>NC_139824.1:16427859-16825359 GCF_963457635.1 Microchirus variegatus
ACAGACACGTAGAGTCTTAGAGGTTAAAAAAAATGCAAAATGAAGTTTTCCTCCTCATAAAATCACCTTCAGGCTCCTTCTGTAAACCTCCATCTGTGACCTTCAGCCTCACTGAGGTCATCAGCGATGATGATGATGATGATGTTGTTTTGTTCCTCTTCCTCCGCATCAGTCATATTTTCCTCTTCTGCCTTTTTCTTTCCTTACGACTGGAGTTTTGCCCGAAACGGAGAGGTTTTCACTGTAATTTCCCCTGACGAGAGTCCCTGTAATTTTAACTGTGTCTTTACTTGATAAATGCTTTAACCGTCTTCATCTAGTGTTAGCCAAAGAAAATGAGATTGTTTCAGGATCACAGGTGCAGGTTTTTTGTGTCTTAAACTTGACTTTTGCTGAGTTTATTTAACCTGTTGTGTTTTCGTGCTTCTCAGGAGGTGAAACAGGCCGGAGACGAAGCCAAAACTGAGCTCTGATGGAACCGGTGTAAATAAACGATTGTACATTAAATAAATAATACTAATAATAATAAAAAAGGATTATCTGAGATTGAGTTAATTAGATCAGTGGTGTCAAACTCATTTTCAGCATAATGGTGACCCTCAAAGGTCCAGATGTGACTGTCATAGAGAATAAATGTAACTAAATGTTACCAAATATAATGTAAAATGAAGGTAACTACTATGTAACGTATTGCTAAATAACTTTCTGTATTTATTACTTATTCAATTTCACTCATTGCATGATGCATATACTGTGATCTAGTGGCAATCGCCATGCATTGTGGGAAATGTAGTTTATGGTCAACGCACGCCTTAAAGCAGCACAGACCTATTTTAACACGTATTTTTAAGACCAATTAATCACTCGTGGGCCACATCTGGGCCCCGAGCCTCGAGTTTGACACGTAAACGAGAGCGTGTGCGCGTCGTCATGTGTTCCTCTCACTCGTCCACGTTGTGTTTGTGTTTGTGTTTGTGTTTGTGTTTGTGTTTGAGCGAACGTGAGCCCGTCTGCGGTCGCGGTTAGCCGACCACAGGTCGCGGAGAGCGACTGTGGCGGAGTTTTGTCAGTGCGTCCGCGTCGCGTTATCGTCGCGAACCACAACAGTCCGACCTCAGAGAGACTGACACAGAGCGCAGTGGAGTTAGGAAAACACACCTCTGTAACACAGAGAGTATCCACTCACTGTGCATGAAGCATGTGAAGGAAATCACAGAAAGCCGTGATGTATAAACTATTTAAAAAGGCCTATAAAAAAGCTCCAGGAGACGACAATGGCTCTGGATGTAGACATCAAGAGTGTTAAGGTTTGGGCTCGGACCAGAAATATTTCTCCCAAAAAAGTGAAAGGGGAATTTTGAAGAACCAGACTGTGATCGGTATAATTAGTGGGTATTGTATTGCCAGATACACACACAAAGACACACACACACACACTCGGGGGAATTGGGAAAGTCTGGCAGGTGGACTGTTCTCAGAGACCGGATGGAAACACACACATCTCACTGCTGTTGTGTTTACAGAGCCAGTGAACACAGATCACACAGAGTTACATGAAGATGTGAAGCGTTTGCGAGTTTGAATGTTCGTATTTTGTTGGAATAAGTCGTTTTAAAGGGACACTGTGTAGTATTTATGGGTTTATATGACACCAAAATCCACTTTTGTATACATATTATGTGCTCCTGCATTGTCTAGTCGCTGTATAATAGTTTTTGTTTCATTTTCGTAGTGTTTCAAAAAAGTCATGTAAAATAACTTGGTCGCGGGCCGCGGTTGCATAGCCACTGTTAGCAGCGAGACGCCATGTTTCTACCGGAGCCTGTAAGGACAAACGCGAGAGAACAAAACAAGCGTCTCTTTACTCGTAGCAGGAAGTCCCGCCTCCTCTCTCTCCGCTTCGTCTGCTACGGCCCGCGGTAGCTCCGCCCTCTCCCTCGCCTCACGAACCTCATCTGCTGACACGGAGAAAGACGACGAGGACGACATTTGACCAGCTGAGGACACTGTAGCGCTCAGGGAAGGGAGGGGGTGAGCGGATTTTGTAAATTTCAGCCTCTCCTCTAGATGGCACTATAAACTACTTACTTCCCCTTTAAGTAATAATAAGACACCGCCCCTTTACTTAAAGCGGACCTAGACCGGAAAGTTCCAATTAACGCTGTTTTTTTTTAGTGTGTAATCTGCGTCGTTTCCATTGTTTAAGAAGCTGCGCTTCTGAGAGCGGGTGTGCTTGAATATGTCACTTCCGGGTACCGGCCAATCACAAGACAGTTGGGAAGCCGGGGGTGAGAGTTGAGTCTGAAATATCGCGGCTGGGGAACAGCGTCAGAAAAGAGAGATTTCTATCGGCTCGTTTACACAGAAACGAGGAGGTTTTTGACCATAAAAACAAGTTAATGTATGTAAGTAGACCTCCATAACTAACATATATGTGCAACAGGACCACTCTATGTGACCTTTAAAGGTGCAGTATGTAATAAAATCCTCCTAATGTGTCACAGAGACTCAGGAATAATGTTCATATAACAAACTGAACTCACCAACAACAACAGTACAGACAAAAATATTTGCATTCAAAAACAATATTTTGCAGACTGCAAATCATGTTTATGTTTTGAAATCATGTTTTGGAGTCATGTGGCGCCACCTACCGCCGTCTACCAATCATTGCAGTCGGTAGAGTCTCAGCTGCCGAGCAACCACGGGTTGCCAGTTACGTCAGAAAACGACAAACCTAAAAGACCTCGGTGTTTTGAATTTGAGTGTCGTAACCGTTTTTGGCCACATTCTTACATATGGCGCCTTTAAAACTGTCGTGCATAACTTTTAAATACAAACAAATGTCTGTTTCACTCGTTTAACAAAGTCACACAGTGCTGAAAGTTACCCCCCCCGCAGCAGTTTGACAAGATAAACACGTCTTGTCCCACCCGCCTCTGCAATGCTGGTGTATACACACAAACGCTCCCTCACAAACTGCATACAAATAACAAAAAATCAAAAACCTTTAAATACTTGGTGCTACTATAGGTAAAGCCTGAGGATAACTGGTCAGACTGGACTCTAAGAATATCACAATCATCAATGATGAGAGAAACAGTTGAATGTTGAATGCTTTTGTTTAGAACTGTAACCACTTTCTGCCAGATCCCATATCCCTGGAATGGTGCGGTCCTTGCGTCTCGACTGGATCTAAATCCAGTCTGTGCTTTCTCAGAATTTAAAAAAATGTCAAATTGTACAAAGTTCGTGGTCTCCCGTGTGTTTTTTTAAAAACAAAAAATCCTGGAGAGTGTGTGGCACAGGCCTTAATTCAGAAGGCACCCGCGTAAAAGGTCGTAAAGGTCCAGATCTGGACCGACGATCTGGCCAGTTGACCTCTCCTGTGTGTGTGTGGGGCAGATTTAAAGGATGGTTCAGTTTCCCTGTAGTGTGTGAGTAGTTTCTCGCCACTGAAAACATGGCTGCCAGTTGTGATTAGGTTACATGATAGCCACACTTCCTGTGTAACGCTGCAGCGACTCTATGTGTTTGAAATGACGACTGTGAGTTGTTGTTTTTTTCCTCATGACATGACCTCTGTCCTCCTTTGTCTGCTGCTCACAGCGCTTTTGTTGTTGTTGTTGCTAACCTTAGCAGCAACGTAGCTCTTGCATCAAGAGAAAATGTCATAAATCTTCATCTAAAAGTTGAGTCTTTACTAAGTTAGTACTGCTGTAGCAGATCATATTTACAATGCTCTAACTATGACAAGTGAGTTGTTTTATGAAAAAATATTTACAGAGGTAAAGTTGGTTTGTTGTTGGATATTGGCGGGACATTCGTTAGGGTCCGTCTGCCAATTACAGGAAAAATGTTCACTAAAATGACTTTTTACCATTCTGTTTGCTGTTGTGGATCATATTTGCAATCCTCTAACTATTACAGGTTATATATATATATATATATAAATGCATTTAATAAGTTTAAAAAAAACATTTTTCTGTAGACATAGTATGCATTTAATTAACTGAAAATATTCACTAAAAATCACTAAAATGACCATTCTGTTTGCTGTTTTTATAAGATTATATTTACACTGCATAAATATGCATGTCTTCGTCTGTATGGTTTTAGTTTTGACACGGAAGTCTATTTTCAGGGCACATTTTATGAATTCTGTCCAACCAGTACATCTAGTATATTAACTGTTTAATATTCTAAAGTTGTAAAAGGACTGTATTTCCTTATCGTAATGTCGTTTATTGTGCGTTTCATTCTCCTGCGTCTTTGCCAGCTCGTGTCCGGTCTCCTCTCACACGGTAAACACGACTTCATAATCTCTGCAACAAACAACCTGTAAATAACCGGCTGCAGACGCACACTTAGCATTTTTTTTTTTTCTTTAACCATTACTTCAGTGTGTGCGTGGAAAGAAGCTCACAACTGAGACAGACGCAGCTTTTTCCTGTCCGTCATGTTGACGACAGTGTTTTACCTACAAACACCTGTGATACGTCATGCATTTATATAGAATCCTGCAACATTCAGGTGTAAGGACTTCATGTTACCAAGGTTTCATTATATAACACTGAACAGGAAAAAGGAAGAAAAAAAAAAGGATTACAAGTTCATAAAATTGTGGAGTGGATCCAGATAAAAGGGTGGACCCACAACATTTTTTCACTTCCTTTAAATTATGCGTGAGAAGGCGTTGGCCTTGGACATATATGAGCTCTTCCAGTTTTATGATTATTCCTTTTTTTTTTTTTTTTCTCTCTCATATGTGTATTTTTAAACCCTCAGAAATGTGATATTTGACCTCATCGTCGTATAATTGCAGTCGTGGCTTTAAGTTTATTTTGTTTATAAGGGAACATTTTTTAAAAACAGCCGCCGCGGGGTGACCGACGTGCTGCAAAAATGACACGGAAACAAACAAACAAACAAGAACATAAAGCAAAAGATAAATAATCAATGACAAAGAAAAGCACAATGGCACTTATGGCACTTATCACATACAGGAGAAACAGCTGGGAAATGACGATTTAGCTTCGTTTTAGCTTAGCAATGCAACCTGTGCAGCAACAGCACAATCTAAGACTCTGCTAGACGGTGGATGGATGCTCTTTGGTATTTCAGGGCAACAAAACCCTTTATTCAGAGGCCAAATCTGCCTTAAACTGATGCCTGATTTTGAAAAATGCCAAGAAGTGGGCTGAGAGCTGAGCTAAATTGGAGTGTCTGGTAGCGAAATTGGACGCCGTGTCGCAGCAGTGTGAGGGGAGACGAGAGAGAAAGACGACAAAGTGACAGCTCTGGCTTTAATAAAAGGGGGAGGAGCCTGGGACGACAAGCTTCGCTCTGGTTGGATAAGAGGGTGACGAAAGAGTGTGTTTTATTTAGTGCTGGCCACTAGGTTAACGCACGTTAGCGCATGACGCCTTTCCATGACGACTGACCGTAATAAGATGCGCTATGTTTTCCTTTAGTTCAGCTAACGGAGCTAACTGGTAGACGGTGTTGCGGGACGTAAACATGACGTCACGCGCGTCTTTATCCGGTCAGTCGTCATGGAAACGCGTTGTGCGTCAACATATCCAATAACAAACCAACTTTACCTCGGTAAATATTTTTTAAGAAAACAACTGACCTGTAGTAGTTGTAAATATGATCTACTACAGCAGACAGAATGATAAAAAGTGATTTTTTGTGATTTTTTTTATATAATTGGCAGATGGTCCCTACCAAATGTCAAGCCAGTATCCAATAACAAATCAACTTTACCTTGGTAAATATTTTTTGGGTAAAAAAGTAATTTTATTGATTTTTTGTGAATATTTTTCATGCAATTGGCAGACGGTCCCTAACAAATGTCAAGCCAATTTCCAATAACAAACCAACTTTACCTCTGTAAATATTTTTTTCAGAAAGCAACTTACTTGTAGTAGTTAGAGCATTGTACATATGATCAACTACAGCAAACAGAATGGTAAAAAGTCATTTTATTGAACATTTTTCCTGTAATTGGCAGACGGTCCCAAACGAAGGTCCAGCCAGTATCCAAAAACAAACCAACTTGACCTCGCTAAATATTTTTTCAGTAAAATCTCACCTGTAGTAGTTGTAAATATGATCTACTACAGCAAACAGAATGGTAAAAAAAATAGTAATTTTTAGTGATTTTTAGTGAACATTTTTCATATAATTGGCAGACGGTCCCTACCAAATGTAAAGCTAATATCCAATAACAAACCAACTTTACCTTGGTAAATATTTTTTTCAGAAAACAACTCACCTGTAGTAGTTGTAAATATGATCTACTACAGCAGACAGAATGGTAAAAAGTAATTTTATTGATTTTTAGTGAACATTTTTCCTGTAATTGGCAGACGGTCCCTACCGAATGTCCAGCCAGTATCCAATAACAAACCAACGGTCATGTTTTGGAGCACACACGTGTGTAGCGTGTCGCATGTTTTCCGGCGTCTGCTCGGACAGACGAGAGAACGTGTCAATGCAGGACAGTGAAAATAAAAAAAAAGCAGCGAGCGACGTCTGGTGATTTCCGAGCCAAGATACAAAACAACAAGAACGCAGCAGAGTCCAACACAGACTCGGTGTTTCCTGTGTCTTCGGATTGTTTGGATGCTGCTGCTGCTGCTGCAACCAGACATCGAAATTACACGGAGCGACGGTCCAAGACAAATCCATGTCACCAAGAATAACACCAGACGCCGAGGTCACTGCTGTTTCTCACTGTGCTGTAAATGAAGCCGTGTATGAGAGAGAGGGGTGGGGGATAAAATAAATCTTTCTGCACGGTATTTAAGTCGCTATAGAGTTTTGCTCCGAGCTGTGAACTCCAAATGCCATTTTTTTTGGGGGGGTGGCATTCTTTTATGATGAAAAAGCCACAGCTCGAAACACCACAGTTGAACCGAACCCACATGCACAACGCTGAGCGTCCAACACATGGGACGTGCTCCTATGTTTAGACGTATACATGCGCCGAAATACATCAACCGAGGCCGTGCGTTTGGGCCACTGGTTTGCCGTCGGTAAGCCATGGCCGTTCCTGGCTCCGGGCTCCTGGCTCCGGGCTCCGGGCTCCTGGCCCCCGCGCCGGGGGGAACCTGGACCGAGCTGGGTCTGTAAATAGTGACTTGCCTGTGGTTCTGGTGGGAGACCGTGCAACACTGTAATCAAGCGCTGTCGCGTAATGAGGCCGACTGCTGTTCCGTGTCACTCGATTAGTAGCCTGTGGTCGGGCGCAGAGCTGCAGTTTGAGGTTTCGCGGGGGTGGGAGATCACATCTGGGGCAGAGAGTACAGTAACACAACAGCAGCCTGTCGATGGCAGAATGTTGGAGAGACGTGAGCGAAGTCTGTCTCTGTCTGTGTCTTTGATTTAAGATGCAATTCCAAGAAATTAGAAAAATAGAAATCAGTCAACCCTGGCACTTTGGATTCTTTTCATTATTTATACTCCAGTGATCAGGGGTGAGGAGAGGGAGGAATTTGAAGGGGTTGGTAAACAAGAGTTGGTGTGGAATTTTAAAGATAATGGTTAAAAAGTCGTTTTTGTGATTTTTAGTGAATATTTTCATTTATTAAATGCAAAATATGACCATATTGAATGTTTTTTTCCCAGAAAAAACTCACGTGTAGTAGTTAAAGCATTGCAAAGATGGCAGACTCCAGCAAACATGATGGTAAAAAGACATTAGTTATTTTTACTGACTATTTTTCAGTTATTAAATGCAAAATATGACCATATTGAATGTTTTTTTTCCCAGATAAAACTCACCTGTAGTTGTAAGAGCATGAAAATATGAACTATGACAGCAAACATAATGGGAAAAAGTAATTTTATTGGTTTTTACTGAATATTTTCAGTTATTAAATGCAAAATATGTCGATATAAAATGTTTTTTTCCAGTTAAAAAATCATCTGTAGTAGTTATAGCATTGCAAAATGATCTACTAGAGCAAACATGATGGTAAAAGGGGATTTAAGTGATTTTTAGTGAATATTTTCAGTTATTAAGTGCATACTCAGTGTTTTTTTTTTCCAGTAAAAAATCATCTGTAGTAGTTAGAGCATTGCAAATATGATCTATGACAGCAAACAGAATGGTAAAAAGTCATTATAGTGATTTTTAGTGAATATTTTCAGTTATTAAATGCAAAATATGTCCATATAAAAAATGTTTTCCAGATAAAACTCACCTGTAGTCGTTGGAGCATTGAAAATATGATCTATGACAGCAAACAGAATGGTAAAAAAGTAATTTTAGTGATTTTTAGTGAATAATTTCATTTATAAAATGCAAAATACGACCATATTGAATGTTT
The DNA here is from genome assembly GCF_963457635.1 of Microchirus variegatus. Lineage (NCBI taxonomy): Eukaryota > Metazoa > Chordata > Actinopteri > Pleuronectiformes > Soleidae > Microchirus > Microchirus variegatus. The sequence goes on from NC_139824.1 coordinate 16,436,199, forward strand.
TTTCCTATGAAAAACTCACCTGTAGTAGTTAGAGCATTGTAAATATGGTGAGGGAAAGGAATGTGTTGAAGGGCCTGGTAAACAAGACTTCTGACCTCAGAGAGTGATTGACAGACACACGACAGACGTAAATAAAGGGTTTTCTCCAACAGCCAGGAAGTATTTTCAGATTAAACACACATGAAGCTACAGGTCATATAAGTTCTCGTGTCGTCCTTCTCGCCTCGTCAGCCTGTGTGCATGCTTTACATTCCTACATACATGCACACACACACATACACACATTCTTGTACTTGCGGCATACTGAGGACTGGGTCGCTGACAAAGTGAGGACCAGCATTTCCACTTTATAAATCAACACAATTACAAATATCTACTTCATGAATGACATATATATAGAACTACTGGTTGCAGTACCATAAAATGTCTGCAGGTGGAGCCCCAGAGCAAAAAGGGCTGGAAAACTTTTTCGATTTTTTTTTTTTTTTTTGGTCCAAAATTTAACAAAAACATCATACTATACTATGTTGTCCAAAATTTGAAAAAAAAAATTGACCAAAATGTTTGGTCCAAAATTTGACCAAAATTGTTGGTCCAAAATTTGACCAAAATTGTTGGTCCAAAATTTGACCAAAATTTCATACTATAATATGTCGTCCAAAATTTGAAAAAAAAAATGGACCAAAATTTTTTGTCCAAAATTTTGACAAAAACGTCTTACTCTACGATGTCGTCCAAAATTTTAAAAATAATTTGACCCAAAATTTTTGGTCCAAAATTTGACAAAAACGTCATACTATACTATGTTGTCCAAAATTTGAATAAAAAATTGAACCAAAAATTAGAAAAAAAAAAATTTGACCCAAAATTTGAAAAAAAAAATTGACCAAAAATTTGAAAAAAAAAATGACCCAATTTTTTTTTAAAATTGACCCACAAATAGAAGAAAAAAAATGTACCCAAATTTGAAAAAAAAAATTGACCCAAAATGTTTGGTCCAAAATTTGACCAAAATTGTTGGTCCAAAATTTGACCAAAATTTCATACTATAATATGTCGTCCAAAATTTGAAAAAAAAAATGGACCAAATTTTTTTGTCCAAAATTTGACAAAAACGTCTTACTCTACGATGTCGTCCAAAATTTGAAAAATAATTTGACCCAAAATTTTTGGTCCAAAATTTGACAAAAACGTCATACTATACTATGTTGTCCAAAATTTGAATAAAAAATTGAACCAAAAATTAGAAAAAAAAAATTTGACCCAAAATTTGAAAAAAAAAATTGACCAAAAATTTGAAAAAAAAATGACCCAATTTTTTTTTTTAAATTGACCCACAAATAGAAGAAAAAAAATGTACCCAAATTTGAAAAAAAAAATTGACCCAAAATTTTTAGCAACCTAAGGAAGTGATTTCAATGAAAACAAAAATGAGGACTGGCCAAAATGTCCTCACTCCGTAAAAATGACCTCACTTTGTTGGTTAAAAACCCTCACTGGTCCTCAGTATGCCGCAAGTACAAGAACACACACACACTGACACACACACACATGTCCACATACGACCCAGAATGTCTGTGGTCGTCAGTTTGTGAAGCGGGTGAACGAGTTCTGTGGCGTCGGTCGAGGCAGAGGCAGCGTGGGTGTGAAGGAGGCGGCGTCCGCCACTTCCACGAGCGGAAAAGCCTCGGAAAAAAACGTCGACGCACACGTGATCCGTCGTCCGTCCAATCGGAGGCGTGTCTGGTCTGGACTCAGGATGTGGACTCGTGTATATAATCACCCTCGGGCTTTTGGTGGGGAAAGGAAGAGAAAAGCTGCGTCAAAGTCGCTTTGTTCTCGAAAGCACAGGAAGAAAGAACGAACCAAAAACCGGCATCATGAGGACTCTGACCGCGCTCGCCCTCTGTGCTCTGCTGTCAGTGTGCTGGTCCATGGGAGGTAAGACGATGATGATGATGATGATGATGATGATGATGATGATGAGCTGCTCTGTAACAACAACAACAACACGACAAACTGTTATTTTCTGTCATCCTCAGCGGTGGAACCAGAGGTGGTCGTGGACCTGGACGCTGATGCTGATGCTGAAGCTGATGCTGCACCTGTCGACCCCACCGACGCCTCCTCCTCCTCCTCCTCATCCTCCGCCGCTTCAGACTCTTCCTCGTCCTCCGAGTCCAACTCGGACTCTTCCTCGGCGTCCGACTCCAACTCCAACTCCGACTCGTCCTCGTCCTCAGAATCCTCCGAGTCGACCGAGTCCTCTTCCTCCTCAGAGTCTTCTTCGTCCGAGTCCGACTCTGCTGCTGACTCCTCTGCCTCCTCTTCTTCTTCTTCTTCATCCTCCTCTTCTTCTTCTTCTTCATCAGAGTCAGTTGAGGGCACTGAGGGTAAAGCACCTTCTTCTTCTTCTTCTTCTTCTTCTTCTGATATATTTGTGTTGCGTGTTTTCATCGTAAACAACAAAAACTCCCATGTTTTCCCTTCTGCAGCGTCTCCTGTGATTATGAAGCGAGACCTGGCTTCTGTTCTCCTGAGGAGGAGAAGAGCAGCTCCTGCAGGAGTTCTCACCCTTCTGCAGATGGAAAGGTAAACTCTTTTACTCTTACACCTTCGTTCTTCTAATTCGGCAAAACGAGTTAAAGGTGCATTATGTAATGAATCTAAAGCCATAAAATCCTCCTAATATGTCACAGAGACTCAGGAATAATGTTCATATAACAAACTGAACTCACCAACAACAACGGTACAGACAAAATATTTGCATTAAAAACAATATTTTGCAGACTGCAAATCATGTTTTGGCGTATTGTGGCGCCACCTACCGCCGTCTACCAAACATTGCAGTTAGCAGAGTCTCAGCTGCCAAGCAACTACCGGTTGCCAGTTAGGTCAGAAAACAAGAGGAGGCAGCTGTGGCCTAGTGGTTAGGGCTTCGAGCTTGAGACCGCAGGGTAGCCAGTTCGATCCCCGACCAGTCCGCAGCTGAAGTGCCCCTGAGCAAGGCACCTAACCCCCTCACTGTTCACCGAGCGCCGCCCAATGCAGGCAGCTCACCCTATTGTGAATTTCTCTGTGAGATGAATAAAGTATCTATCTATATATTTATCTAGGTCTGAGGAACAAATGGCGGGAAAAAACAAACCTAAAACGCCCTCAGTATTTTGAACTTGAGTGTAGTAACCGTTTTTGGCCACATTCTTACATATGGAGCCTTTAACTAAAATGACATCCCCGTCACCATAATGAGGCAATTTGACGATAATGCTAAATGCTAAATGCTAATATTGCTGCAGACTCTCCACCAGTGGAGGTCAGCGACGTTTGTCTAACTTCAGCTCTAAATGGACAAACTACAGATCAAACGTATCTGTAAAAAAAAATTTATTTTGCAGACTGCAAATCATGTTTATGTTTTGAAATCATGTTTTGGCGTCATGTGGCGCCACCTACCGCCGTCTACCAATCATTGCAGTCGGTAGAGTCTCAGCTTGCCGAGCAACCGCGGGTTGCCAGTTACGTCAGAAAACCTCAAAGACCTCGGTGTTTTGAATTTGAGTGCAGTAACAGTTTTTGGCCACATTCTTACATATGGCGCCTTTAAAGTCACTCTTGTTTCTTGCAGTCTGAGGGAGGTGTGCGAGGTGAACGTGGCCTGTGACGAGATGGCCGAAACCGCGGGCATCGTGGCTGCCTACACCGCCTTCTATGGACCCGTTCCGTTCTAATTTCGTCCGAATCCGCGTGTGAATGATTTTTTTCTTTTGTCCTCTTTTGTTTTCATCAAAATTGTGCAATAAATAAATAAATAAATAAACCCCCCCCTTTTTAATCCAAAGAGGTGGAAAGAACCATCACAAGAGAATGGGTTCGGGAAAGTGTTTATGATGCTAGAGTAAGATTTGGCACATATATATATATGTATACATATATATATATATATATGTATATATATACATATATATATATATATATATATATGTCACACACAGGCTTCCGAGAGAAGGCACATGGAAACACAAGCCTGTGAAGATTACAGTGGCCCAGATACGTTGAGTATAATCCAAATCCGATGGTGCTACACGTGCAAATGTATTGTATATGTATATTTTATGTAGTTTTTTAATATCGTGCTTCAGTAGACGTTGTGATGATTCCTTAGGTTTAGCAGCGATGATCGCAGTAGTGGCAAGAAATGTACAGTAGTCGTTAAAATATATATATTAAAAAAAAAGAAAAGATCAGTTATCTGTAATGACTGTAATCACAAAGTGCCTGAGGTCTAAAAAAAATAAATAATAAATTATTTTTGTTTTGTCAAATTTGTTGTTATTGTCCTTTTTTTTGGTGTTTTCATATTCACCACTAGGTGTCAGTGTTGCTCAGGTTGACGAGATTGTACAATCTGACCACAAAGAAAGCTTCAGTTTAAGGGTTTTGAAGATGTTATCGAGGTGATTTTGAAGTGGAAAGAGATTAAGATTAGAGATTAAATTTCTCTCCATCTCCTAATAGTCGTATTAGAATAATTTCAGGGATCGTGTGAGCGATTTAAACACAAAAATAACCCCCGACTCAATGATATTAGGTAAAAGAAATGAACTTATTACGTACAGATGTTCCAAACTGGTGTGACCCGACATCGTAAACATTATATAGCCTCGTGTGTGTGTGTGTGTGTGTGTGTGTGTGTGTGTGTGTGTGTGTGTGTGTGTGTGTGTGTGTGTGTGTGTGTGTGTGTGTGTGTGTGTGTGTGTGTGTGTGTGTGTGGAATGTGAATGTCACAAGTCAGTAAAACATTGTCAAAGTTTAAAAAACAGCCCACACAGTGACAGCAGATAAGATTATTAAGGATTTACAGTACGGAGAAGTGTGTGTGTGTGTGTGTGTGTGTGTGTGTGCGTGCGTGCGTGCGTGCGTGTGTGTGTCGTAGACTGTGAGGTCAAATCGACGCCTGTCTTTCATTTCAAGTGTCTCTTTTATGGGTTCACGGAGGTCAAAGGTCAGAGGGCGATGGTGTTTATTAACATACATTCACGTTATGGGGACTTGTCTTCGTTACGGGGACAAAAAAAAGTCTCGGTAACATGAATTATTACATTTAAAGGTGAAGACATGTCGTGGTTAGGGTTAGGTTAGGGTTAATGTTAGGGTTCAGGCCACGGTAGTAATTATGGTTAAAGTTAGAGTGAGTCTCTGTAAGTCAATGTGATGTGATGTCCTGTGAAGCCATGGAAACCAGACTGTCTATGTGTGTGTGTGTGTGTGAGTCATTAACATGACGTAAATTAAAAACCTATTATAAAATGTTCATTTATTCTGATATTTTTGGATATTTCCCCCATCTTCATTTACCATTTAAGTGACAAAAATGACTAACTTCACCCACTTCAATGGTTCCTAATGGTGTCTAAGTTATTTGTAAACAAATCACAGCATTTCCTGTCATCTAATGTGGACTATACCATGTTTTTTTCTGTGAAATAATCCTGAGATTATGTCATAATAATTGGTGGTTGTCAGTACAGACATATTGATAACGCACATGACTCTGCCTTTTTGTCCCGCACCCTTACAAAATAAGCTAAATGTATATTTAAATGTTTTTAAATGTATTATATTATTAGTATTAGTAATTCAATAATATTATTGAAAGTGAAGGAATTCTTTATTATTATTATTCCGCGGACTAAATCGCATTTTTGAGGCCTTTCCCATGCCCCAAAACTCACAGATTTTTCCAACCGTTTTAGGAAAAATCGTGTAAAATTGGAAGTGGGAGGGGCTAAAAACCGGCGCAAAAAAAGTGCTAGCGGGTCGTCTCCTGTCGGGTTTAACGTACATGAACGAAACTCGGTAAACGCGTTCACGAGGTTGAGCTTTAAATAAAAGTCGATGACGAGTGTCCTGTGAATCCTACAGGAAGGCCGCCATTTTGGATTAAATGCGAAAACTGAGGCGTTTTTGGCAAATTTGCACCAATGCTAACGTAGGCGTTTTTGCCGAATTCGGACAAATGCTACAAAATCGAACTAGTCGTAGGTTACAGTTTTCAAGCGATCACCTTCAAACTTGGTGTGGTCGCTAAAAGGTTTGGTGGAAAAAGTGTGGAAAATTGGAAGTGGGAGGGGCTAAAAACCGGCGCAAAAAAAGTGCTAGCAGGTCATCTCCTGTCGGGTTTAACGTACGTGAACGAAACTCGGTACACGCGTTCATTAGGTTCTTCTGTAAATAAAAGTCGATGACGAGTGTCCTGTGAATCCTACTGGAAGGCCGCCATTTTGGATCGAACGCGAAAACCGAGGCGTTTTTTTAGCTAATTTGTACCAATGTTACAAAATCTATCTCGTTATTATTATATTATATTTATTATATATATTTAATAAAAAAACATTTCACTAAATGTCAACAATGGGGTTAGTATGACTAATATGACTCATTTTGATTAAGGTTAAGTGTATTTGTGTTACTTTGAACTCCCGATATTCCTGGACTATGATAACAATGAAATACGATGATACTTCCTGGAATCATTCCGGGTTTTTTTCTCCCACCACCTTCAGAAAAATGCTGAGATAAGACTGATAAGAGAGCTTTATATATTTTCTCCTATATGTGACTCACACACATGAAGAAATTAAAAAACAACAAACACGTTCTCAAACTTTCAAATCTTTATATATTATTTTATATTTGGTATCATGGGGGAGGGGATAATATACAAACAGTAAACATGAGCGGTTAAAAACATTATTAAGTTAGATGCACGTTCATTTACATATTCCTTGAATACAATTATCCATCTCAATTACAAAATGCATTATTTTTTTATTTCTTTTACACCATAAAACGATGTCTTACACACAGTCAAAGAAAGATTTTCTTTGGTCTGTAAAAATACAACACATGTAGAAGTATTCACACACAGTATAATCCAGTCACTCTGCATTGGTTCAGTCTTTTGGTTCATCAAATGTTTGATTGTGAAATTCAATAATTATTGTTTGATCTGTAGTTTGTCCGTTTAGAGCTAAAGTTAATACGATAAGTCAGAGTCAGAGCAGAGATTTTAAAACTGTCCTTGTTGTCTTTAAATGCCATTTAAATATCTAAAAAGCTAAATCCCAAATGTCGCTGACGTCCACTGGTGGAGAGTCTGCAGCAATATTAGCACTTAGCATTTAGCATTATATAAATATCGAAAAAGCTAAATCCCAAAAGTCGCTGACGTCCACTGGTGGAGAGTCTTCAGCAATATTAGCACTTAGCATTTAGCATTATCGTCAAAGTGCCTCATTATGGTTACGGGGATGTCATTTTAGTTAAAGGTGCCATATGTAAGAATGTGGCCAAAAACAGTTACTACATTCAAATTCAAAATACCGATTTCTTTTAGGTTTCGTTTTCTGAAGTAACTGGCAACCCGTGGTTCCTCGGCAGCTGAGACGCTACTGACTGCAATGATTGGTAGACGGCGGTAGGTGGTGCCACATGACGCCAAAACATGATTTGCAGTCTGTAAAATATTTATTTTAATGCAAATATTTTGTCTATACTGTTGTTGTTGGTGAGTTCAGTTTGTTACATGATGCACCTTTAAAGTGTTTGGATGTAAACTGATAAAAGTAGTGGTGGTGCAGAGGTTTTTCTTTGCCTGTGAACCATGAATGTTTGTCCTAAACGTCATCAAATGAATAGTTGTGTGATTCAAAATTCGTACAGAGTTTGATGCTGGCTCGAGTTTGACGTCCACGTTGAAACGCTAATGCTAATGCTAATGCTAATGCTAACGCTAGTCGGTCGCATAAAATGTACGAAACGCGCACAGTTTTCATGTTGATGACTCAGGATCGACCTGGACCTTATTACTCTCAAATACACGTCCAAAAATATATATATATATAATTATGTCGCTAATATATTGCCGTGTTACCCTTTAAAGCCCATGTGGTCCAGTGTGTAAGACTTATAAAGACATCTGATGGTGAAATTGCAGAGAACTACTTTTTTTTTCTTTTTTTTTTGTCCAATGCACATCAGGGAACTGTTCCCAGGTGTGTTTGCCGTGTGCTTTGTGGCTCCGCCCCCATTCTGCTTGTTGCAGGTGTCTCCAATTCAACAGTCAAACTGTTCCCATCCAAAAAGCTTGGATGGGAACTCTCTCTGTTTTCTCCACTCAATCCTTTTTTTCCCTCACTCTTTGTTCGCAAAGGTACGTGTGATTCTTTCTCCTGTGGAGTAAGGGTGTTTGTTATATCAACATTATTCCTGAGTCTCTGTGACATATTAGGATTAGGATTTTATGGCCAGTTGCTTTAGATTTATTACATCATGCACCTTAAATATTGAAATTGTATTTTGCATTGTGTTTTATGTGTAAAGTGTTCTGTTAGTCAGGTCTCTCTTGTAAAAGAGGTTTTAATCTCAATGAGACTAACCTGGATAAATAAAGGATAGATGAATAAATTAAATAAGCTTGGTTTGATCTCGTAGGCCGATCAGCTACTTTTGGAGCAGCTTGCTTTAAGTTTACGCTGTTGATTCAATGTAAATAAACTTTTTTATAGATGGTTTCCGGTTGTCTCTGCCTTTCTTTCTTTTTCAAATGTTTGTTTGCACACAGACTGATGGGTAGCTCGATTCCCAATCCTGATCCTCGGGGAACTCTGCCCTGCCATGTTTTAGATGTTGCCCTGCTCCAAAAACACCTGATTCAGATGAAACATTACATTTTTGAAAAAAAAAATTTGGGAACAAAAGTTGAAACATGAATTTAAAAAAAATATAATAATTATTGAACAAAAGTTGAAACATTAATTTTTTTTGAAAAAAAAATGTTTTTTACAAAAGTTGTAACATTACATTTTTGTTTTGTTTTTTAACAAAGGTTGAATCATGGAAAATGTTTGGGGGAAAAGCCCACACATTTTTTTGTCAATTTTTAAAAGAATCTTATATTTTGACTTTTGTCTTAAAAAAAAAAAAAAAAATTGAATGTTTTAAGTTCTGTCAAAAAAAAATCAAAAATATAATATTTCAATTTTGTTCAAAAAAATGTTTAAAAAAATCTTGTTTCAACTTTTTTTTTTTTTTTTTTTTTCAAAAATGTAATGTTTCATCTGAATCGGGTGTTTTTGGAGCAGGGCAACATCTAAAACATGGCAGGGCAGAGTTCCCTGAGGATCAGGGTTTGGGAACCACTGCAGTAGATCCTCCTAAATGTTACACACTGGACCTTTAAACATACAGTGATTTCCTATCTTACACTAAACAATCTCTATGAAGAATATTTTCAGATAAATATAGCGGAAAGTGTTCCTGAGCGTATATAAACCCTCAAAGCCGGGTCATCTTCTGAACATTTAGATCTGCCTGAATCTCGTTTTCCACCTCTTTCTCCGCGCTCATCGCGGGATTGTCGTACATTTCTCTGTGCGCGTGATGTTTGACGTCCTCCGGGTCTTCCAGGTTCTCTGGAGCGAGTTGGCAGCATTTGCAGCAGCAGCAGCACTTGGACGTGCACACGCCCACCACTTTGTCCCAGGGAGCCAGGGAGTGGGCCCACAGTGGGAGGAAATCCCAGGATCTCAGCGCCCGGGGCAAACACCCGGGTTTGCGCTTCTGTATGACATTGATGATGATGATGAGGACGATGAGGACGACGAGAGGCGCGCCCACGCCCACCAGGACCTGCCAGCCGGCCAGCGACAGGCTGAAGACGAAGAGCGGGAAGACGAAGAAGCAGCAGATGATGTAGACGGCGGCGAACCAGCGGTAGGAGGCGGTGATGTTGCCCAGGCCTTTGGCCAAGCGGATGGGGACGCGCATGAAGGGGATCGGGTACCACAGGAGGATGCCCGAGATGTTGAACAGGAAGTGCACGAGGGCGATCTGCAGGAATCGAGAAAAGAAAAAGAAAATACTTGGTATGTTTTTAGTTTTTTCTTATTGTAACTTTAAAAAAAAATGTTTCTGTAAAAATAAATTATATAGTAGAAAATATAATTTTTTAGTCTTCTCTACTATATAATGTGTATGTATATATGTATTTTTGTATATATTTATATTTGTATGTGTGTATGTGTGTATGTATGTATATATGTATATGTATGTGTATGTATGTGTATGTATATATGTGTATATGTATGTATATCTATATATATGTGTATGTATGTATATATGTGTATATATGTATGTATATATGTATGTGTATGTATATATGTGTATATGTATGTATATCTATATATATTTGTATATGTGTATATATTTATGTATATATACACAAATGTGCATATATGTATATATAATATATGTGCATATATGTGTATATATATAAACACATATGTGGATATATGTATATATAATATATGCACATATGTGCATATATACTATATATATACATACTGTGCATACATGTATGTGCAGTATGTATATGTATGTATATATGTGTGTATATATATGTATGATGTGTGTATATATACACATATGTATATATACATACATGTATGTATATATACATACATGTGTATATATACACATATATGTATATATACGTACTGTATATACATACTGTACATAGATACACATATATACATACAAACATATATACACATATTATATAGTCATAATCTTTTCTACTATATTATTTATTTTTACAGAAACATTTTTTATTTTATTTCTAACAATTACACACACACACACACACATAATAAATATTTATGCGATGCAAACAACTTTAAATAACTTTTAATATTACAGGAAACTGGGGAAAAAAAATAGTTTTTGATCAACCTTCAAACTTTAAATTAAATGTGTCACTCGTGACTTTAACGTGTGACTCACTGACCTGCAGAGAGTTAGCCAGAGTTTCTCCAGGACTGGCCATGGCTGCCAGGATGGCTGTGGTGGTCGTGCCAATGTTTGAGCCCAGAGACAGTGGATATGCTCTCTCTATGCTGATGACACCGATACCTAAACAAACAGAGAACACACACACACACACACACACACACACACACATAAACATTTACACACTCATGTTTGGCACTGTGTGCTTTATTAAGACCTAAACTGTAAATGTACATTAGTGTATTTACTGTGTGTATTCTGCAAACCTTTATAGTCATAGTGTTAATATCTTTATATATTGTAAAAAAAAAAAAAAAAAAAATGATGGTAATGCATGTTTATTATCTTCATCTTTACAGTCTTTGCTGTAACGATGTAATGATGCCGTAACAAAAAGGACTGTCTTATCTTATCTTATCTTATCGTATCGTATCTTATCTTATCTTAAGCTGCATTTAAACTGACTCAAATGTCCAAATGCTGCAGAATACATTTGTATAAACACTGAGGAACGACAGCGACGACAAAAACGACAAGGATAATTCATGCACTAATTCAGGGGTTCTCAAAGTTTTGATACCTGAGGGCCAATTTAGGAACCCAACATTGGACTGAGGGCCGCCAAAGGAAAAAAAATCAGAAAGAAATCCCATTTGTAATCATTTTAATGACCAGATTGCAGTTCTACAGTTTAGCGTTAAGTAATATAAGCGTTAATATAATGTAATTTAAGCATTAATATAATAACGCTTTATAATTTACTGGGTAATTACCCAGTATTTTGACCATTGTTCTTACCTTCTAATTACAGGTTAATACCAAGTAACACATTTCTGTTACCATATATTTACTGGGTAAATAGCTAGTAATTGGGGGCTGTAGCTACCTGCTTATTACCAGCTTATAACACAATAATACACTAAAATTCACCATATAGAAACCAGGTAAATACCCAGTATTTTTGTTTACACTTATTGGTCTGTATCCAGTAATGTCCAATAAACATTTAACAAGCTTTAGTCGCTCCTTGATTAAAACTATCAACTGTAATTCATTGCGGGGGCCGCCAGAAATGTTTCTGCGGGGCCGCCATTGGCCCCCGGGCCGCACTTTGAGAACCAATGCACTAATTGGACGGGAATGAGAATTTAACTTGCCGACAAGTGGAGTTATGGCAGAAGTGAAGACTGAGCTGCTCTGCACGATGAAGGTCATTCCAGCTCCGACCAGGATGGCGATGTAACCGGTGACCCAACCGAACGGGAATGGGAAATCTGCACACACACACACACACACACACACGGAAAACAATGAAATATTCCTCCCTTACTGCTGTACGTCTGATTTTACTCCGCTGATGTGCTGCAGGGCTCTGCTTTCTCACCCGTGTTGATGATGGTCTTGATGACCACAGCGACCTGACCCTTGAGCATGGAGTTGAGCAGCTTGACGATGAGGATCAGACAGGAGCAGAGCACCAGCAGAGAGAGAGCCAGCAGGATCAGGCCCACGGCCAGGTCAGGGAGGGTGACGTTCACAAACAGGTGTTTACCTGAGAACACGTGGGAAAGTACAGAGGGTTCTATAGTTTCTGTCAGAACATCAGTTTCCTCTGAGCAAAGGCACTGGAATTAGTCACTGGATGCTGCTCAGTGGTTAGTTGGAGCTGTAGGAAGGTTCCTACACTCTTAGAAATAAGGGTTCCAAAAGGGTCCTTCTACAAGGGCTGAGGTTCTACCTGGAACCATTTGCTTCTGAAAAACCCTTTCCCGATAAAAGGGTTTTTCAAGGGTTCTTGGTGGACCCCTCCAAAAGAGTTCCAGATGGAAACGTTATAAAAAGGTTCTACCTGGAGAGCCAAAAAGGGTTCTCCTATGAGGACAAGCTGAAGAACCTTATATGGTTCTACTTAGCACTTTTATTTCTCAGAGTGTACTGAAATATTCTTCTCAAGTAAAAGTCTCACTATTTACATCTTCCCTTCCATATGTTGCTACACTCTTAGAAATAAGGGTTCCAAAAGGGTTCTTCTACAAGGGCTGAGGTTCTACCTGGAACCATTTGCTTCTGAAAAACCCTTTCCTGAAGAAAGGTTTTTTCAAGGGTTCTTGGTAACACTAATGGTTGCAGTAAGAACCATTTTGATCCAGAGAACCCTTTAAAACCCATTTCCCGAATAAAGGGTTCTTGTTGGAACCCTCCAAAAGGGTTCCAGATGTAACGTTATAAAAACGGTTCTACCTGGAGCCAAAAAGGGTTCTCCTATGAGGACAAGCTGAAGAACCTTATATGGTTCTACTTAGCACTTTTATTTCTAATAGTGTATTTAGTCGTACACTTTTAGAAATAAGGGTTCCAAAAGGGTCCTTCTGCAAGGGCTGAGGTTCTACCTGGAACCATTTGCTTCTGAAAAACCCTTTCCCCAAGAAAGGATATAAGGGTTCTTGGTAACACTAATGGTTCCAGTAAGAACCATTTTGATCCAGAGAACCCTTTAACACCCCTTTGCTAAATAAAGGGTTCTTGGTGACACTATCCAGGTGGACCAGGTGGTCTACCTGGATCCAAAAAGGGTTCTCCTATGAGGACAAGCTGAAATTCAGAGAATTGTGTGGTCTTACACTTCTGTAAGTTGATTGTGTCAGAAATGTTCTTCAGTGTATACGTGTAGTTGACGTTGCTCCAGCAGAACTCTGTCGAGGTGCAGTTCTCTGGACCAGGAACGGTGACGTTCCTTAATGTCTGGAATAAAAAAACACAGAATGGTGAAGTTTTTGATCTTTTATTTTATTATTTAGTCTTATTTGTTCTTTAGTCTTACCGTGTTGGTGAACGTTTTGCACCATCTCTTGATCAGACTGGCATTCCGGGCGTCGGGGTCTCCAGTGGCGATTCCACTGAGGACTTTACTGTCCAACTGAAGTCATAAAGGGAACCACAATGAATGTGGAACCACAATGAAGACAACAAATATGATACAAGAGCATCTTTGTCTCTCAGTATAACCAATTTCTTAAAGGTGCATTATGTAATAAATCATAAAATCCTCCTAATATGTCACAGAGACTCAGGAATAATGTTCATATAACAAACTGAACTCACCAACAACAACAGTACAGACAAAATATTTGCATAAAAAAAAATATTTTGCAGACTGCAAATCATGTTTATGTTTTGAAATCATGTTTTGGCGTCATGTGGCGCCACCTACCGCCGTCTACCAATCATTGCAGTCCGTAGAGTCTCAGCTGCCGAGCAACCACAGGTTGCCAGTTACGTCAGAAAACAAAACCTAAAAGACCTCGGTATTTTGAATTTTAATGTAGTAACCGTTTTTGGCCACATTCTTACATATGGCGCCTTTAAAGAGATGACTAGTAATGATAGTAACATTAGTGAAATAAATATATAAAAAATAATATCCATCAGATCAAATTTGTTATTGATTAATCGTCCGGTTATTAAAAATTACACATTGTTGTTCTCAGAAACTCACTAAAAGTCACTAAAATCTGACGTTTGATCTTTAGTGTTTCTGATGAACTGTTTCATGTATTTCTTGTTCATTTTACATCATCTCTGTTGAAAAATACTACAATATAATTAATATTTTTTGTCCCATATAGTGATTGTTGAAGTTTAACAGAATCAACCCTGACGTTTAGCTCAGTTTCCAAAACAAAAATATTAGTTTCAAAATCATCTAGATTATTAGCCATTAGCTCGCTATCTAGCTATCTTGCTATCTAGCTATCTAACAGTGTTGACATCCTACGTTACGGTTCTAGTCTTTGGTTCAATGTGCTGTCATTTTTCCATGAAACCACTCTGGAACCTGAACTCACCAAAGTCCACAGAGAAACTCCGTGTTTTTTTTAGCGCTCTGTGACGCTCAAATGATAAGTTACGTGGAACAGATTTCACGTAACACACGTAATGAAAATTGTGTTCTCGAAGAAGCTCTCGGTGGTTTAAAAAACAACGTCGTTTGCCGTCGTGTGAAATCATTGATTTTTCTCTCTCTGGACTTTGGTTTGGGGAGAAAATAATTGACAGACTTTGCAGAAAAAAAGCCACAGAAGTTTGCCGAAACGCATCCTTAATACGGAGCGCGCACATCTCTTTGTTCGGGGGCTGAATGTGATGTTTTTGCGTCAGGACAGAGAGGGAGCGGCTGCAGCCGGTTCAAAGACACCGTGGCGACGCCGCACTCAGCAAAGTCAGCGTTGATAATGTGTCGACGCCTCATACGACCAGACTTTGTGACATGTAATGGTGTTAAAGGTCTCCCCGTTTCTTGTTAATCCTTAGAACACACAGCATGTAGGTCACGTTTATCTCCATTACTATGTTAAAACGTGTAATATAGTGTCTTATGTACCTTTTTTCAGCACAACCTATAGACAATTTTTGATTCCTGAGCAAAAAGTACTCAAATTTAGTTTAGCTTGATTTGTTTTTATGAACAAAAATACAAGAAAAATTGACTTCTGCACAATTATCATTATTACTGAATCCTAACTTTACGGTGGCCCAGATGTATCAGGCCAAACACAAAAGCCACAACACAAATACAAAAGCCACAACACAAACACAAACGCCACAACACAAATACAAAAGCCACAACACAAATACAAACACCACAACACAAATACAAAAGCCACAACACAAATACAAAAGCCACAACACAAACACAAAAGCCACAACACAAATGCCACAACACAAATACAAAAGCCACAACACAAATACAAAAGCCACAACACAAATACAAACACCACAACACAAATACAAAAGTCACAACACAAATACAAAAGCCACAACACAAACACAAAAGCCACAACACAAATGCCACAACACAAACACAAAAGCCACAACACAAATACAAAAGCCACAACACAAACACAAACGCCACAACACAAACACAAAAGCCACAACACAAACACAAACACCACAACACAAATACAAAAGCCACAACACAAATACAAAAGCCACAACATAAATACAAAAGCCACAACACAAATACAAAAGCCACAACACAAACACAAACACCACAACACAAATACAAAAGCCACAACACAAATACAAACGCCACAACACAAACACAAACGCCACAACACAAACACAAATACAAACACCACAACACAAATACAAACACCACAACACAAATACAAAAGCCACAACACAAATACAAAAGCCACAACATAAATACAAAAGCCACAACAAAAACGCCACAACACAAATACAAAAGCCACAACACAAACACCACAACACAAGCACAAAAGCCACAAAACAAACACAAAAGCCACAACACAAACAGCAAAAAAGTTGGATTTTGGGAAATTGACCAGACTCGATGCTCAGTGGCCCTCAGGTCGTTTGAGTTTGAGAACCCTGACGTCCACATAAGAGTGGTGTATTATTTCACACTGCAATTTACCCAGGGTGCACCTGTGAGCACTAAAGGGCTAACATTTAAGGGCAATAATTCATGATAATTCTCCCATAATGACAATTAAGCGTTAAGAGTTATTCAAGACTTTACCATAATGATGGACTCTGTGAGTGGATCCGTGATCACGTTCAGCAGGTCCGGGGCCTCCCCGCTCTCGATTTGAAAGGCGTCGATGATGAGCTTGGTGACTTCGTACAAATACCCGCTGGCCACCTCCAGGGGGAGCAGCACCAGCACCGAGAGCCAGTTGAAGAAGTCGTGCACGGTGGCTCCTGCAAACGCCCTGCAGGGGTGCAGCGTTAAAGGAGGTCGATAAATGTGATAAAAGGCGACGTGAAAAATGACCTTTGGTTGTGATTATCGAGGTAAAATTGGTTATTAATAGGCCGTCGTAAATAACAGAGGGGTTTAATTTGAGAGATTATACAATAAGGGCTGTAACTTTCCTCTTGGCTCATGGAAAAAATGACTTTACATACATTACACAGTGATTCTGTGATGTTGAACTTTGATGTTGATGTCCACTTTTCTCGTTATCAAATTAATGAGTATATTTTATCACAGGCTAATCACCTGATTGCTACAACAATAAAGATTGATTTAATTCATCAGCGGTCATGTCAGCTCCTCGTGTTCGTGCATGTAAATGTGTTTGTTTGTAAAAAAATTCCAGTTTGTAAATTTGTTTGTTAATTTGTTTGTTTGTAAATTTGTTTGTTTGTAAATTTGTTTCAGTTTGTAAAAGTGTTTCAGAGTTTGTAAAGTTGTTTCAGTTTGTAAATTTGTTTGTTTGTTAATTTGTTTGTTTGTAAATTTGTTTGTTTGTAAATTTGTTTCAGTTTGTAAAAGTGTTTCAGAGTTTGTAAAGTTGTTTCAGTTTGTAAATTTGTTTGTTTGTTAATTTGTTTGTTTGTAAATTTGTTTGTTTGTAAATTTGTTTCAGTTTGTAAATTTGTTTTAGAGTTTGTAAATTTGTTTCAGTTAATAAAGTTTTTTCAGTTTGTAAAGTTGTTTCAGAGTTTGTACATTGTTTGTAAAGTTGTTTTAGAGTTTGTAAAGTTGTTTCAGTTTGTAAAAGTGTTTCAGAGTTTGTACATTTGTTTCAGTTTGTAAAGTTGTTTCAGTTTGTAAATTTGTTTTAGAGTTTGTACATTTGTTTCAGTTTGTAAAGTTGTTTCAGTTTGTAAATTTGTTTTAGAGTTTGTACATTTGTTTCAGTTTGTAAAGTTGTTTCAGTTTGTAAAAGTGTTTCAGAGTTTGTACATTTGTTTCAGTTTGTAAAGTTGTTTCAGTTTGTAAAAGTGTTTCAGAGTTTGTAAATTCCTGAGCTCCTCGTATTCTTATAATTCACCACACATTAAGATCATATTGTGTGTGTTTGTGTGTGTGTGTGATATACAGTAATTCGTGATTACCTTCTAAATGTGCTGCGGTCTCCAACCTGCGTCATGGCGACGAGTGTGTTGGTGACGGACGTCCCGATGTTTGTACCCATGATGATGGGGACGGCCAACTGCACCGTCAGCACTGCCGGAAAAAAAAAAAGCACATTTATGCATCATGGTTTATCTGTTTTTAATCCACACCGCGTCGTGTCCCTCTCATGTTCTCTTGTGTGTCGCTCACGTCCAGACGAGACCATGCTGACGACGATGGACGAGGACGTGGACGAGCTCTGCACCAGCAGCGTGACCAGAACCCCGATGACCAGGCCGGCCAGTGGGTTGGACAACACGGCGTTGTCCTTGAAGATGTCGCCTGCTGTTTTACCTGGACGACACGACAACAGAGGAACATGTATGTGTTGTTTTTCACATATTAATTTAGAGTTTTTTCACATTTACGACACTACCGTTCAAAAGTTTGGGGTCACCTATACAGTTTTTGTTGTGTTTTCCATTAAAAGTCACACTTTTATTGCAAAATGAATAGAAAATATAGTCAAGACATAGTTACACAAGGGTTTTCAAGGGTTTTCTAACCATCCAATAGCCTTCTAACGCCATTAGCAAACACAATGTACCATTAGAACACTGGAAATGGGCCTCTATACACCTATGTACACGTTTGCAGCTAGAATAGTTATTTACCACATTAACAATGTTAAAATAAGGAAACTTAAAAAAAATAATAATAATTCTCAAAATTTAAAAAAAAATGCTCAAAGATTTTTTTTTTCTCAAATTTTTTTTTTCTCAAAAATTAAGAAAATACGTTTTTTCTCAAAATTTAAGTTTTTCCTCAAAATTAATTTTTTTTCCTCAAAATGATTTTTTTTTTCTCAAAATGAATTTTTTTTTCTCAAAATGTTTTTCTTTTCTCAAAATTTAAAAAAAATATTTTTTTTTCTCAAAACTTAATTTTTATTCCCAAATTTTTTCTTTATCAAAAAAATTTTTTTTATCAAAAAAAAATTTCTCAGGATTTTTTTTCTCTCAATTTTTCTTTTTCAACATTTTTTTTTGTTTGGTCTTCAAATTTTTATTTCTTAATCAAAATGTGTTATATTCATTGAAAAAAAAAAGTGATTTCCTTTCCTTCAAAAATAAGGACATTTCTAAGTGACCCCAAATTTTGAACAATAGTGTTTACCATTGATCTGTCGTGTTTGTAACGTTTACCTCCGACGAGCTGGAACGCTGAGCTGAGGATGTCGAGGGAGCAGATGAACAAATAGAGGAAACCCAGCAACATCACAAACCTCAACACTGACCCCAGGACTCTCAGCACCTTTGCTTTGGTGTCCAACGCTGTAAATCCAAAGTACATTATTATCAAAATAACCATATCATAATTTACAGCTGTGGCGTTGAGATTTACGCCCCTGTGGTAAAGAGATAAATGAATAAAAGCTCTAACCCTCTGACATTAATTCCTCCTGTTAATATAATCACAGATAAAGATTACACATTTATATCGGTCACCGTTTACAGCTTTTTAAACTGGTTCGCCTCGTGTTACTTCAGTGAGTCACTTGTTATTATCTATCTCACGTTATTATTTATGACCTCGGTGCTTTTTAAATAATCAGGTGACACAGTTTTATTATTATTGGCCTGATTAGAACGCGTTCTCTGCCTTTTTAGAAGTGTGTTTTTTAACAACATTAACGAAGACGAATCAAAAAAAACACGACTTACACGTTCGACTCATGATAGAACGCTGTTGTTTTCATAATTTTTTAAATAAAAACACATCTCGGAGGTTCATTAAGATGCATTATGATAATAATTGTCGTCTTGTAGCTTTCCTGTGTTTATGTTTTTTTTGTTTTTCCACACAGAACTTTATCTTCAGATAAGACGCTGTTAGCTTTTCCACAGATGAGGACCAAGGGTTAGTTCAGACAACAACCCAGTGAACCTACAAGGACACTTTTACTCACTTAAACATCATATATATGTATTTTTCTTCATATTATTATGTTGCTGTTATCCATGTATCATTGTATTGCCCGTTGTATGTGCTGTTTTGATTCTCCTCGTGTGTTTTTAATCTGTTGTTATTATTATTAAAATGAAAGTGACGTATAGTAAAACTGGGTGTAGATTATTCACGGCTCACCTGACCACGGGACCCCGGTGTCCTTGAGCTCGGGCATATCCCACGGGTCTGAGTCCTGAGGCTCGTCCTCAACCAACGAGACGGTGGAATTCGCTTTGACATCTGGGGAAAAACAAAACGTCTCAAAAACGTTGTTTTTCTGTACACGTTTCTGTTTGATATTATATTTCATATGATATGAAAGTACCTTTGTTTCCATTTTGTTGGTTTTGAAGAGCCATTTGCTGCTTAAGGGGGAAGAAAAATACACAAGAAGTCCTTCTTATAAGGTTTTGTTTTACAATAATTGTGTGTATTTGTTTCTGAATCTCGTATATTTTTCACAGAGAATTTGTTTCTAGGGGCTGTGTGTTGAAGACTGCAGTGTTTCCCCAATCCTGATCCTCAGGGTACTCTGCTCTGCCATGTTTTAGATGTTGCCCTGCTTTAAAAACACCTGATTCAGATGAAACATTACATTTTTGAAAAAATAAAAAAACCACAAAATTTGAAACATGAATTTTTTGGGAAAAAAAAAAAAAAAATGTAACTAAAGTTGAAACATTACAATTTCTTTTGACAAAAGTTGAAACATTAATTTTTTTGAAAAAAAATTGAAAAAAGTTGAAATATACATTTTTTGGGGGAAAAAAACAAAATTTTTTGGGGGGGGGGAAACAAAAAAAAATTCTAGAAATGTAATGTTTCAACTTTTGTCCATTTTTTAAAAAAAAATCTTATATTTCGACTTCTGTCAAAGTATTTTTTTTTTTTTTTTAAAGTACAGTTTCAACTTTTGTTTTAAAAAACATTTCAAAAAGATCATGTTTCAACTTTTGGAATTTTTATTTTTATTTTTTTTCAAAAATATAACGTTTCATCTGAATCAGGTGTTTTTGGAGCAGGGCAACATCTAAAACATGGCAGGGCAGAGTTCCCTGAGGATCAGGGTTGGGAAACACTGCAGTAATGTAGTCACATATCACCTAAAAGTGAGCGATTCTTCATCACGGTGATTCAAACTTCCAGATATTTAAACCCTAATCCACAAAGTTTACTCATTTGCTTAAACACACACACACACACACACCTCAATCTAACCATACGACACGTCTTCACCTTGTAATTTAATCATTTACATTTTTTTGTCCCCATAAGGAAAACATACCCCCATAATGTGACTGTGTAAACAGATTCAGGTCCCCACGACAGGAGTAATACCTCAAACACACACACTATTCTTGCTGGGACGATGCATTGACTTCAGTTAATTTGTAAAATAAACTTTAACACCAGTAAAAACCTGATATAAACTAACTCCAATTCTCATCTTAACCCAGACTAGAGCCTCAGAAATGATGTTTTGAGGTCTGCTCGTCCTGAAAAAGCATCTTTTTAAACCAGGAAAAATAGTTCTTATCCCTAACATTAACCCTAAGAATTTAAAATATTAGCCCCAGATCCTCAGAAATATAGGTTGTGCCTCATTAGGACCTGGTTTTGGTCTCCACGAGGACGACTACTGGTCCTGACAAGGTCAATGTTTATACCAGACACACACACACACACACACAGTATTGATTTTGTCACATGGTGGAGCTGCAGTAAAATTCCATTCACACTCACACAACACTGTGACGCGACCAGTGGTTTAATCAATTGGAAAACTCTGTTTGCAGTTTGTCATTTGAAAGTTATCTTATCTTATAAATATGTTATGTTATAACATTATTAACTTGTGTATTATTTATTATCACCATACCCATGTTTTATAGCACATTAAGCAGCCGAAATGGTTGATTATTTATAACCAATGCAAATTAAATTGTAAAAATTGAAATTCTTAGCTTAAAATAAATGTTGTTGCTGGTTGTTACAACTGTAAACATAATCTCAGTTGTCCATATCAGGTATTAATATTAATAATCTTAATATTAATTGATTTAATTCAAAAGTGGATCGTTTGCGTCTGCATGCAGAATGATGGAAGAGGCCGTTGCCCGTACTCACCTGTGCGTTCATGATCCGCTGAGCTCACCTGAGTGTCACGCTCTCACAAATGCTCCCTCCGCACAGGTGCACTGGAGAGGTGGATTGTGGGTAGTGGTGGTGGGTTGATCCGCGAAGGCTGATGTGCAGCCGTCACATCACCAGGAACTCCTCCATCTCACAAGATAAGCCGGGACACACCTTTCCAACCCTCGATAAGTCTTTCCCTGACTCGGGCGTAATCTGGCTCTGAAGTCGTGTCGCAACCCCTCACCCTCACCCTCACCCTCACCCCCCCCGGCTCAACGTTGCACCTGATAAGGCTGGAGTAGCCTAGTCTGCTTACGGCCGCACTTATCAGCCTGTAAAATCACTGATTTTGCATCTAACTTTATCTCCATGTCCAATCTGCGGTATCTAAAGAAGTCTAGTGAGGCCTCGGAGAGATGCTGCGGTGGAGAGCGGTGACCGGGATGACGGCTGCACTCGCACATAGACCACATGTGCTTGGTACTGGGGGATGGCACACACACACACACACACACACACACACAGGAAGTGTGTCAATCAGACAATCAGAGTTGATATTTTGGTTGCGGCCCGATCGATCCGGTGAATACGACTGAACCACGGATCAATATTTAAAGATACCAACGGGCTACTTTTAGTTTTAGGCCCGAATGATGGTGACGGTGGAGACTGGAGAGTTTGAGTCAGACAGTGTGACCTGACAATGTGAAGCGAGTCCAACTGTCTGTCTGTCTGCGCTTTTCCATCTAAATCATTGGTTCTCAAAGTGCGGCCCGGGGGGCCAATGGCAGCCCGCAGAAACATTTCTGGCGGCCCTGCAATGAATTACAGTTGATAGTTTTAATCTAAGCTTGTTAAATGTATATTGGACATTACTGGATACAGACCAATAAGTGTAAACAAAAATACTGGGTATTTACCTGGTTTCTATATGGTGAATTTTAGTGTATTATTGTGTTATAAGCTGGTAATAAGCAGGTAGCTACAGCCCCCAATTACTAGCTATTTACCCAGTAAATATATGGTAACAGAAATGTGTTACTTGGTATTAACCTGTAATTAGAAGGTAAGAACAATGGCCAAAATACTGGGTAATTACCCAGTAAATTATAAAGCGTTATTGTATTAATACTTAAATTACATTATATTAACGCTTATATTACTTAACGCTTAACTGTAGAACTGCAATCTGGTCATTAAATTTTTTCCTTTGGCGACCCTCAGTCCAATGTTGGGTTCCTAAATTGGCCCTCAGGTATCAAAACTTTGAGAACCCCTGATATAAATGCAAAAGTGCCCTTTATTTAAAGGTGCATTATGTAATAAATCTAAATCAACTGGCCATAAAATCCTCCTAATATGTCACAGAGACTCAGGAATAATGTTTATATAACAAACTGAACTCACCAACAACAACAGTACAGACAAAATATTTGCATTGAAAAAAAATATTTTGCAGACTGCAAATCATGTTTTGGCGTCGTGTGGCGCCACCTACCGCCGTCTACCAGTCATTGCAGTCAGTAGAGTCTCAGCTGCCGAGCAAACCACGGGTTGCCAGTTACGTCAGAAAAACGAAACCGAAAAGACCTCGGTGTTTTGAATTTATGTGAATGTAGTAACCGTCTTTGGCCACATTCTTACATATGGCGCCTTTAACTTCATGTATCCCGGTCATGACCCTTTTCCAAACACTGGTGACACTCAGTTGCACTGAGCTACGGTGGCACGGCGCCAAATTTACCTCTATAAAAGCGATAATGTTCAGTTCTCTATTGAAACACTTGTGCTTGTGAACATGGAAGGCAGGCAACTGCTTGGGGCCCCCGAGCTGATAGGGGGCCCCCGACACTCGTAGCCTGTTTTTACTGAAATGTGCAGTGAGCAGCCGCCTCCCTGTCCCCCTTAAACAACAATGGTCGATTTGCAATGACGTCTCAGTAGTAAACCTCCCTAAAGGGGCCCCACCTCACTTTAACCTGTGTGAAGTTATCGTTCTGGAAGTTGGAAAATGAAGAGGATTATTTACAGTGTAATGCATATCTTCTTTATTCAGTTTCTATATGTTTTTTCCAGTTATTTCCAGTATTTTATTGTTCTTTATATTTATATTGTTTTACAATGTGGGTTCTTTACAGTGTAATGTATTTTTTTTACAACGTTTATATAGTTTTTAAAAGCTATTTACAGTATTTTATTGCTCATTTCACATACTTTTAAATTACAAGGTTTTTCCATGTTATTTCATAAACCAGACTCAGAGATGTGCCGCCATCTGCCTCGACCGGTTGGGGTGAAAGGAAAAGACGACTTTAAAAACAAGGCATTTTAGCCCATAGAACTGATATTTACCTCTTTTTTTACCTCAAGAATGGTAGATCTGCAGTTTCTGAAAAACTCTGATGTTCCGTTTGAACTTCAGCATGTCTTCTTGACCGTGACTACATGCCTAAATTGCATTGAGCTGCTGCCATGTGATTGGCTGATAAGAGATCTATAAGGAAGCAGTTGTTGAGTGTATGTTTACTGATTAAGGACAGAGCTAATTAATCCACACTGCTGTTTTGGAAAGAGAAAAGTTCGATAATATTCACTCAAATGTGACGCACACACGCCACAACAAATGACATCTTCATGACTAAGAGGTTTATCAGTGAATGTTATAGACTTCTTCTGACTGGAATCTTGTCTATTTCCTCTCGGTCTCTTCCTCCCTGGACCTGGATATTGAACCGACACAGGGTTGTGACTGAGTGCAAACATGAAGGTTTAAGTCAGCACTCTTAAGTGCAACAGCATCACCTAGACACCATGCAGTGCTATTACAACATAATTAGACACACATTATAATCATAATGACAATCCTATGAAATATTATCAAATGCATATAATTCATATATATAGATAGCGCTATATGTCTATATATATACTTTTTTTTTATTATTATTATTATTATTTATTTTTGTCCTTAATATATCTATATATATATAAAGATATATGAAGTAGTCTTAAAACAGTGTATTTCTATGTAATATGTGTAGTAAGGCCAGTTACTGGAATGGGAAAGAGTGTTTTTTATTTCATAAATAATGTGTCGATATTTGTATGACCAATAGGGGGCGGAAGTCTGCTTTTCAATGCTTTTACAATGACCCCCCAGCTCTTTCAAAATAAGACATCCGGTTTAAAGCTCAATTATGCGCTTACTCTGTTTGGAGTTTGAACCCTTAATAAAACAGTTTTATAATGTATGTAATAGGTAGGTAATTAAATAAAAAATACTAATTTACCACCGTTGTTCGGTGTAAGCGTTCGCCTTAAATGAAAACAACTCCTCCTTAGCTGCACGTAAGCTACAAATCCCCGTGCTTTCTTTCACTTCCGGGTTGCGTCACTGACTGTGTTGACTGTGGCAATGACACTGTGCCGTGCGCTGAAGGTTTCGGTGTTTTGCAGTTCGTTATTATTCCTCATACAGTGAAAGGTGACGCGTTAACACGTCAACATGTCCTCCACCACGTCGGGTTATTCAGAGCCGCAGCCGCAGCAGCAGCAGCAGCGCAGAGGAGCACAGGTACACACACACACACACACATACAGGGAGCTTACTGTGTGCTAACGTGTTAGCATGCTAGTTAGCATGAACTTTGGGACTTTGGGTTAATACTGCTGTTATATCCCTTTATACTGTATTTTATGTACTGTAATGTATCAATATGATTGTCCACACTGCTCTAAACTGAATAAAAACAGAATACAAGAAAAGGAAATATAAACAAATACATTAAAAGTAATAGGGAAACAAAGTCAACATCTCTATTTGATCAATTTCGATTCTCTAACACTTTGCCATCGACCATATTCCACTTTATTTCACATGCATTCTCCAAATTACTTATTCTGTGAGGGAACTTCTCCATGATTTAAGATAAAACTTTATTAATCCCATGATAGGGAAATGCAGTCATTGCAGAAACACGAAAGCAGTAGTAGTGGTGAGGAAAAAACCCAAAATAAAAGACAGTAACAATTACTGTAGGTACATAAAATAAATGGCATTATCGGGACAATCGTGATTGGAGGAAATCATGAATATTTTCACTTGGGTCACAATAGTTTTGATTGATTCTTATATTGTTTTTTTGTATAATTGTTGTTTTAACTTTTGACTGAATAATTCTTTAGTTTATGATTTTCATGGAAATTAGTTTGTGATAGTGTTTGTTTATTTATTTATGTGTGTGATGTCAGCCGGTAGGCTTGGACTACGTCCCCACAGAAGATGAGAAGACAGTGTTTAAACAATGCAACAACGAGAGCTTTTGGTACAGGTGTAAGTCTGATGTCTTTGCATGTGCAAATCGCATTATTGTTGTAAAAGTACATGGTGGAATTTTCTAATTTAAGCCGCTTGACTCGTCAACGTGCTTCTTTCACAGCGGTTCCTTTCTCTGTGGCTGGCATGGCTGTCACTCAGGGCCTAATTTCCAGAGGTAAATCAATGAATTAACCACCAAACGCCGGTTAATTAAATGCAAACTCATACTAAATGTTTAAATATCACTTTCCTGTTTTAAATTGTAGGGATTCTGTCTGCTTCTCCACGGTTTGGATCTATACCAAAGTTGGCCTGTAAGTTCTTGAATGTTGAGCAGATACACACTGTATACATTCGTATATAATGGTTGTGCCTCTATCAGTATGTGTAAATAATGTATTTGTCTTACCAGTCGCTGGCTTATGTGGCTATGTGGCTGGGAAGATGTCGTACATGAAGACATGCCAGGAGAAATTCAAGAGGTTGGAGAACTCCCCTCTGGGAGAAGTTCTCAGACAGAGGAGTCGTCAACAATAGTGAGCATCACATACACTTTATTTTTTTTACTGCGTGTATGCATTTACCTGTCGCCACCCATTTACCACTTGATTTGTTTCCATCCATCCATAGTTCCACGGGTCCTCAGTCAGAGCTGAGCGACCCAGACACTCAGACCCAGTCTGACCCGTCAGCAGAGGCACCCAACCAGATGGCCGGCTTCACCAGAGACGATGAATACGGCTACAGTCAGGAGCCGCCCGCGCACACGAGCAGAGCAGATGACTTCAGTTCTCCAGGTATCCCCCCCCCCCGTATTCGCCCTCGTTTGAACTGAGTTTGAACTCAAATGAGATGGACAGTGGAGAGTGAGATGTAAACACAGCTAAGTGTGCATAAGTTAGCAGGAGGTTTGATATTTGCAAATAGACATTTTCTCATTCTGATTGCTGTAGTAGTTGCCAATGGTAGGCATCTACTTACTACAGTTGCAGTTTTGTTGATATGTGCCATTATTGTGAAGTTATATATTTAACAACAGCGCTTTTCCTGTAGTAAGTAGCTGTCTACCATTGGCTATGACAGCAATCAGAATTGGAAAATGTCTGTCTGTTGATTTTTGGTTAATATTTTAAATATTTAATTTCATACTATTTCACAATAATGGCAGATATCAACAAAACTTCACCTGTAGTAAGTAGCTGTCCACCATTGGCAACTACTACAGCAATCAGAATGGGAAAATGTCTTTCGAAAACGAATATCCAGCGAAAATATCAAACCTCCTGCTAACTTATGCACGCTACACAGCTATAGAATTTTTTTTTTCATCCTTCGAACCCTCCGTCTCTGTTCCCGTCAGCCTCAGCCCAGTCGTACGTGGAAGAGGAAGAGCCTCAGAAGAAGCCTAATATCTTCTATGAGGACCTGAGGCTGAAAAACAGAGAAAACTATGAAGTCACACTCACCCAGAAGGCTGAGACGCTGCACAGATCAACACCCGAGAAGGAACGAGAAAGACCCAAGAATAATGGTAAGGCACGACTTCAAATGTGTGTTAAAAAACAAACACATGCTGTGATCTGTGATTTTTTTTTTCTTTT
Source organism: Microchirus variegatus (assembly GCF_963457635.1). Taxonomy (NCBI): domain Eukaryota; kingdom Metazoa; phylum Chordata; class Actinopteri; order Pleuronectiformes; family Soleidae; genus Microchirus; species Microchirus variegatus. Next base: position 16,463,983 of record NC_139824.1, read on the forward strand.
TCTTACAGAGAAAAAGAACGTCTACGGAGACACCTGGGAGGAATGAGTCCTTTACTGAACTGATGTGATAATAATACATGTGCAGCTCACTCGGGTGCCATGAAGCTCTGTGAGTCCGGTATCAGTATGAGTCAATTAAACCAAACATGTTTGAATTATACTCTCCAACACTGTGCTTTGTTATTGATTGCAATATTTTAAAACAAATGATACTTCAGGAGCATTAAATGTAAATAACAAACCCAAAATTTAATGTCGGTACTTAATTCTTTACTGCTTTTCACGTGCAAATTGCATTCTCTAAGCAAACAAGTTGTGTTACATAAACAAAAATAGCAAACAATAAAAAAAATTGACTATGGTATCAGCAGGATGCTATCTGTTTTGCATCAATATCTCATTATTCCTTGTCCTTTATTTAACATGGTCGTGTTTCTATACAGGATATAATGTCATGTTAAAGTTTATACAAGCAAAAAAAATATGCAAAAGAAAATGTATTTTACAAAAAACTTGTGTACGAAAGTCACTTAACAGCTGACAGTTTATTTTACTACCGAGAATTGAGATGCAGCTGTAGCAAATACATCTGTAGTACTAAAATAGGGCTCATGTATATGTTAGCAGCACGTCGTATAGCATCCAAGTAAGAGAATATAACTAAAGCTGACCATGACTATGTCCGTGGTGGCTGTGGTTGCAGCCATGACCATGATTATGGCCATGATTCAGCCCAGAGTCATGTGTTGGCCCATGTCCATGAAGATGGAGAGGTGGCGTGGGACCAGACAGAGCACTGGCCGAGTTATGCCAGCCTTCATATGTTATGGTGGCTTTAATGCTGGATGATGGAGCATAAGCCTGGACCGGGTAGGACCCAGGTGTCGGAGCGATGCGTGGAAGCAGAGTTTTCCTTCTTTCCTCCGTGGAAGCGGGGACAAACGTGCCGCCGCCGATGCTCTTCAGCAACCTGAAAGGCATCCTCTTCTCCAGAGCTCCAGCCCTGGCCTCGGACATGTTCAGGAGAGAGAAGCATCCTTTCCCGAATGTCCACCCGACCAGGATAGCGATGATGTTGCAAGGAAGGACACAGTGGGGAACGAGGACGGTGATGAGGAGGAGAAGCACCCAGGGGAGAACCATGGTGGGGAAACTGACTCCACACAGGAATCCTTTAACCATCTTTGTGTGCATTGTAGTCAGAGCCACAGAGGCCAGAGCCACAGGGACCAAGCCTTCAGCCTGGCTGCTCCCAGGCATCACGAGGCTCAGGATACTGTACAAGCAGCCGGTGGTGGTGGAGAGCAAGAGGAAGACGAAGAGGAACCGTACCGTGCCGAAACCTTTCTCCAAGCTGCCGCTGAGGAACACCAGGGCTGTGGCGTGCAGGAGAAGCTGATCCAAGGTTTTGTGATAGAAAGGATGAATAAAGAGCTTGTGGATGTGTCCGTATTTGAAGACGGAGGCACCGACGCTGAGCCGCTGGGTTAAGTGGAAGTACGTTTGAATACCAAACAAGACACACGACGACAGGATCACGGTTACAACTCCACAGGTGACGGCCGGAACTAAGCCTTTAACGACCTGAAACAGCATCTTTAAGTAATGTCTTTTTGCCATTTTACAAAAAGCGTGTTAGCCTAAGGGGAGATTTAAGACGCACCAACGACGCTTTACTTCGCTCTCCACGCCTCCGAACCAGGAAGTACTGTCTCATCAGATTCTCCAGTCTTCGTTAAACGTATCGCGTTAGACTGATAAAAAATGTAAATCACATTATTTACTTATTTTTAGACGACAACGCGTAAACAACCGCTGTGGTGTGGTTTCTTGCGGTAGAAGTTTAAACGAGACGGGCTATGGTTGTACAGGCTAACTTTGTTGTTTTTCCGGTCAAACCTTACAAAAATAAAACACAATGACTCGCGGTGGAAAGTATTTTGATTAAAATATTCTGCCGATGTGTAGAACAATCGGAATAACCTTATATATAGGTTACACTTGAGCCAAAACGGCAAAAACTGGGACATTTTGGGTTAAAAAGAAGGACAACTGTGACAACTTGCCGGCGTTCACGTCTTATTTTGAAAGTAACCTTGCTCAACTTCCGTTTCAGTATTGCCAAGACGATATTATTGTTTTTTGTATATTTTTTTAATTTTAAGGTAATAGTACGTAATTGTAGAAGCATTGAAAGCAATGTATTTGTAATTTACTTTGTATGTATTTATTTAAATTTATTTTTAAGCGTTTATATACTGACTGTCACAGATATCCACTCTATGGTCAAGCTAACAAACTAGCCCCACGTTGACAGATTTAAGTTATTTTAATCCATTTAATATTCACTGGATTAAAATATTAGAATATTGGTACACAGCCTGTACTAAGCAGCACAAAAACGTTTGTCATAGATGGATCACGTAAAATAAAATACATTGAAATAAAATAAAATAAAACAAAATAAAACGTAAGCGTGTACATCCCCCTTCCGGTGTCGTGCTGTTACTGCGGCGGATGTTGATGTTTTGTTTCGGATCTGAACGATGTGAAGTAAATCGTTTCGGGGACAGACTGGGCTTCCTTTTTTTATCGTACTTGTCTTCACGGTTCTCTCCCGGTGATTTTTCCTCGGCGAGGTCTCTCGTCGTCCGTCGGCATCGTGTCTCTCCCGGTGTCTGTCCCGGGAAGCGCGCAGCCGAGTCGTGCGATGATGGAGGACTTTGATGAGATCTACGAAGAGGAGGAGGAAGAGGAGGACGAGGACAGGGCCGCGGAGGAGCAGCTCCTCAAGTACGCTCCGGACCCGGTGGTGGTGCGGGGATCTGGCCACGTCACTGTGTAAGCAACCGGCGTGGCTCACTGTCACAGAGCGGCGACCTCGCCGTTACCGTGACGGGACCGACAGCGGCGGAGCTCCGCGGTTAGCAGGCTGCTAGCTGAGTTAGCCGCCGCCGGTGACCTACCATAGCCCCGCTAGCTAAAGTTAGCACTGAGCTAAGCTACTGAGTAGACGAGGAGTGGCTGATTTTGATTTAGCTTTCAGTTTTGTTTATTTACCTTAACCTTTTTATGTTATTTGTATAACCTTCATTCAACCAGCAACTACCATTGATATTAAAATATGTTTACAACCACGTAAACAACAAATAATGTCAGAAAAGTAAGTGTCCAAACTGTGGAACAGGGATGTTCACTTAAAGTACAGATGGCAAATTTAAAATAGTTAATTAAATTAAGTAATTTAATATAACTGGTGCCTGTGTGTAGAAAACAAATCAATCACACATCAATTTAATAGTAATTAAGCAGCGTTTTGCCAATGTTTATATTGAACTAGAGTGATAATAAATAATAACAGTCTTAATAAATCCTACATAATGTTAAGATTTAAAGGTCCAGTTTGTGAGAGTTGGTGACATTTAATGGCGAGACTGCAAATATGGAGATGCATAAAAGCATTACTCTCGTAGTGGAGGTTAGAATAGAAATAAATTGGTTTTTTTTCCTTATCCAGTTTAAATTTATTGACAAATAATAATGTCTTGTTGCCCTAACTGATGCCTAACTGATTTTGCAGCACTGTCCTGGAACGTAATAACTGATTTTTTACCGTAGTTTCAGTTTGGCAGTGATCCTGTTTAGTCCTAGTGTGTTGCTCCACCATCATGTACCTGTAATTTAATATCTATCCCTTTATAATTATACAAATTGTGGCTACATTAACAGAAACTGTTGAATGATTGTTGAAAACACCGTTGTGATTTCTTGATGACACCTGAAAACATATTTTATTTATCTCTTTATCTCTCCTCCGCAGGTTTGGGCTTAGTAACAAATTTGAGTCCGAATTTCCTTCAGCACTTACAGGAAAGGTGAGTATTTTCCTGCTGACATTAACTATAGTGCAGACCCATTCTCACGTTTGATTAATTTTATCACAATGGCCTTTCTTTGTAAATACATATAATAGTATTAAATGTACATATAACTGTGGTTCCTTTAGGTTGCCCCAGAGGAATTTAAAGCCAGTATCAACCGTGTGAACGGCTGCCTGAAGAAGACGCTGCCGGTGAATGTGCGCTGGCTCCTGTGCGGCTGCCTGTGCTGCTGCTGCACACTGGGCTTCAGTTTGTGGCCCGTCATCTGCCTCAGCAAGAGGGTGAGATATCTTTAGCTCTAAACATTTGGTTAAGAACCAAACATAACTTATTTGAATACGACTGTGGCTTTGCGTTGACAGACGAGACGATCTCTAGAGAAACTGCTGGACTGGGAGAACAGCAGACTTTACCACAAGGTGAGCAGAGACAAAGAGCACCTATTCTACGTAGTACTGCGGTGTATTATGTTTTGCAAACTCCCCCGTTCCTCTTTTGCATTCTGTTTTGCAGTTGTGTTTGCATTGGAGACTAAGCAAAAGGAAGTGTGAAACCAACAATATGATGGAATATGTAAGTATGTTCTGTGGAAAAGAGTTTGTTCATCTGTTCGTTGTTAATACAAAAAGTTGAGGGTCTGATGTTTACATTTTATTCACCCTGATTTCACCTGTGGTCTCAGCGTATACGTGCTGGAGTAATCGGACTATGACTCACATGATCTAGGTATGTTAGTCAGACTAATAAATCTAAAGCAACTGGCCATGAAATCCTCCTAATATGTCACAGAGACTCCAGAATAATGCAGACTGCAAATCATGTTTTGGCATGTGGCGCCACCTATCGCCATCTACCAGTCAGTAGAGTCTCAGCTGCCGATCAACCACGGGTTGCCAGTGACGTCAAAAAAACGAAACCTAAAAGACCTCGGTATTTTGAATTTCAATGTAGTAACCGTTTTTGGCCACATTCTTACATATGGCACCTTTAAGAAAATCTAATTATTGTCTTAGTTTGACAAAAATTTACGTTAATTTATGTGTAAAAGACTTTTAACATGCATGTAAACTGAGAGGCTGTGTTTTTGGTATTTCTGTGTATTTTTTTCATGGTACATCTTGTGATTTTTCTCATTTAACAACTATAAATAGCATGTTTCGTAAGCAGCCACTTAATCACATTATTGCATATTTCTGTCTGGCGGTAGTGCCGTCACAGTTGTGTCACAGTTTGGACTGACGTATGGATTCGTTGCTTTGTCTCTCATTGTCTGTAGGTCATCCTAATAGAGTTTCTACCTAAGATCCCGATCTTCAGACCGGATTAGCCTGACTCCAGCCGAGCTTAAACCACCACCGCTGCCCAGCTCTCGTCACAGAACCACAGTGGCTGACGACACCCCTCACCCAATTTTTTTGTTTACAGAGTAGCATCAACGATTTTTTCACGTCCATCCTCGTTCTCCCACACGTAACCACATCCACCATGAAACACCCTTGTTTACAAATCCAGCGTTGGAGTCGCCATTGAACACACTGTCAAGCCTGTGGTGGAAAGTCGGAGGACACCCAGCGACGGGCAGCGTTATTGCTTTTGGAGCCAGACCTGGAGACTGGACTCTTGAACCGAGTTCTGGGCTACAACTGGAATTTTCCTCGCTTTGTTTCGCTCCCTAATCGAAGGCACGCGGCGTCGTTCTGACCGTGGAGAAACAAACACTTTTAATATGTTGCCTGCGTTTCACGCTCCACCAAAAAAAAATACACCCCCAGTGCTTTTTTTTTGGTGCTCTGGATCCTTACTAGAGGCTGTGGAGGGCGACGATGACGCGGAACTCCAGTGGAAACTTCTTCCACACAAGAAAAGTCACTCGTCTTATCCATTATCTCATCCCTGTCGTTTCTCTGCACACTTGGTGTGTCGGCCTAAACCCAGAGACAATCACACACTTTGACTGTACTCCCCACCCCCCCGTAATATGAAGGGGGCCCTTATGCTACCACTGTTTACCTGGAACAGTCTGTCCTCACTGTTCTGTGTGTGTCCAGGTGATGAGCTGGCTGCCAGGCAACAGTTTTCTGAGTCAGGCCCCACTGATGAACTGTTGCTTTATTTTTATTTGATTTTTTTTTAATATCTCAAGTTGTGTTTACTGTTTGTTTTTTTTGGTGAAAGGCAGTTAGTCCGTGCTTGTGTGTGTGTGTGTGTGTGTGAGCGCGTTTAAGCAAAAACGACAAATCAAGACAATGAAGAGACACTGACTCTGTCAAGCAGGGTTCTTTCTTTTTTTTGAAGTATTTCTTTGCCATAAATGATCTTTGTTACCTTTTTTTTTTTTTTGTTTGTAGTAATTTATAAGTGACTGAGTGAGTGTGAAATAGGCCTCAATTGTGTTGTTGCTCTGGTGGCTCCTTATTTTTGTGGCTCCTGGTCATGTGTCAACACTAAAGCACACTCTCGCTTTGTTCTCAACACCTTCACACATGGCCTCTCCGTCTCTTTATCTGCTGACCTGGGTTTACATACAGTGATGTGTTCAAGTTAAGAATGTGGACGTGATGAGTCCCTTTGTTTTTAGATAGACTGATAACATTCAGAGGCCCGAGATGACTTCAGATAATTCAATCGTCTTTGTTTGGTGTTTGCCGACACCAGCGGTCTGTATTATAATGCAGGATTACTCCAGTTAGCTTCATAACTGCACTGAATAAAATCAGACTGTTCTGAGATCAGGAACTCGGTCTTAAAAGTCTATTAATTTATTTTAAAGGTTTTATTTGTGATGATGATGATGATCCCAGTGGCTCGTGTCTTGCACCTTTCAGCTCATTGTTTTATAGTTTCTGCAGCTGTCTTGTCTTGGCTCAACCAGTTTGTTTCATGTACATTTCCACTGAAAGTTAAAGCTTGTGGGATTTAATAAGCAACTAACATCAGTGCTTTAGTCTTAAAAATGTGCATGCACTTGTGTTTCCAATAAGTAACACAACACGGTGAAACAGATATAGAAATAGATAGCGTTATGCTAATAGGTAACTTTAAGCTAACTGATCGATAACTTTAAGCTAACAGATAGATAGATAACTTTAAGCTAACAGATAGATAGATAACTTTAAGCTAACGGATAGATAACTTTAAGCTAACAGATAAATAGATAGATAACTTTAAGCTAACAGATAGATAGATAGATAGATAGATAGATAGATAGATAGATAGATAGATAGATAGATAACATATAACTTTAAGCTAACAGATAGATAGATAGATAGATAGATAACTTTAAGCTATCAGATAGATAACTTTAAGCTAATAGATAGATAGATAACAGATAACTTTAAGCTAAAAGGTTGATTACTTTAAGCTAACAGATAGATAGATAGATAGATAGATAGATAGATAGATAGATAGATAGATAGATAGATAGATAGATAGATAGATAGATAGATAGATAACTTTAAGCTATCAGATAGATAACTTTAAGCTGATAGATAGATAGATAGATAGATAGATAGATAGATAGATAGATAGATAGATAGATAGATAGATAGATAGATAGATAGATAGATAGATAGATAGATAGATAGATAGATGGATAGATAGATAGATAGATGGATAGATTTGTTGTTACTTCCTCCTTCCTACTCCTCCTACCTTCAGGGGAATTCACTACCATATTTCTGACAAAACAAGCCTATCACTTTCAGCTGTCAGTAATTTGCATGTCCCAGAGAGCAGTGTACGTTTGATAAAGGTTGATTTTCCTTGACAAAACAGGAGCAGAGGCTAGAGACTGTGACAGCATGTCCGTTGACATCTATGCCAGCGCAGACCTCACCAAGAAAGTTCGATTTAAGACGGGCGAGAAGGAGCAGGAGGACGACGGAAAAGCAGATTTCTGCAGAAATACAGATAATGTGACGATTTATGACAACGACTGCACAGCGGAGCTGCCAGAGTTACCAGACGTCACCACCAAGGCTCAACAGCAAAGTACGTATGTGTGTGTGTTTGTTTGTCAGATAACAAGATGACCTTTTTATTCACAGTGTTGGGCGATGCATCGCCGTCAGATGTTGGTGATATGCTTCCAGTCTGCATCTGGATTCTGTTGTTGAACCAGAAATACTTCTACGAACCAATTTATTTTGTTTAAGTGTCGCGATTGTCTGCTCAGGAGCACATTCAAGCTCTTTTGTCACCACAAAACAACACAACATGACTGTTTTTGTCTCAAGGCCCATTTATTACTCTACTTTTTTTTGCCTTTTTGACTTGTTTTGTTCATTTTGGCAACCTGTATTTGGGTCCTCAGTTGTTTTTTACCCTGAGGAATACAACCAGTATTATAGTATACGACCATTGTGAAGCATAGATATAATCTGATTTACTGATTTGACAAATGCATACACTCTTAGAAATAAAAGTGCTAAGTAGAACCATATAAGGTTCTTCGGCTTGTCCTCATAGGAGAACCCTTTTAGGTTCCAGGAAGGTTCCACCAAGAACCCTTTTAAACCCCTATATTCAGGAAAGGGATTTTAAAGGTTTTTCTAGATCAGGGGTATCAAACTTTTCACTGAGGGCCACATCAGCATAATGGTTACCCTCAAAGGGCCAGATGTAACTAAATGTAACCAAATATAATACAAAATAAAGGTAACTACTCCGTAACATATTGCTAAATAACTTTCTGTATTTATCACTTATTCAATTTCACTCGTCACATGATGCATATACAGTGATACACTGTGATCAAGTGGCGGGATGCCGTCACTTTGCGGGTAACGCAATCGCCATGCATTGTGGGAAATGTAGTTTATGGTCAACGCACGCCTTAAAGCAGCATAGACATATTTTAACAACGACTTTTTAGACCAATTAATCACTCGCGGGCCACATAAAATGACGTGGCGGGCCACATCTGGCCCCCGGGCCTTGAGTTTAACACGTGCGCTTTTGACACTAGTGTTACGAAGTACGTTTGAAAAACCTTTCCCGAATAAAGGGTTTTTCACAAGCAAATAGTTCCAGTTAGAACCTCAGCCCTCGTAGAAGAACACTTTTGGAACCCTTATTTCTATATAAAGCCATTAATTGTGTGTCCTTTCCTTGATTTCAGTCAATGAACCTCCGATTAGGGGAACCCTGTCCTGGCCGACCACTGTCTGTCTGCTGCTGCTGTGTCTTCTCCTACTGGCAGCATTCACTGCAGTCGCTGTCCTGGTGGTCTTTGGTATGTTTTCCGGAAAAGAGAGAGACGAACTTCGGACGCGTTACGATGAAATGAAAAGTCGCAACGTGAACCTGACCCTAAAGACGAGCCAGCTGGAAAAGGACGTTGACCTTCTGAGGGTCGATAAAAACAACCTCACCGAAGAGAAAGACGAATTGCAAGAGCAGATCAGTGAGTGGACATAAGAATACAGATTTACTGTCATATTGATTTTTAACATTTTGGACGTTTGTTGGTTATAATATACAATCGTTATCGTTCTGATCGTTGTGGTAAATAGCCTACATATGGACATATGAACAGATAGATAGATCGACAACGTTAAGCTAACAGATAGATAGATAGATAGATAGATAGATAGATGGATAGATGGATAGATGGATAGATAGATAGATAGATAGATAGATAGATAGATAGATAGATAGATAGATAGATAGATAGATAGATAGATAGATAGATAGATAGATAGATAGATAGATAACTTCAAGCTAACAGATAGATAGATAGATAGATAGATAGATAGATAGATAGATAGATAGATAGATAGATAGATAGATAGATAGATAGATAGATAGATAACTTCAAGCTAACAGATAGATAGATAGACAACGTTAAGCTAACAGATAGATAGATAGATAGATAGATAGATAGATAGATAGATAGATAGATAGATAGATAGATAGATAGATAGATAGATGGATAGATGGATAGATAGATAGATAGATAGATAGATAGATAGATAGATAGATAGATAGATAGATAGATAGATAACTTCAAGCTAACAGATAGATAGATAGACAACTTTAATCTAACAGATAGATAACTTTAAGCTATCAGATAGATAACTTTAAGCTAATAGATAAATAAATTTAAGCTAACAGATAACTTTAAGCTGATAGATAATAGATAGATAGATAGATAGATAGATAGATAGATAGATAGATAGATAGATAGATAGACAACTTTAAGCTAACAGATAGATTGATAGATAATTTTAAGCTATCAGATAGATAACTTTAAGCAGATAGATAGATAGATAGATAGATAGATAGATAGATAGATAGATAGATAGATAGATAGATAGATAGATAGATAGATAGATAGATAGACAACTTTAAGCTAACAGATAGATTGATAGATAATTTTAAGCTATCAGATAGATAACTTTAAGCTGATAGATAGATAGATAGATAGATAGATAGATAGATAGATAGATAGATAGATAGATAGATAGATAGATAGATAGATAGATAGATAGATAACAGTTAACCTTAAGCTAACAGATAGATTAAAAAACTGTTAAAAAATATATATCAATGTTTATGTATCTCATTTATTTAAAGGTACAGTGTACAAAACATATATGTTACATTTGTAAGCATTTTTCTATGATATCAATTTTTGAATTCCGGAGCTTGGCTGGACTTTTTTGTCATAATATGTGCATTTTGTGAATTTTCCGTGTTGTTGTTGTTGAACAGAGAACTTGTCCTGTCCTGCTGACTGGAAGAAGGTTGGAGGTGGCTGTTTTTTAATCTGGCCTTCAAAGTCGATCACTGACAGGAAGTCGTTCTGTGAGAGTCAAGGTGCGGAGCTGCTGACTGAATCCAGCCTAAAGAAACAGGTGAGAGGAAAACGAACTACGTACACATGGCATGAAACATAAAAACCTGCTTCCTCTTCCGTGTTTTAATATTCTAATATGAGGACATTATACAGTCTGTGGACTGAAAAAAGGGGAAGAACGATCCATGGTCACTTCTGCAAAACTGCAAGATGGAAACGAGGCGCTGAAACAGAAATAATGGAATAGAGAAAGCTTAGACTGTTTATATTTAAGTATATATATTTACATCTTAGGTTTTCCTTCTGACGTGTGTGTGATTATGCATAATTTACAGTTATCTCAATGTTTCTCATTGTAGACAGATCAAAGCTTAAGGATGAAGTTTGTCTGGACTAAAAAACTAAACAACTGGCAAAGGACCCAGTTGAGAAACTGGCTCGAGGGAACATTGTTTGGCCAAGTGTAAGACATTTCCCACGTTGTTATTTATGGCTGTGCTACATTTAAAATGAATGTATGGAAAGCTATGGAAATAAATCTAATAATAATAATAATAATATAATAATAATCTCTAGGATCCAGCCAATTGGACCGCCAGATCAAGGATCTCCAGATGACACCTGTTTACAGAAATTTGAGAATATGTACTTCCATCCCAATCCTGACGTCTCCATTGGTAAATATTGGGGCTGCACTGATGAATATGTGATCTGCAGGAAAATACTATGAATTTGTACGATTCACGTTTGGATTGATTCCACATCTGTGTCTTTTGTATTTTGTGTCGAGTGTGTAACAAACGGAACTATTATGGCTTTCTCCTGTCAAAATAAATGAGTTATTCTTTACATTTATTATCACTTGTGTGACTGGATGCAACTACATAGTCAGCAACTGACTCACCATCATGTTGATTTCTTTTCTGGAACCGGAATCTTTTTCCACAATTACAATGGGTGTAGGGCTTTCAGCCCAATTTATACTTCTGCGTAAAGTGCTCTGCGTAGGCTACGTAGAGACTCTGCGTCGACGCAGAGACTGTCGAAGAGCCTCTGCGTCGTCTCCGGGTGCACGGAATATTTTTTAAGTGTCCGTCACTCCGTCGAGGGACTACGGAGACGGCAAGAGCTGCGATTGGTCCTCAGGACAGGCTGAGCTAAGCTGCTCTGTGCCGGCTCTCAGTGCGCTCCGGGCGTCCTGACAGAGGCGGAGCTGATCCCCGCCGATAACGCCGCTGCCAAACTATAAATACGTCATATCTATACACACACAGCACATGTTTAGACCCTAAATGGCCAATTTCTCGCCTCAAATTATCTTAAAACTGCGTTCCGTGACACAGAAAAGTGAGAAACGGCCACTGTTTCAACAACAACAGTCTTTCGCTCTCTTTCTTTCTCGGACGCCATTGCTCAATGTAGCCAGAAGCACAACAACCTTGCGCAGCGACCCCTACTGATCGGGCGGGAAATTGCAGCGAGTGTCCGTCACCACGACGCAGAAGTGGTGACGCAGACGGATAACGCATACGCAGTCGGAGAAGTATAGTGTAGCCGTCGGTACGTTCTGGTGCTTGGTTTATCCGGGCTTAACAAGCTTTTCAACAGTCGATATGCCTCAGCTACTATTACTGCAAGGAACACACTGACCCGTTTTTCGTCCGGCACATCGTTTGCAATAAATCCACATGTCCAGTCTTTCCAGGTAAGATTCAAAATCTTCCTGTCCCTCTTTATATCCACCAAGCGCACCGATTTGGAAAAGCAGCCACGGCGGTGTGTAGTTCCGTCTGCGTTAGCCTTCACGCTAGCTTCCTCGTTAGCCTCTTCTTCTTTTAAGAGCTACAAGTTTAGAATCTACTTGTCAGGCTTTGTGCTTCTTCCCAGGGATTCTCTGACATTAGGAGGAATCCCATCCTCGTCGCCACTGTAATTTATTCGGGTTCGTCTCTAAGTTTAGTCGTGTAGTGAGGGACACGGGACACCAGCGTGGATGTTACTCGGATATCAACAACACACGTACCAACGTACGTAAAGTACGTAGCCTATGTGCGCTTCCGTAAACACACGCACATAATATGACGACATAACCTTGTCAGAACTCCCTGCAGTATAATAAGTGGTAAACCCACAACCCAGTAATAATATATATCAATATATTACACATAATGTAATAAATCTAAAGCAACTGGCCTTAAAATCCTCCTAATATGTCACCGAGACTCAGGAATAATGTTCATATAACAAACTGAACACACCAACAACAACAGTACAGACAAAATATTTGCATTAAAAAAAATATTTTGCAGACTGCAAATCATCTTTATGTTTTGAATGGCTGCTCTGGCTAGCAGCTCTGGCCGAGCTGCACGCCAAGTCTGATTTGTCTTTTTATGACTATTAATATTTAAAATGTAAATTCATATATGTTGTGGTTTCTTTTCTAGCCCTTAGTGTTCCTCCATTACAGTATTATTAGATGAGAAGTGATTTAATTTGGAGAAAAGGGTTGATAAACACTTCAGAATTGGAGCTACTTTGTTTACTGATGACAACAACATCATTTTTATTGTGTAAATCTAACTTGTCTAGTATAAAAATATAACAAAATCAGTCACTATTCTGCTTACCTACTCAACTCTTTACTTTACACAAGTGTACAAATGCATGCAAGGTGTGAAGGTGAAAAAATAACTTTATTGTTCACAAAGGAAAACGTTTTACCATCATATTCAAGAGTATAAAGTTAAAATCAACTAGGAGCCAAATCTAAAAGCATGTCTAACGCAATATGCAAAATAAAAAAATAAATAATGAAACGTGCAGAGCGGCGTCAGAATCTGATGTGGGACAGCTGGAGGACACAGTGGTGAAGAGGAGCAGAGCTGGATGCTGTGAAGAGTTTCTCCAAGACTTGATTAAACCATGCTTCAACTGTAAAGGACAAGGAATACAATTACACATAAAATATGAACGAAGATTTTACTTCTTTTTTTTCCAGGAAAACAAACCGTTCAGCAAAATATACCAACCGGGTGAGCTGTGAACATTATACTGTTGTCTATATAGGCGTCTGACAACACTGACATTATTCTCCAGCGAAAGCAAGGTGGCTTTACTTTGCAGTTTACGTGTATATCACGTGTGTGTAATTGTCTATCAAAGGTACTTTTACGTTGTCGCTTCACTGCCGACAACTATATCATATTGTATACTATGAGCAGAAATAGAGTGGAATTTCAGCGTCAGTCTTACCTCTCACTGACGTCTTCCTGTTCGAAATGGAGATCGTAAATCATTCGGTGAAGAAGCTTAGCATAGCTTAGCATAGCTTAGCTTAGCTTACCGGTAAATAATGGGAACTTACTGCTTGTCATTTCGTTGTTTTTACTGCACGTCCCGGTACAATTTAGCACCATAGAAAGAAACGGTGTGACTTGCAGATCCGTAATGTACTATTCGCCAACTAATTCATCAAGACGTGAGCTGTATAAACTTTACCCAACACCACTCTCCATCATCGCTGTCATCGCTGCTGCGGGATTTCAAGCCGGAAGTGAGTGCCGCGCGCAGAGCATTCTGGGAGTTGTTATCGTTTATGTACATGAGCGATGAATAAATTTTTCTGCCTTTCTCGGCCAAGAAGGCACTATCTTCAAATATTATTTCACATTTCTACTCCATAGACAAATCCTTTTTTAGTAGACATTTAACTCCCAGCGGTGAAATATCTCTTTAAGCTAACAGATAGATAGATAGATAGATAGATAGATAGATAGATAGATAGATAGATAGATAGATAGATAGATAGATAGATAGATAGATAGATAGATAGATAGAAAACGTTAAGCTATCAGATAGATAACTTTAAGATAACAGATAAATAGATATATAACTTTAAAGGTAAAGTAAGTAGTTTATAGTGCCATCTAGAGGAGAGGCTGAAATTTACAACAAAGAACTGCTCCTCTGCTCACCCCCTCCCTTCCCTGAGCGCGAAAGGTGTCCTCAGCCGGTCAAATATTGTCCTCGTTGTCTTTCTCAGTGTCAGCAGATGAGGTTCGTGAGGCGAAGAAGAGGCCGAGCTGCCGCAGCCATAGCAGACAAAGCGGAGAGAGTGGAGGCGGGACTTCCGCTGCAAGTAAAGAGACGCTTGATTTGTTCTCTCGCGTTTGTCCTTACAGGCTCCGGTAGAAACATGGCGTCGTGGCAAGGCAGTAGCGGCCCGCGGCCATGTTATTTTACATGACTTTTTGAAACACTACAAAAATGAAACAAAGAATATTATACAGCGACTAGACAATGCAGGAGCAAATAATATAAAAAAGTGGATTTTGGGTCATATAAACCCATAAATACTACACAGTGTCCCTTTAAGCTAACAGATAACTAAGCGAACAGATACATAGATAGATAACTTTAAGCTAACAGATAGATGCATTGATAGATTGCAGTGTACGTTTGATAAAGGTTGATTTTTTCCGTGACAAAATAGGAGCAGACAGACAGTCTGCTGACGTCTATCCCACCCCAGACCACAACAAGAAAGTTCGATTTAAGAAGAGCGAGAAGCAGGAGGAGGACGGCAGAAAAGCAGATTCCTGCAGAAACACAGATAATGTGACGATTAACGACAACGGCTGCACAGCGGAGCTGCCAGGGTTACCAGACGTCACCACCACGGCTCAACAGCAAAGTACGTATGTGTGTGTGTTTGTTTGTTTGTCAGATAACAAGAATGGTGTGAGATGTTGGTGATGACCGTGAAATGCTTCCAGTCTGCACCGCTCACCTGGATTCTGTCGTTGAACCAGAAATACTTCTACAAACCAATTTATTTTGCTTTCGTGTCGCGATTGTCTGCTCAGGAGGACATTCAAGCTCTTTTGTCACCACAAAACATTACAACGTGACTGTTTTTTGTCTTAAAGGGACACTGTGTAGTATTTATGGGTTTATATGACCCAATCCACTTTTTTATACATATTATGTGCTCCTGCATTGTCTAGTCGCTGTATAATATTTTTTGTTTCATTTTCGTAGTGTTTTAAAAAAGTCATGTAAAATAACACGGTCGCGGGCCGCGGTTGCATAGCCACTGTTAGCAGCGAGACGCCATGTTTCTACGGGAGCCTGTAAGGACAAACGCGAGAGAACAAATCAAGCGTCTCTTTACATGTAGCAGGAAGTCCCGCCTCCTCTCTCTCTGCTTTGTCTGCTACGGCTGCGGTAGCTCCGCCCCTCTCCCTCGCCTCACGAACCTCATCTGCTGACACGGAGAAAGACGACGAGGACGACATTTGACCAGCTGAGGATACCGTAGCGCTCAGGGAAGGGAGGGGGTGAGCAGAGGAGCAGTTCTTTGTTGTAAATTTCAGCCTCTCCTCTAGATGGCACTATAAACTACTTACTTCACCTGTAAGGCCCATTTATTACTCTACTTTTTTTTGCCTTTTTGACTTGTTTTGTTCATTTTGGCAACCTGTATTTGGGTCCTCAGTTGTTTTTACTGGAATACAACCAGTATTATAGTATAAGACCATTGTGAAGCATAGATATAATCTGATTTACTGATTTGACAAATGCATACACTCTTAGAAATAAAAGTGCTAAGTAGAACCATATAAGGTTCTTCGGCTTGTCCTCATAGGAGAACCCTTTTAGGTTCCAGGAAGGTTCCAACAAGAACCCTTTTAAACCCCTATATTCAGGAAAGGGATTTTAAAGGTTTCTCTAGATCCGGGGTGTCCAATTTTCACTGAGGGCCACATCAGCATAATGGTTACCCTCAAAGGGCCAGATGTAACTGTCATATAGAATAAATGTAACCAAATATAATATAAACAAAAGGTAACTTTTCCGTAACATACTGCTAAATGACTTTCTGTATTTATTACTTATTCAATTCAATCACTCGTCACATGATGCATATACAATGATACACTGTGATCTAGTGGCGGGATGCCGTCATTTTGCGGGTAACGCAATCGCCATGCATTGTGGGAAATGTAGTTTATGGTCAACGCACGCCTTAAAGCAACATAGACCTATTTTAGCATAGATTTTTAAGACCAATTAATCACTCGCGGGCCACATAAAATGACGTGGCGGGCCACATCTGGGAAAAACCTTTCCCGAATAAAGGGTTTTTCACAAGCAAATAGTTCCAGTTAGAGCCTCAGCCCTCGTAGAAGAACACTTTTGGAACCCTTATTTCTATATAAAGCCATTAATTGTGTGTCCTTTCCTTGATTTCAGTCAATGAACCTCCGATTAGGGGAACCCTGTCCTGGCCGACCACTGTCTATCTGCTGCTGCTGTGTCTTCTCCTACTGGCAGCATTCACTGCAGTCGCTGTCCTGGTGGTCTTTGGTAAGTTTTCCAAAAAAATGACCGACTTTAAGCGCTAAATACGTGTACGTGAGTTTTCGATTGCTAACCTGTTGGACTTCTTGCCGTGGCAGTGATTCACGGTGAAAGCCGGAGGGCAGATTACGATGAAATTAAACGGATCAACGCCAACTTGACCACGGAGAGAGACGAACTTCGGACGCGTAACGATGAAATGAAAAGTCGCCACGTGAACCTGACCCTAAAGACGAGCCAGCTGCAAAATGACGTTGACCTTCTGAGGGTCGATAAAAACAACCTCAACGAAGAGAAAGACAAATTACAAGAGCAGATCAGTGAGTGGACATAAGAATACAGATTTACTGTCATATTGATTTTTAACATTTTGGACGTTTGTTGGTTATAATATACAATCGTTATCGTTCTGATCGTTGTTTGATCGGTAAATACATATAAATAGAGACATCAAGTACAACAACATTGACACTGACAGATAGGTAACTTCAAGCAGATAGATAGATAGATAGACAACTTTAAGCTAACAGATAGATAACTTTAAGCTAACAGATAGATATATAGATAACTTTAAGCTATCAGATAGATAACTTTAAGCTAATAGATAGACAGATAAATAACTTTAAGCTAACAGATAGATAGATAGATAGATAGATAGATAGATAGATAGATAGATAGATAGATAGATAGATAGATAGATAGATAGATAGACAACTTTAAGCTAACAGATAGATAACTTTAAGCTAACAGATAGATAGATAACTTTAAGCTAACAGATAACTTTAAGCTTACAGATAGATAGATAGATAGATAGATAGATAGATAGATAGATAGATAGATAGATAGATAGATAGATAGATAGATAGATAGATAGATAGATAGATAGATAGATAACTTTAAGCTAACAGATAGATAAATAACTTTAAGCTATCAGATAACTTTAAGCTAATAGATAGATAGATAGATAGATAGATAGATAGATAGATAGATAGATAGATAGATAGATAGATAACTTTAAGCTAACAGATAGATAGATAACTTTAAGCTATCAGATAGATAACTTTAAGCTAATAGATAGACAGATAAATAACTTAAAGCTAACAGATAGATAGATAGATAGATAGATAGATAGATAGATAGATAGATAGATAGATAGATAGATAGATAGATAGATAGATAGATAGATAGATAGATAGATAGATAGATAGAACATATATATTACATTTGTAAGCATTTTTGTAAGCATTTTTCTATGATATCAATTTTTGAATTCCGGAGCTTGGCTGGACTTTATTGTCATAATACGTGCATTTTTGTGACAGATGAATTTGCCGTGTTGTTGTTGTTGAACAGAGAACTTGTCCTGTCCTGCTGACTGGAAGAAGGTTGGAAGTGGCTGTTTTTTAATCTGGCCTTATAAGTCGATCACTGACAGGAAGTCGTTCTGTGAGAGTCACGGTGCGGAGCTGTTTTTTAATTCCACCCTAAAGAAACAGGTGAGAGGAAAACGAACTACGTACACATGGCATGAAACATAAAAACCTGCTTCCTCTTCAGTGTTTTAATATTCTAATATGAGGACATTATACAGTCTGTGGACTGAAAAAAGGGGAAGAACGATCCATGGTCACTTCTGCAAAACTGCAAGATGGAAACGAGGCGCTGAAACAGAAATAATGGAATAGAGAAAGTTTAGACTGTTTGTATTTAAGTATATATATTTACATCTTAAGTTTTCCTTCTGACGTGTGTGTGATTATGCATAATTTACAGTTATCT
This sequence comes from Microchirus variegatus, assembly GCF_963457635.1. NCBI lineage: Eukaryota > Metazoa > Chordata > Actinopteri > Pleuronectiformes > Soleidae > Microchirus > Microchirus variegatus. Next base: position 16,482,808 of record NC_139824.1, read on the forward strand.
CAATGTTTCTCATTGTAGACAGATCGAAGATCAAGGATGAAGTTTGTCTGGAATGATAAACTAAACAAAGAGCAAAGGACCCGTTTTAGAAAATGGCTCAAGGGAACAGTGGTCGACAAATTGTAAGACATTTCCCACGTTGTTATTTATGGCTGTGGTACATTTAAAATGAATGTATGGAAAGCTATGGAAATAAATCTAATAATAATAATAATAATATAATAATAATCTCTAGGATCCAGCCAATTGGACCGCCAGATCAAGGATCTCCAGATGAAATCTGTTTACAGAAATTTCAGAATCTGTACTTCCATCCCAATCCTGACGTCTCCATTGGTGAAGACTACCGCTGCACTGATGAATATGTAGTCTGCGGGAAAATACGTTGATGAATTTGTACGATTCACTTTTGGATTGTTCCCACATCTGTTTTTTTTGTATTTTGTGTCGAGTGTGTAACAAACGGAACTATTATGGCTTTCTCCTGTCAAAATAAATGTGTTATTCTTCACATTTATCAGTTGTGTAAGTGGATTTCTGACACTTCAGTGTGGATCAGATGATCTGAGGACGTGACTCAGATCATTTCAATTACAGCCAACAGTTTTGCAGCAGTTTTGAACAATCTCACATTGACAGTCGCCTATTGGACGATACCAGCTGTCAATCACGCTGGTGTCCACTCATTTGAGCCCTACTGTTTCCCCTCTATATGGGAACATCATTCATAAAAAACTTGACTTTGTGTGCTGATGACCATTAACTCCCACTCATGAATAAAAATGTTTACTCTTCTGCTCCTCAACGGCAAGTGAGGAATCAAGGAAAAGCAAGAGTGAAGGAATCGAGGAATGAGGAAGCGCTATCATGGAAATGGCAAACAGCTGCTGAGGGAAAACACCGGAGAGACTAAAATACTCATCAGTGACCTAAACAGCAGGTAAAAGAGAAATTAAATACATAACAAATAACATGTAATGAAACTGATAAGTGAATCCGTAGCTAAAATAAGTCACGAAATATATCAATAAATGAGGTTAGAATGTCAAAGGACACTGAAGGGTGGAATAAAATCATCAACATTTAATAAAAGTAAGTTCTAAATCTCATATAAATCTGTGCGTTTGCTTTTCACTTAATAAATAAGCACTGAAACTTGACTGTTATCTCTATGGAAGCAAATTAGTGCCATTATCCAAATTAAAATGCATGAACAGAAATGCTTTTTCATTTTCAAAATGGAGCTCCATTTTGTGACTCATAAATAATAATGAATAATCAATATTTCAAAATGCATTTTGTCAAATTTTCAAATTTGACATTTCAAATAGAGTTTTGTTACCTTTTTGCCGGAGGATGTTTTGAAACATGAAATGTTAAATGTCATTTTCTTTATCAATTTAATTAAGTCACAGAATGAGCGGTCTTGAATTTGAAAAATGAAAATGCATTTTGAAATGTTGATTATCCGTTTTATTTATGAGCCACAAAATGCAGCTCCATTTTGAAAAATGCAAAAGCATTTCTGTTCATGCATTTTAATTTGGATAATGGCGCTTATTTGCTTCCATACATCTCGAGCTGATGATAATAATAATAATTTTTAATAATTTAATAAATCAAATGTCAGAGCTGTCACTGATGATCTGAGGTGGAAGCGTTGACTTCCCCTTTTTCCGCTCTGCTCTTCTTCTCTGTCACATCATCATCAGTCCAACTGTCAAACCTCTCTCAGAACAAGCAACTTTTTTACATATCACCATTTAATATTTGTTCATTATTATAATTTTTTTTTTATTATTATTATTTTTGAATGCTTCAGAAAAACGATGCACGTGTACGAAGAGCCCGGCGTCATCAAGAAGGTTCGCTTTGCTCAGGACGACAAGGGGAGGGAAGTGGACGTCTACGTGAGCGCAGAGAGCCTGAGAATATATGACAATCCCTGGGTGGAGAGCGTGTCCTCAAATGTACCAGGACCTGCAAGTACGGTCGACCATGCATTCAGTGTATTTTTTTAAGGATGATAATTCTGACCCTGTTGTTTTGTTTTGTTTTGAAGTGTCTGTGATGAGTGAAAACCCGAGAAAGAGGAACTGTGAGGGCAGAAGTTGTCGTGTGGCTCTGGGAGCAGCGTGTCTTCTCCTCCTGGCTGGAATCATCGGCATTGGAGTCAAAAGTGGGTTTTATTTTCTTGATTCTTGACTTACTTAAAGGTGCATTATGTAATTAATCTAAAGCAACTGGCCTTAAAATCCTCCTAATGTGTCACAGAGACTCAGGAATAATGTTCATATAACAAACTGAACTCACCAACAACAACAGTACAGACAAAATATTTGCATTCAAAAAATATATTTTGCAGACTGCAAATCATGTTTATGTTTTGAAATCATGTTTTGGCGTCATGTGGCGCCACCTACCGCCGTCTACCTGTCATCGCAGTCCGTAGAGTCTCAGCTGCCGAGCAACCACGGGTTGCCAGTTATGTCAGAAAACAAAACCTAAAAGACCTCGGTATTTTGAATTTGAATGTAGTAACCGTTTTTGGCCACATTCTTACATATGGCGCCTTTAAATTAAATACATGTGATTTTACCATATAATAAATATACATATAAACGATAAATCAATGTAATTCCACAGTTTTGGAGCCACAACAACACTCAATTTAAAGGTGCATTATGTAATAAATCTAAAGCAACTGGCCATAAAATCCTCCTAATATGTCACAGAGACTCAGGAATAATGTTCATATAACAAACTGAACTCACCAACAACAACAGCGCAGACAAAATATTTGCATTCAAAAAAAATATTTTGCAGACTGCAAATCATGTTTATGTTTTGAAATCATGTTTTGGCGTCATGTGGCGCCACCTACCGCCGTCTACCGGTCATCGCAGTCCGTAGAGTCTCAGCTGCCGAGCAACCACGGGTTGCCAGTTACGTCAGAAAACAAAACCTAAAAGACCTCGGTTTTTGAATTTGAATGTAGTAACCGTTTTTGGCCACATTCTTACATATGGCGCCTTTAAATTAAATACATGTGATTTTACCATATAATAAATATACATATAAACGATAAATCAATGTAATTCCACAGTTTTGGAGCCACAACAACACTCAATTTAAAGGTGCATTATGTAATAAATCTAAAGCAACTGGCCATAAAATCCTCATAATGTGTCACAGAGACTCAGGAATAATGTTCATATGACAAACTGAACTCACCAACAACAACAGTACAGACAAAATATTTGCATTCAAAAAAAATATTTTGCAGACTGCTAATCATGTTTATGTTTTTAAATCATATTTTGGCGTCATGTGGCGCCACCTACCGCCATCTACCGGTCATCGCAGTCCGTAGAGTCTCAGCTGCCGAGAAACCACGGGTTGCCAGTTACGTCAGAAAACAAAACCTAAAAGACCTCGGTATTTTGAATTTGAATGTAGTAACCGTTTTTGGCCACATTCTTTCATATGGCGCCTTTAATGCAACATACAGCGAGGGAGTATTTCAGTTCATGTTGTTGTTGTTTGTCTTTGCTGCAACAGTGAACAAAGACAAATCCAAGTGGGACACAGATAGAGAGCAGTTGTCGTCAGTTTACGCCGATCTGCAGAAAACGACAGACCAACTGAACTCCACTAACGCCGACCTCAGAGAAGACAGAGATTTACTGTGGAAGACGTTTTGTCGTGAGTTCCTGCTTATACTCTATTGTCGTATCTGTCGTTACATCACACTGAGGGAATGTTTAATGGACATTTTCTCACCTTTACAGGTTTAGAAAACTGAATATCTGATGTGAAAACAACAGGGCTAATTCTGATGTCTCTTCTTCGCTCACAGAGCCAAAGCCCAGGAGATGTAGGAAACTCTTACGTGATGATCAAGACAAGGAATGAGTGGCTGGAACAACACGATCACAGAGGAAACAAATTACTTTTTTTATTCTTTTTTAATGATTTCTCCACTGTGTCCTATAAAGAGAGATTAAAAAAAGAACTGATTGATAGGATAAATATTTATTTAAAGGTGCCATATGTAAGAATGTGGCCAAAAACGGTTATTACACTCAAATTCAAAATACCGAGGTCTTTTAGGGTTCGTTTTCTGACGTAACTGGCAACCCGTGGTTGTTCAGCTGAGACTCTACTGGCTGATTGGTAGACGGCGGTAGGTGGCGCCACATGCCAAAAACATGATTTCAAAACATAAACATGATTTACATTCTGCAAAAAAAATGTTTTAATGCAAATATTTTGTCTGTACTGTTGTTGTTGGTGAGTTCAGTTTGTAATATGAACATTATTCCTGAGTCTCTGTGACATATTAGGAGGATTTTATGGCAAGTTTAGCTTTATATTTATTACATAATGCACCTTTAATAATTCAACAAAAAGCAATGATTAAATTAATATTGCTGTGCATTCATTTTTAACATAATTATCTCTGGATATTTGTAAAAATGTGAAGTTATTATTGATGGATGTGGAATGTTGCTTTGTGTAGAATTAAGAATAAATGGCAAGAGAATGCATGCACTAGTTTGAAACACTTAAAAGGACTCATCATTCCAATGAAAATGTTTATAAAACCTTCATTTCTCGTCTTCTTTTATTAAAACTTATATTAAATATACATATATGATCTTTTTTGCCAGTGTTATGGAAGTAAAATAGTGCCATGGATGTTGACAAGTGACGCGCAATGATACCATGCGAGTTATTCGCCTCGCGTGACGTCACATCCGTCTCTCAGTCAGACTTTTGTCTGCCGGCATTTTCTTTTTATTTTCTCGGTGCCGACCACAATCTCCTGCGCTCATCTGCAGTGTTGTTTTGCCGGCTACAAGGACTCAGACGAAGCCCGTTTTGCCCTCCGTGTTTTGCTACACCATGCCTGGCTTTTCAGACAGGGATCGTGGCAGAGATAGAGGGTGAGTCAAAGAGTCCGCCGCGGTGTTTCTTCCTAGTGTTAGCCTTCCTAGCTTAGCAAGCGGTGGCTAGGCGGTGTTGACGCTGTCATGTCCGTGTTGTCGGAACAGGTCCGCTGCGGTGTTTTTGGTGACTTTATTCGTCATTTAGCTATATACGAGGACGTGTATTCAGAGAAGAAGTTGTTTTTTATGCTGTTTGGCGTCCCTGTCTGCGTTATCTGATCCTCTGCCGATTAGAGGTAAAATGGCAGCGGACGTCTGTGTCTGTGGAGGTTTGCTGTCTGGCTCTGTGACGCAGTCGTGTCCCCCCTTTCGACGGCTCGTTTTCCAGGAGCAATGTCTTTAATTATACCCTCTCAACCAGTGGCTCGTAACTCTTTCTATAATTAAGTATATAGCCATATTTGTTTTTACTGTCGTTGACATCGAAGGATCCCCGTGTATTTACAAAGAAAGAAGAACGCACTCTCTACATCTCAAATAATATGTGTTTTCTTTCATTATACTCGTTTAAAATGCGGCATTTAACCGTTCAAAGAATCTATATGCAAGAATTCCGGGTTTATTACGGGGATTCTAAATTATTCCCATATTTTGAATTATTGCAACCACCATTTTTAAAGGGCTTGCGACCCTCGATGGACCTCAGCAGCATCATCATCATCAGAAGTTTAACAACTAACGATTATTTTCATAATTGAGTAATCTGTCAATTGTTTTCTCGATTAATTGAGCAATTGTTGGGTCCATAGAATGTGGAAAAAAATATTGATAAACATTTCTCAAACCTGGAAATGACGATGTTTGTCCACAAACCCAACTTATTTAGTTTGATTTATTTGTTTATATCATTGGTTCTCAAAGTGAGGCCCGGGGGCCAATGGCGGCCCTCAGAAACATTTCTGGCGCCCCCGCAATGAATTACAGTTGATGGTTTCAATCCAGAAGCTACTAAGCTTGTGAAATGTTTATTGGACATTACTGGATACAGACCAATAAGTGTAAACTGTAGAACTGCAATCTGGTCATTAAAATGATTACAAATGGGATTTCTTTCTGGGTTTTTTTTCCTTTGGTGGCCCTCAGTCCAAGGTTGGGTTCTTAATTGGCCCTCAGGTATCAAAACTTTGAGAACCCCTGGTTTATATGGAGCAAATAAACCAGAAATATTCACATTTCAGAAGTTGATAGAACGGAACGCTTAAAAACAAGTTGACGATACTTTTAAAAATGTATTGAATAATTGTTTCAGCACTATTTACAAATCGGTGCAATTGTATATTTTAATATACATTATTGTCTGGATATAGCTCCAGGTTGAATTTGAGATATCGGTATCGTGCCATCCCTAAGAATGAATCTATTTAGATAATAACTGTTGAAACATATGACCGTGTTGGCAGTATGTCTGCAAGGCACTGTGGCCATAAACTGAACAGTTTTCCAAGTTGAATAGAAATAACCATGTCGGTTTACTGGCCTCTTGAATTTAGAAACAATACAATATTTGTTTATACTTTATGTTCTGTGTTCATTTTACCCTAGGTATGGTGGAGGACCCCCTCGTTTTGGCGGCGGTGGTGGTGGAGGCAGTAGGGGTGGACCTCCTCCGGGAAAGTTTGGTAACCCTGGTGAGAGGCTGCGAAAGAAGCATTGGAACCTCGATGAACTTCCAAAGTTTCAGAAGAATTTCTACCAGGAACACCCAGATGTCACCCACAGACCAGTTGTAAGAATGGCTTCCCATTGGGTCTTTTCCTTCTTTTTTTTTTTTAATAGACAATCCTAGAGATAAGTTAATTTTAAGAAAAGATAATTACTATATTTTAAATTGCTAATCAAAGGCTTTGTTGTTATGCCTTCTTGCATTTTTTAATGGTATTTTTACATTTCTTCTCCCAACCCCAGCAAGATGTTGAGCAGTACCGCAGAAACAAAGAAGTTACGGTCAAAGGCAGAGAATGCCCCAAACCACTTGTTAAATTCCACGAAGCGGCGTTTCCAAGTGAGTTGAAATTCATGCATTTTTAGGAAAACATGCGACCGTTTCATCGTCCCTATTGACATCAATCGATGGAACATTCTCGTCTTGCTTTTCAAGGCTATGTCATGGATGTAATTGGAAAACAAAACTGGACTGAACCAACTCCGATTCAGTCTCAGGGGTGGCCAGTTGCTCTTAGTGGCAAAGATATGGTTGGCATCGCCCAAACGGGGTCTGGGAAAACTCTTGCAGTAAGTGTTTTTTATGTCATTTCATTTTCATCCCCTTTACTAGCTTAGTTTGAATAGCACAAAATAAATATACAAGATGAGAAATTGAGTTAAAATTGTCTATATTTATATCTTTTTTTTCTTTTTTTTGTAGTACCTTCTGCCTGCAATTGTACACATCCAACATCAGCCATTCTTGGAGCATGGAGACGGACCAATTGTAAGTACTACAGCTACAACATCTGCATTTGGAGTTTGTGATACCATGTTGTCTTTAATAGGACAGAATAATATGGACACCTTAAATAATTACCCTTTTGATATTGTGCGAACAACAAATTAGAAACCAGTACATTTGTTTGTTTTCATTCTATTGTATGTGTTACCTGGTTGTAAGAACAGTTTTGTGATCCAAAAGTTGCAGTAAATGCCCAACATACTTGTGTTTTATATATCTGATTTAGTTTTATTTATTTAAAAAGCATATTCTACGTCTTTCTTCAGTGCTTAGTGCTGGCACCAACCCGTGAGCTGGCTCAGCAGGTGCAGCAAGTGGCAGCTGAATACGGCAGGGCCTCCCGTCTTAAGAGCACCTGCATCTATGGTGGTGCACCCAAAGGACCACAGATCAGGGACCTTGAGAGGGGTATACATCTTTATTTTAATTCTTACATTCACTATTAATCATTGCATTTGGCATGTCTTTGCTGTTATGCAAGTGTACCTAAACCTTTGCCTGGTATCAATGTCATTTCTGCGTTCAGTGAAGTTACTGATTGATGTTGTTTCTTCTTCATGTTGTAGGCGTTGAGATTTGCATCGCCACTCCTGGTCGTCTCATTGACTTCCTGGAGTGCGGTAAGACTAATTTGCGTCGTTGCACCTACCTGGTGTTGGATGAAGCTGACCGCATGCTGGACATGGGATTTGAACCTCAGATCCGCAAGATAGTTGAGCAAATCAGGGTAAGTGATGTTGTTTTCTATGACGTGGCAGTCCTTCTGACAAGGATAACATGGGCATTATTACCGCTGCAGTATTCACGCTACTGGTCCAATATATCTCGAAGCTCAACGATGAGTCTTTTCTCTTGTCCTTACCAGCCAGACCGCCAGACTCTGATGTGGAGCGCCACCTGGCCTAAGGAAGTTCGGCAGCTGGCTGAGGACTTCCTGAAGGACTATGTCCAGATCAACATCGGAGCCCTGCAGCTCAGTGCTAATCACAACATCCTGCAGATAGTCGATGTTTGCAATGACATGGAGAAGGAGGACAAGTCAGTCGCCGTTATTTGTATTCGTCGATCAAACGGTGAGAGAAAATGTTTTTTTGACTCAACCGTGTGTTTTGTGTTCTGTATCAGACTGATCCGTTTGCTGGAGGAGATAATGAGCGAAAAGGAGAACAAGACCATTATTTTCGTGGAGACGAAACGGCGTTGTGATGAACTCACCAGGAGGATGAGAAGAGATGGGTAAGGAATTTCCATCCATTTTAAAGCGCGTTTGAAAGAATTGTTATTAGGCACACAGAGCCGTTTCTTGCTATATGCGGACTATGCAGCTGCATAGGGCCCCGCAGCCACCAGGGGGCCCCCAAGCTGCAAGTTCAGACTCATATTTTATTATATTTTTGAGAATTAAAAGTACCTGTCTTTATTTACATGTGTTGCACGCATTCATTATGCATATATTTGCAAAGCATGTAAGTGTTTGTTTGGTAATCAGGTAAAAATTCCATTATAATCCATTATATTTATTTAGAAGTAGGTTTAGTTATTTTATTATTTTTTACTGTTTTTGAATCGTGGGTTAAAACTGTTTTATGTTATGCCACCTTGTTATGCTACCTTGTTACCTGCTGCATCATCACAGAATATATGAAAAAGTTAGGAATCTCTACCTCGAGTTTGAAAAAAATAGGGGCTCCCAAATAGTATCTCGCATAGGGCCCCCAAACAGCTAGAAACGGCCCTGTAGACACAAGTCCACTTAAGTTGAACTGAGCTTCATCTGTCACAGGTGGCCCGCAATGGGAATTCATGGAGACAAGAGCCAGCAGGAGAGGGACTGGGTCCTTAATGGTGAGGATGACGTTGCATTGATTCCTCAGTCATAAAAAGTGAAGTTGCTCTGAAATTAAATGAACTGCTGTCCATCTCCTCAGAGTTCAGATATGGCAAAGCTCCGATCCTCATTGCTACAGACGTGGCCTCCCGCGGTTTAGGTCAGTATGCTGTTGAGTATCACCGCTGACTGATCAGTGTCGCACTTATTTTTAAAGAAAGTGGTTGTGCTTTCTTTAACTTTTCTATGCATTTTCTGAGTTTTTCTCACCTGAAGGTGGAGTCTTTGTGGCAGGCGCTAGGCATGACAGTCCCAGGCCTCGAGAGGGAGAAGGATGACATATTGGAAGTGCTCAACTGGCTTGCCACCCAGTGGGCCTAGAGAGGTGAAAGCTCTTGTGTGCCAGTGATCTTCAAAAGGCTGTGTGGCTAAGCCTTTGTCTCTGATATGTTTTTGAAATACACACGCATCTGTTCTCCGTCCATGGATCTCACCCAACAAACGCCATCCAGCTGTTTTCAACTCCAAAAAAAAAAAAAAAGAAAAAGAAAAAAGATATATGCTTGATGGTGTGACTTTTGCCTTGCATGCTGTTGTGTTAGAGATCGCTGTATTGCAAGTCACTTGTTTTGAGATTTGGAACAATGATTGTTAACCTTTCGGAGCTGGTCCCACGTAGCGTGGGTGCTTTTGGGAGCCCGTCTAATCCTTCAGTTGTCCTCTTTTCCCGTCAAAGTGCTGGATTTCTTGAAAACGGAGAGAGCAGTTTGAAATATTTTGTCTCTGCAAATTGACGAGACCTGGCACATGTGTGTAGGGGGTAGTCTGAGGAGAAAGAGAGTGAGACAGCTCAAACCAAAGTTCCTCCCTCGCCTGCGTTTTATAGTCATGTCGAGACCTGCCAACGAGAGACATTTTCTCAAGTGAACATTGGCTTCTTGGAAGATCTTGCCTTGATGAGACTGAAGGGTGTGGGGGCATTGTTCTCTGCTCGCTGAGGGGGTCCTACAGAGTCCAGTGGTTGGGCCTTTAATTTTTTTGAGGGGCCCCTGCTCAAATTAGAACTTAGTCTATTTTGTCTTGGCAAGACGTGCAGTGCGGCCTTTAATCAAGCTTCTTTTGAGAGTGTACTGGGAAACATGGACCTGCAAAAATGTACCAGTGTCAGTGGTCCTATATTGGCATATGAGGACGTCCCAGTGCATATCGAGGCCCAACTGCATAGAAGCTCCTGGATGTCACTTGACAATTTGTGGGGGATTTCGCTGCATTGGGAAAGGACTAGTGAATGCATACTCCTTTATGGTAAGACTAAAATCATTTTTTGTTTTTTTTTCTGTCTCCCTTGGTAACAGAAGGGAGAGTGAATGTCTTTTGGATCTTTTTGATTATGTTAAGCAATTGGAGTGTGCTTCGTTTCTCTCTTCCCACAGTAGTATTCCCATGGAAAAGATGTGTACACGATTATGTTGTTGCACTAATTGGCTTCCTCCACAGCGCGATGACCATTTTCTTCCCCCATCCCTGTGCAGTTGCTAACTTTTCCCTTTGATCTGGCTGTTGTGGTGTGCAAAATCCTGTGTGGCCTCGATGTTTTGTTTTGCCACACTGCAACACTTTCACAGATGTGGAGGATGTGAAATTTGTCATCAATTATGACTACCCTAACTCCTCCGAGGATTATATCCACCGCATTGGACGCACTGCCCGAAGTCAAAAAACGGGCACAGCCTACACCTTCTTCACCCCCAACAACATGAAACAAGCCAGTGACCTGATCTCTGTGCTCCGTGAGGCTAACCAGGCCATAAACCCCAAGCTGATCCAGATGGCAGAGGACAGAGGAGGTAAGATCTGACACATGTTGGCGTTAATAAGCATATTTAATCATTGTGTACTAGTTTTAAGACTGACTTCCTTCTCTCCTTTATTCAATTTTCTTCATCTCCAGGTCGCGGAAGGGGGGGAAGAGGTGGCTACAAGGATGACCGCCGCGATAGGTATTCTGGGGGTGGGAGGAGCAACTTTGGTGGTAGTAGCTACAGGGATAGGGACAGCGATAGAGGGTTCGGCAATGGGCCCAAACCTGCCTTTGGCGGCAGCAAGGCCCAGAATGGTGGCAGCTATGGAGGCAACAGTGGTAACTCTGGCGGCGGCTATGGCAACAGCAATTATAGCAACAGCAATGGACAGGGTAATTTCGGCGCTCCGGCAAATCAGGTGGGTGCCTTTGGTAACCAAAGCTTTCAGGGCCCCCCTCAGTTCGGGGCCATGCAGAGGGCCGCTCAGAACGGCATGAACCACCCGCCGTTCGCGTTCAACTCTCAGCCGCCGCAGCCACAGGCTCAACAGGCTCCGCCCCCTCCGCCAATGGGGTCCTACCCCATGCCGCCGCCTTTCCCGCAGTAGAAATAACATACGCACAGTATATGGGAACCAATGTGATTTTTGATCAGTCTTGAATCTTACGGTATGACTATTATTATTATTATTATTATTATTATTATTATTATTGTTGTTGTTGTTATGATACTTTAAAATGTTTAACTTGGTTTTGCTTACAGCAGGGTTGGAATTATTCAGTAAACCCAGAGCATTAAAAGGAGTCCTAAAGTCTTCTCCTGTTGTGCACTTATGATTGCTGCACTTTTCCTTGACTGTTTTTGTTACATTCCTCAGTAATTTATTTTTACTAGGTAATGCAGTGTATTCAGTTGGTGTTATGTTGAAAGTGATGTTAATGAAGAACATTAAAAAAAAAGGGGGGTGTGTGGCCCATGAAAAAAAATTGAAATATTGTGTGTGTGGAGTTTTTTTTTAAGATGAAGAATATTTGTTACACTGTTCATTCACACAAGTCTGTTAAAACAATATATTGTGCCTAAAATATTACGAAATATATTGATTCTTTTTAAATTATTGAATAAGGGCCATCATTGTATTTTGACATAAATTCATCCAAATATAGATTTCCTTCAGTTTAAAAATAACTAAATTCCTATACAATAGACCTGGGCTGAAGTTTTAATGTTTTAATACGTCACATCCGGTTTGGACACGCGTGATAACCCGGATGTTAAAATTAAACTTCCGGGTCACGTTTGTCTTGTGAAATTTAAAGTTTTCTCACTGAGCGTGAGTTGCAAACGACTGCGTATAAAATTCGCGGTTTGTAAACGTAAGCAGCTTGTTGGTTGTGTGTGTTCGTTTTTTGTTTTGTTTTTTTAAAAGAACATTAACTCGAAAGAGCGAAGCCGAGCTCATTTTACTATGTGCCAGTGTCACCAGTTAAGGAGCACTTGAATGGAAGGAGCCTCTCATGAGCGTGTCCGCTTTTTTATACCGTGAGGATTCATCGCTTTAATAGACGATCTTTGGACATGTGGACCCACCTGTGCTGCTGATGTTACCTGTGCGCGTCAAACATGTCCTGTCGACACGAACACTGTGGCACGCTAGGGGGCGCTGCAGTGCGTCAGGCAGCGTGGATGCTGATCAGGTCAGGACCTGTTCTATTTCTAATGTTTTGAATATTTCAAGTTACAAAACTCCATTTATTTATTCATTGTGGCCAAAAACGGGTGCTACATTCAAATTCAAAACACCGAGGTCTTTTAGGTTTCGTTTTCTGACGTAACTGGCAACCCGTGGTTGCTCGGCAACGGAGACTCTACTGACTGCAATGATTGGTAGACGGCGGTAGGTGGCGCCACATGACGCCAAAACACTGATTTCAAAACATAAACATGATTTGCAGTCTGCAAAAGATTTTGTTAAATGCAAATATTTTGTCTGTACTGTTGTTTTTTGGTGAGTTCAGTTTGTTATATGAACATTATTCCCTGAGTCTATATGACATATTAGGAGGATTTTATGGCCAGTTGCTTTATATATTTATTACATAGTGCACCTTTAATATACAGTTATAGTTCAATACATGTAAAAGTGAATTTCCTCCTCAGGTCAGGACTCTGCTGCAGCTCTGCGTGGACAGACACTTCGTCTCACCCGGTCACGCCAACGTGGAGCTGTTCCGCCGCGGCGTGAGCTGCAGCTATGGGCCTCTGGGCATGGAGCTGAGGAGGAACCTGCTGGAACAGTGGTGGCGCTCTGTGACCTCCTCGTCAGCTCAGGTGTTTGGGATAAACACTGTGAGCAGCAGGAGGGACTCGGACACTGATGGAGGAAGAGGAGGAGGAGGAAGAGCACTGAGGATGGTTGAAGCGGAAAGACTGAAACAAATACTTGGACAGGAAGAGCTGAGTAAGGAGCAGATCGTCCAGGAGGTGCAAACGCTCCTTCAGAGGTCCCCGTCTGTGAGAACTAACTTACTTCAAGGTGAACTGCTGCACTTTTCCCATTTTAATCCAATTCTGTGTCCAGGTCACCATCAGAATCTAATCATTTTGTCTTTTGGTCCATGACCTTAATGCCTCTCTTCTCTCTCAGGTGCCTTGGAGCAGTTTGTGCCGTTGTTGGAGCTGGTGAACAGGAAGTTGCCCTTTGGCCTGGCTGAGACCAATCTGTGCTTCCAGCCTTCAGACGCTTCTGGTTGGTGAGGTTTCATTTGCTGTCTTCAATTTTTTTGCCTCTTTATTGGTGTAGAAGCAAGCTTGTGAAATGTATAATATAAAATGCTATTATTCTCCAAGTGAGACTTTGGCGTCACAAGGATGCACAGTGTGTGTGTTGCTCTAGTGTGCTATTTTTCATCAGTAAAACATTAGATTTGACAAATCTTAAATCTTAAGCAGATTGATCCATCTCTGGGAGTACACTGTATGTTGTATGACATTGTATTTTAAAGAGATTAAATAATTCAAATTTGGCATTACAATTGGTACAAAGTCTGCATATCAGATTATCTGTGATCAGATTAGGTCAGTGTTTCCCAACCCTGATCCTCAGGGTTGTTGTTTTTGAAAAAAAAAAATGTTTTTTTAAACAATTTTTTTTTTAATTAGAAAAGTTGAAATATAACTATATATTTTTTGGTGGAAAAAAGCCCACACATTTAAAAAAAATTTTTTTAAAAATGGAATGTTTCAAATGTCAAAAATAATGTAAAAAAAACAAAACATGTTTCAACTTCTTTTTTTCAAAAATGTAATGTTTCATCTGAATCAGGTGTTTTTGGAGCAGGGCAACATCTAAAACATGGCAGGGCAGAGTTCCCTGAGGATCAGGGTTGGGAAACACTGGATTACTGTTATGTCATGTTATTGTTGCTTAACCACTAGAGGGCAAAGTGTCCTCAGTGGTTTGAGGTGATACTTGCAGTCCTAGCTAATACTCGTGTCATATTTTATAACATTTTATAAATAATAATTCTTTCCTTTTTGCTGGCAGTGCTGAGGAGGTCACCCAGACGTCTCTGGCGTGGTTCTGCTCTCCTCGCACATCTGCACAGTGGCTCGATCACTGGGCTCGACAGAGGCTGAAGTGGTGGAGAAAAGTCAGTATTTAAGTTGGTGCTTTTCACAAAAAAAAAAGTCATGTCAACTCACGTTTTCCCTTCGTTTCCTTCCTTTCTTGCAATCCAGTTTTCACTGACTCCCTCCGACTTCAGCAGCGACGTCCCGGAGGGAGAACTCGCGGCGGAGGCGGCGGCCCGTGGCGTCAGAATCGTCTATAATTTCCCGTGGGGACAAGAGCCGCTGGAGACGCTGTGGAGCCGAGGAGACGCTGAGCTGCTGCAGACGCACAAAGGTGTGCGATCGAAACTTCAGGTTGGTTTGCTGTGACGCACCCTTTTTTAGTATGAGTCACACATGAGTCTGTGTTTATTACACTGCTTTTGTTGAATATTTGCGTTGTCATTGCAACGTTCAATGTAGCACCCATGGAGTCTCGTAAATCAGTGTTTCCCAACCCTGATCCTCAGGGAACACTGCCCTGCCATGTTTTAGATGTTGTCCTACTCCAAAAACACTTGATTCAGAAGAAACATTACATTTTTGAAAAAAAAAGAAAGTTGAAACAAAAATTTATTTTTTTTGACTTTTTTACTATTTTATACAATTTTAATATTCTATTACTTTTTTTTAAATATTTTTTTTGGGACAAAATTTGAAACAATCCATTTTTTTAAATGACAAAGTATATAAGATTATTTTAAAAATGGACAAAAGTTGAAACATTACCTTTTTGAAAAAAAAATGTGTGGGGAAAAATTTCCATGTTTCAACTTTTCAAAAATTTCAAAAAAACATTTTTTTCTAAAAAAATGTTTTCTATTTTTGTGATTTTTTTTAAACACAAATTTAATGTTTCAACTTTTGTTAAAAGTTTTTTTCAAAAAAATTAATGTTTACATTTTTGTGATTTTTTTTCCCCAAAAATATATTGTTCAATTTTTGTTGAAAAAAAAATTTCAAAAAAATTCATGTTTCATGTTTTATGATTTTTTTTTTTCAAAAATGTAATGTTTCATCTGAATCAGATGTTTTTGGAGCAGGGCAACATCTAAAACATGGCAGGGTAGTGTTCCCTGAGGACCAGGGTTGGGAAACAGTTGGGAAACTGTCTTAAATAATATTTTGATTGATTATTAAGATCTGGTTGTTGACATACATTTGTTAAGTGTATGAAAAACTAAGCAGTTATTGTATTGTTGTTGTTTATTGCGTATGTTTCAGTGTCGAAATGAGCGCAAGTCCGTGCCTCATGTCGTTTCCGTCACCGGGAACATGGACCGTGGCGCGATGGCCTTTTTGTCCAACTCGCTGCAGCTGCAGAAGAAAAAAGACAGCAAGCAGAGGCTGCACCAGAGACAAGTAATGATGGTTTTTATAGCACAAATTGTTTTCTTATAACAGTATAATTCTGTCGTCGAGTATAATTTCTCTGCTCGTTTCAGGTTATGAAGTTGAATCCAGTATTGGCTCCAATAAAAGTGGCTTTAGACATCGGCAGAGGAGCGACGCTGGAGCTGAGACAGGTCAGAAAACTGTACACATCAATGATTGACAGTTAATTGCTGATTGTTTCCCAACCCTGATCCTCAGAACTCTGCCCTGCCATGTTTTAGATGTTGCCCTGCTCCAAAAACACCTGATTCAGGTGAAACATTACATTTTTGAAAAAAAAAAATCACAAAAATTGAAACTTTACATTTTTGTTTTTTTGGGATAAAATTTGAAACATTACATTTTTTTAAATGACAAAAGTCGAAATATAAGTTTATTTTAAAAATGTACAAAAGTTGAAACATTACATTTTTGAAAAAAATGTGTGGGCTTTTTTCCCCAAAAATGTTATATTTCAACTTTTGTCCATTTAAAAAAAAACAACATGTTTTTTTGTTAAAAACATTTTTTTTTGTTAAAAACATGGGTTTTTTTTCAAAAAAACCATGTTTCAACTTTTGTCCAAAAAATTTTTTTCAAAAAAAAAATAATGTTTCAACTTTTGTTAAAAACATTTTTTTTCAAAAGAATTCATGTTTCAACTTTTGTGAATTTATTTTTTTTTTTTTCAAAAATGGAATGCTTGATCTGAATCAGGTGTTTTTGGAGCAGGGCAACATCTAAAACATGGCAGGGCAGTGTTCCCTGAGGACCAGGGTTGGGAAACAATGATGTTAACTGATGAATACATATGTGCTTTTGTAGGTCTGTGAAGGCCTTCTCCAAGAGTTCACAGAGTCTAAGATCACTGTGTGGCCTGGCTACCTTGAAACGATGCCGACATCGATGGAGCAGCTTCATGCCAAGTAAAGTGCTATCAGGTGTTTGTGATGAATGCAGTGATGTTTCTCTCTCGCTGTGGACTCATGTCTGTTTTCTCACGTCGTTCTGCAGATACGACGAGATGGGAGTGCTCTTCACTGTGGTGGTCAGCGAGAGCACTATGGAGAGCGGCCTCCTTCAGGTTCGCAGCAGAGACACCACCATCAAGGAAACCATGCACATCTCTGAGATTAGGAACTTTGTCTCGAGACACGTTTCTGCTGCAGACAAAATCTGAAGAGAGACGTGCAGTGACGGCAGTCTGGATATCGTGCTACCTCAGTTTCCATCCTTGAACTATGTTCTGCAATTCATTTTCATTGTATGTTCTACGTAAAAGTAAAAAAATAAAAGTTTTTATTTGTGCATTAAATGGGTTGATGTTTCTCATGTTGTAAAATCTATAATAGTGATGATTTTTTATTATTATTATTTTATATATTTATTAAACTCATAATTATGACTTGGTAACAAACATATTTATGTTTCAATTGTGTTGAATACGACTTTAATTTGTGACCACAGGTCAAGTTGCCAAATCTCGCGAGGTTTTGAACGTAGCAACGAGAACCAGGCTAGCCCGTCCCTGTTGGCTCAACTCCTGACTGTGCATGTGTGTGTGTGTGCTCCTGCCGCTTAGCCTTTAGCATACAGACATGGCCGCAGACAAGCAAAACGAAGCTAAACTTTCCCCCACGGATGAAAATAAGGAGAATTTACAAGACGGAGGGACTGGACTGGAGAGTATCCTTCTTGGCACCAGAAATGACATTTGTTTTTATTATTGTTTTATAATTTTACCACAGCGAATGTGTGTTCGTTTCCAAAAGCTAGCGTTAGCTTCCAAGCTAGCACGGGTAGTGGGGGGATAACGTTTTTAGGCGACGTGTCATACTGAAGCAGAGAGGAAAGGCAAAAATGTTCAATTATGTCACGTCAACTTAGGTACACCGAGTTAATAATGAGTAGTGTGTGTTTTATTTCGTCGATTTGTTTGTTTTTTGTTGTTATAACCTCTTGAATTTTAGCAGCAGACCAATGCTAACACCACTGACAGTATACAGCCAGTGATAATAGTGGAAAAAACGCTTTCTCCTTAACGGTGAAACCACAGTCTTGCAAATCATCAAGGAGTCTCAGCAGCAGCATGGCCTCAGACACGGAGACTACCAGAGATACAGGTGAACCTACATTTTAATATATAAGTGCACATTTCTGCATAGATGCCTGCTTATTACTCTATGGTTGTTCATGCAGAGACGTTCAAAGACCACACCTATCAATTGTCCCTCTAAATAGTGATTAAATTATGCTTTTTATATATTACAATATGTGTGTCTTTGGAATAAATTCTTATTTTGCAATTTGAGAGGGAGCTGTAAGCATGGGAATCTACGCTGCCATATGGTTCCTATCAGACAGTTGGTGTATTGATAGGGATGATTATGGTTTAGGTCTCAACCACTTGCAGAAATTATCTTATTGCAGTTAGTTTTTGGAAAATATCACCCTTTTATATTTGCAATACACATTTTTTTCATGGTTCAGTTTAATTTTCGTTGATATAAAAAGTGATGAAGCATGACCACATATGAACATCAGAATATTAATAACTACCAAATTAGCACGACGGATGGAACAATAATACCATCTAGAGCTGCAACTAACGATTATTTTCGTAATCGATGAAACTGTCAACTACTTTCTCGATTAATCGATGAATTGTTTCATCCATAATGTAGGAAAATGTTTGTCAAACCTGGAAATTACGGTGTTCTTGAACGTCTTGTATTGTCCACAATCCAACATGATTCAGTTTTAATGATTTCTTTGTTTATGTGGAGCAAAGAAACAAATCACAAATCTTGTTTTAATCATGAAAAAAGCTTCAAACCGAGTAATCGATTCATCGATTAATCGTTTCAGCTCTAATATCATCCATAGTACTAAGAGCTTATTGAATAACTAGAGAAAACACCCAGTTTCCCACAGTGTCAATGCGCTCCCCTTCCTTCAAGGTTAACTATTGTTTTTTCAAAAATCCTGAATCTGTAAGTGCATCCAAATCTCTTTGAAACTCTGAATAACCTCATAACCTTCATCCACTGAATGTAATCCTGAATTACCAAAGCGAATGTGGCCAAAACCTCATTGGTGGAGGTAATTCTGAAAAACTAAGATTAATAATATGTGACTGTGTTTTTCTATTTTCCCAGGGGCTACTGCTCCCGGAGGCTCCGGCGCCTGCGCAAGACTCTTGGCTTCAAGATGGGAAACAGACACAAGTTTGTTGGGAAGAAAATAACAGTGGAGATGCTTTCTGACAGCAGGTGAGAGATGTTGCTGTGGACGAATGTGTCCAGTAAATAGCGCTCTTAGCCTTAAAGGGATATAACACATGTACATATTCAAGTGTGTGTTCGCTGTGATGTAACTCCCATCATCTCCGCCATCAGGTATTTATTGCTGGTTCTGATGGAGGCAGAGCGTGCGTGGAGCTACGCCATGCAGCTGAAGCAGGAGGCCAACACGGAGCCGCGCAAGCGCTTCCACCTGATGTCGCGTCTGCGGAAGGCGGCCAAACACAGCGAGAAGCTGGAGAAGCTCTGCGAAAGCCCTCGTGTCGATGCCAAGACCAAACTTGAGGCACAGGTATGAAAGACGCTCACCGTGAGTTAGTTAGTCTGGATGCAAAGATGCGTCATAATAGAAATACTACAATGATTTATTTATATAGCGCTATTATACGTTTAGCACGTGCTATTATAAATTATAGAACAGCTATTGATACTTTTGAGTTAATGCACATCGTGGGTGTATAGATGATAACTTCTTTTCAACCTTTTGATGCGTATAACTACAGACAATGTTGTTATGCAGAATAACTATTTAAAGAAGCATCAACATGTGAAACGAATGCTTACAACAGCCAATAATAATAATCACTATCATATCTGATTCCAGGCCTACACTGCGTACCTCAGTGGCATGGTGGATTTCGAGCTGCAGGAGTGGAAACTTGCCATGGAAGCTTTCAACAAGTGCAAGTGAGTTTTATCACGATTACTTTTTTAGTCGTGATTTTAATGTAGTTTGTAAAAAATGTAAAACAACCCCATCGTTGTCTTTTCAGGACCATCTATGAGAAACTAGCGAGCGCGTTCACTGAGGAGCTGGCCGTTCTTTACCGTCAGCGCGTGGACGAGATCTCGCCGAACATCCGCTATTGTGCTTACAACATTGGTGAGTACACAAAACTGGTACTCTTGTACTGATTCATCGCAGTTTAGAAGTCATCCTGAGATATTGTCCAGGGTCTCATGTCCTCCTACATACAGTTAACTGGTTGTTTCCCCTCCGACTGCAGGTGACCAGAATGCTATTAATGACTTGATGCAGATGAGACTGACAGGAGGAGGAGGAGGCATGATGGCTGAGAAACTGGAGGTGAAAATTAGCTTTTCTGGTTCATGTATTGGAGATTGTCGTATTCGGTTTGTGACACGGAATGTTCATTCACTGGTCGTTTTCCCTCTTCAGTCCCTGATCACGCAGGCCAGAACCAAACAGGCAGCCACCATGAGCGAAGTGGTGTGGCGAGGGCGGACGGTGCCCGTCAAGATCGACAAGGCCCGGATCTTCCTCTTGGGTCTGGCAGACAACGAGGCCGCCATCGCTCAGGCAAGTAGCTGCTGCTCAGATGAACTGACTCCATTGTCAAGTTATCTAAAGCTCAAACTATACATGTACGTTGAGCATCATCTTGGTGCAGGGTTAGTGTGATTGTTATTATGTCATTTTAATCCACTTTTGTGACTAGGGATGCACTTTTTTTCATTTCCGATGCGATACCTGAATTTGGATATCTGCCATTACCGATACAATTCCGATATGGATGCTCCGTTTGCTTAAATAAGATAAGATAGATAGCTTTATCCCACAGTGGGGAGAGAACATGGTTTCCAGCAGCTTCGTATACAGATAAGCAATTACAAAATATTATAAAAACTGTACATGGAAAGAAATAAGATAAGAGTGAATGTAAATAAGGTGCATATTAGGTTAAGATAAAAATAAGACAAATCTAGGCAAACAAAAAACGGAAGACAAATAATATTATTATCATCATTATTGTTGCTTTTATACAAGGCTTTAATAATAATAAATAAACTCCTTTATACAGGCAAGTATAATATGTACGACTTTACAGCAAAGACGCCTGGTGACTTTATTTTTTTTTTATTTTTAAATACAGTGACAAATCTAGCGACTTTATGTCATAAACGTAAATACTACGAGAACACACAGTTCTGCCGCACGAGTGGGATCCATCTAAATGTAATGCTTTAATAATGCTCGCTGGCTGTAAACTGTGGAAGGGATTTCCTGAACGGATCGTGCATCATTACTAGAGTTGTCACAATACCAAAATGAGTAACCACGGTACGATACCAGACAAAGTATCACGGTTCCGGGTAGTATCACGATACCACTGGCTTTTTTTTATTATTATTATTATTATTATTATTATTATTGTTATTATTGTTATTATTATTATTATTATGTATTTGTACAAGTTATAAATGCTTATTAATTACTTATAATGTTGTTTGGTGCGTGATAAACATAATACTGGTGAAGTAAGAATTAGACTGAATGGCTTTAGTTCATATCTGGGTCAACAAGCGTACATGAACAAAAGTATATCAGCAATAAAAAAGCAAATAAATTAAGTTAGAATGTATATGGTTGAAATTATTCAGTTTCCTTTGCACATTAATTTATGTGTAACTAATATAAATAATCAACTTAGGATAACAAATCCACTGTCTTTTTAAAAAAGAAATGTACGTCAATTACGTCTGTATCGGAACCCGATACCGGACCGGATCGGATCGGCCCCATCCCTATTAGTGACAATATGCTCCAAAATCCCTATACAATAACACTGAATGAATGTGTAAACAAGTGCATCAAAACACATCATAATAGCACTGCACATGGATCTGCAATGCAGCAACACAGGGTAACTAGCATTTGAAGGCAAAATACCTGGATAAGAAAAATATTTTTTGTTTATTATTATGAAACTGGTGGGGCAAATTAGACCATGGTACGCCACTACACTCTAGATAATTAATGAGAAACGCTTGCACTTACTTACATCCAGTTTACCCTTCTGGTTTCAGTGTACTGGTTGTTTTGTGTCAGAGTGAAATGAGAGATCAGTCAGGATTAGATCTGTGGCACCTAAGATCACAACCTATTACACAATATCCTTGTACCACGTACAGGTCCTTCAAACGCTCAGTAGGTGGCACTCTCCTCTTTACCGTCTCACACGTCTCTCCTCAGTGACACCAGCAGCTCATCATTCTTCCTCCTGCTTTTTTTTTTTTTTTTTTCCCTTATGCCGAAACGCTCGACACACCCTGCAGACACACCTGACACACCTGTCACACCCACAGTCACTCAGGTCTCTGGCATGCAGCCTGGCTCATCGCACAACTGCATTCTGTGCATTTCATCCCACACATGAATACGGGGCTACACCCAGCACGGCTCTGTGGACAGACCAGTATTGTCTTCTTGAAACGTCTTTCACGCTCCACTGTTTTGCCGCTTGTCATTGTTAAAGTAATAGTGCTGTAATTGAATTGTATTGGAGCCACTTAAGATACTGTAAATAATTAAGACTGCATGGATGCAATCAGATTACAAGTCTCTCTTCATTGTTTGATTTTGTCACACTGCTGCCGCAGGTCGATGACAACGACGCTCGGCAAATGCGTTTGACGTGGCCCCCAGTTCGGACTCGAGTCGCGTAGATGCATTGGGAATTAATCTGATGTAGAACCACATACTGAAGTGACACAAATCTGATTTGATAATCAGATCGCTGCGTCCACACAGCCCTGGAAAGAAAGAAAAGATCTGAGTATAGACGGTATAATAAAATAGCTTCAGTCTGGTAATCTGAACATCATTGTTCAAACTAATCTGAATCTGAAATTAATTGGGAAAATTAGCCTGGATTTACACTGGATTTATAACATTAATTAACATTTACTTGGAGATTTAATCAATAGTGCATAATGTTAGTTTTATAATAAGTTTTGGTTCACCTGCATTTATGGGATGATACTTGCAGTCAAACTGGCCACCTATTATTTTTGAATTGCTAATTTTCCTGTAAATCGTTAGCCTAATAGCATAATTGCCTAAGTCATTTTTTTGGTAATTTTAATATCTGCCTAACTTAACCAATGTGCTTGCTAAAAAATGTGTTTTTTCTTGTTTTCTGAAATTGTTCAAATATGACTTAGCAACTATGCTATTAGGCTAACGATTTACAGGAAAATGGGACATTCAAAAATAATAGGTGGCCAGTTTGACAGCAAATATCGTCCCATAAAAGCTGGTGATGAACTTCCAGTTGCTCAAATTCAAATTGTGAAACTATAGGCTTCAAAATGGTGCTTCCCCCTTAATATACACAGAGACTGAAACATTTGTTTTAATCATTAAGTAGTGACCTCACATGCTACCTGATAGCATGTCAAACGTATGAAAATGCGAGGCTTTCCCAGGCGTTACGCCTAACCCACTTCTCTTGGCCCCGACGGGGACAGGAAACCCTGGGGTTGGGTCACGCCATCAATCACGGTTGTAGAGCTCCATCGACACCCGGCTGACTCTGTAGTCTCTTTAAACCCTGCACCTGAACAACAGAAGACGCCGAAGAACAGGTCGAGCTGGTCGCGCGAGGCGTTGCCGGGTCGTTAGCATGAGTGTGTAAGCAGCAGCCGCAGCAGCAGCACATAACATCAGCTGTCTGGGTGGACGCTAGCGGGCTTGATCTTTCACCAATTATCCCTCGTGAGGAATTTCATCGTAACATTCTTCCGCGCTGAGGCATCCGGAGGATTAGCTCGCTCTTTAAAGCTGCAAATGTGTCAATTCATGTCATTCAAATGAAGTGTCGTCGTATTTTTTTTTATTTACGAGATCTGAATTGTGTCTTTGTCGAGAAACACAGACATTTTTATGCTAATGGCGTCTTTTCAACGCAAACCTTAGCATTTACTGCAGCATAACTCGTATAAGCACAAGTGTGTCAATGAAAGGCAGGTCAGGTGAACAAAGATCTGAACCCTGAAACTGCAGCGTGTCTGATTACAGAGGAGTTTGTGTGCAGGAATGCATCTGCAGCCTGCCGAGCCACATACCTCCGTCTTTCCCCCTTGTACGCCACGGTCACATTCCAGCGTTAACTGTTGCTCTTTGTACTACTACTACTACTACTACTACTTCATGTGCAAGAAAAGAAAAGGAAAGAAAGGTTTGCATGGTTGTGCAGCTGTAACCGGATGGAACATCATTGTGCTTGTCCCTACGTTTTGTTAATTCTCGACGGTCGTCGTTTTACAATATTGTGCTACATATCTGGAGGCAACACCTCCAGGTTCAGGTTTGTTGTCTAAAAAAATGTTGAAATGCAAAGAACTCCAAAATTCCTGTCAATGTAAAAAACCTGTTTACCCCACTTTTTTTGAACAGGAAAACAAGAGTGAATGTTTTGTCTTTGCATACTAGTGTAGAGGATAAGGGCCACACAGGGGGAAACATATTTGAGTGACTTTAAAATGCAGAATTCTGACTTTGAACTCAGAATTATGACTTTAAACTCAAAATTCTGACCATATTCTCAGAATTCTGGGTACCCGTAGTTCTGAGTTTAAAGTCAGAATTCAGAGGATATAAAGTCAGAATTATGGGTTTAAATTCAGAATTCTGAGTTTAAAGTCAGAAAGAATTTTGCTTTTTATAGTGAGACTTCTGAGAATAAAGTCAGAATACAGATAAAGTCAGCATTATGGGTTTAAAGTCAGAATTCTGTGTTCAAAGTCAGAATTCTGAGTTTAAAGTCAGACTTCTCTGAGAATAAAGTCAGAATTCTCTGAGAATAAAGTCAGAATTCTATTCTATTTTTTAAAGTCAGAATTCTGAGTTCAAAGTCAGAAAGTCTGAATTTTGAGTTTTATAGTCAGACTTCTGAGAATAAAGTCAGAATTCAGAGGATAAAGTCAGAATTCTGTGTTCAAAGTCAGAAAGTCTGAATTTTGAGTTTTAAAGTCAGACTTCTGAGAATAAAGTCAGAATTCAGAGGATAAAATCAGAATTCTGAGTTTTATAGTCAGACTTCTCTGAGAATAAAGTCAGAATTCTGAGTATAGAGTATGACTTCTCTGAGTTTAAAGTCAGAATTCTGTGTTTTAAAGTCAGAATTCTGAGAATAAAGTCAGAATTCTGACTTTAAAACACAGAACTCAAATATGTTTTTCCTGTGTGGCCCTAATCCTCTTCCCTAACATACAGACATAAAATAATCCAAATAAATAACCAAAACAAGGCTCATGAACGAATGTCTCTACTTGGTTACCCAACATCTTGATAAACATAAGACGACATATTGTAATAATATAACGTAATAATGATGTTTAAATGTAGCTGTTGTTTTGCGTCACACAGGCTGCCAACGAGGAGACCAAAGAGCATCTGTACGAGACGCTGCTGGCCGAGTGCAGAGACACCATCCAGGCTGTGAGGGAGGAACTGAAGAGCGAGGCGGTAAGACGCCATGTTTGTTTGGTTTCTTTAATATCGCAAAGTTATATAAGTTTCGTTTTACGTACAGCTAACATTTCTTTCTTCTTCTTTTTTTACTGTCCTTGTAGAAACAGCGTGAGAGAAGCTCTGATGCTGACAGCGGCAAAGTGTCCAACCTGCAGTTCCTGCACAGGTAAGAGAAGAGAAACTGGTGTTTGGTACTTGCTAGCGGCTAATTACAGCTAATGATAGCACGTAGCCAGGGCCCTTTTGTCTGTGAGCCATTACACCGTTACACACACATCCAAAACAAAACTACCCAGATGTAGCAGAGCTAGCTAGCGGCTATTTGCGCTTTTTGTGCTTCGAGAGTGTTTGCCCGTCATGTAGCTCTTCATGACGGGCAAACGCTCTCGAAGCACTCTGTAAATAGCCGCTAGCTAGCTAGTAGGGTTAGGGGAGGTATTGGGACAGGGAAAGCGGCAAAGTATCCAACCTGCAGTTCCTGCACAGGTAAGAGAAAGAGAAACTGGTGTCTCCATCATGGTACAGTCAGGTTTGGTACTTGCTAGCGGCTAATTACAGCTAATGATAGCACGTAGCCAGGGCCCTTTTGTCTGTGAGTGAGTGATTCATATAATATAATGTGCTGCTTCTTTCTCTTCTCAGCTACCTGACCTACATCAAGCTGTGCACTCTGGTGAAGAGGAACGAGAGCATGGCTCACACCCTTCAGGCCAAGCTGAAGGAGCCCGAGACCGACGAGAACAAGAGGGGTCCTCGTCCACAGGACCTGATCCGCCTCTATGACATCATCCTGCAGGTAAACGTCAGGAACGTTAGGTGATGAAATGATGTTTTTGGCCGCGCGTCGTTCGTAACGCTTCGTCAACCGTCCCGTGTGCAGAGTCTGGCTGAGCTGTCCACCCTGCAGGGTCTGGAGAACGACCACACCTTCCAGAAGGAGGTGTCCCTGAAGACACTGGTCTACAAGGCTTACAGGTGTGACGTTTAGGGTTTATAAAGACACAAACGGCATCGGCTAGTACAATAATATGGACGTTTTTGTCAGTTGGTGTCCCATCTTTCTTCACAGTCGACCACACGTCACTCATTTTGTTTGCAGGGCCACTTTTTGACCTCTGATAAATGACGCTTTGTTATTCCACCTCCTGTGTCCAGGTGTTTCTTCATAGCCCAGTCTTACGTGCTGGTGAAGAAGTGGAGCGAGGCTCTAGTGCTCTATGAGCGAGTGCTGAAATACGCCAAAGAGGTCCAGACTAAAGCCAAAAGCCTGAACAACAGCCTCAAGGTTGGTTTCACACGGTAAAGCGTGCACTAACGGAAAGAGCTGCAGCACAGTGATCATCATTAACATCCGTTGTTGAACCCTGTAGGATCTGCCTGACGTTCAGGAGCTGATCGCCGACGTCAACGCTGAGAAATACTCACTTCAGGCTGCTGCCATTTTAGGTGAGAGGGACTCTTTTTCTTACTGTATGAGTAAACGTAAAGTGTTTTTTTGTCTGTTCTGCTACATGAAGTGTACACGTTTGTGTTTTAGACACCGAGGAGACTGCTGAAGTTCCTTCTCAGCAGCACGTCAAAGACAACACGGTAAGTCAGGTCAAATTTTGCCTGTGAATTTAAACAACTTTGGCTCCGTCCCAATATCTCCCCCTTGAAATTCCCCTCGTTGAGGGAAGTGGTATTGGGACACCACTACATGCAAATTAGCGCACTGAACGTAGCGAACGTGCTAACCTACCGGTGGAATGCTGGCGGATCCAGCTGTTTGTTTTTCTCCGTCCTCGTAAGCGCTATATCGCGAATTTGATCGAAATCTGACAAGTCCAGGGTATTCGTGTTCACGTGAACGCCGGTACGCGCATCCAAAACTCTGACAAAACTACCCAGATGCAGCAGAGCTAGCTAGCGGCTATTTGCCGAGTGCTTCGAGAGCGTTTGCCCGTCATGTTGCTCTTCATGACGGGCAAACGCTCTCGAAATAACCGCTAGCTAGCTTGTTAGCTAAATGCAGAAATGGTCAGTTATTTTCTGACATTAGTGTTCAAAGCTCAACGGTCCTTTGGACGTATATCAAACCAACATATCCCAGCACATTTCAACATTGTAAAGCGCTTATTTGCGAAAATATATTACAACGTTAAATTGTTCCTCGGCAGATGTGGCCGCCATCTTTTTTGAAAAAGATCAGCCGGCTCGCTGAATTCGCAAAGCATCATACTCTCTCGAAGCACACACAAATAGCCGCTAGCTAGCTAGTTCGCTAGCTGCCTAGTTAGCTAGCTCCTTTCATAAATCGGCAGTTATTTTCATTGACGTTAGTGTTTAAAGCTCAACCGTCCTTTGGACGTATACCAAACCAACATATTCCAGCACATTTCGACATTGTCACTCGCTTATTTTGCGAAAATATATTACAACGTTAACATGTTCCTCGGCAGATGTGGCCGCCATCTTTGTTGAAAAAGATCAGCCGGCTCGCTGAATTCGCAAAGCATCATGCCCGTCATGTAGCTCTTCATGACGGGCATACTCTCTCGGAGCACTCAGCAAATAGCCGCTAGCTAGCTTGTTCGCTAGTTTGCTAGCTGCCTAGTTCGCTAGCTGCTTTCATAAATGGTCAGTTATTTTCTGACATTAGTGTTCAAAGCTCCTGTGGACGTATATCAAACCAACATATTCCAACACGTTTTGACATTGTAATGCGCTTATTTGTGAAAATATATTACGAAAATGTTCCTCTGCAGATGTGGCCGCCATCTTTGTTGAAAAATATCAGTTGGCTTGCTGAAATCGCAAAGCATCATGGGTAATTTCATTTTCCACTTCGTTTTAAGCCTGCATCAGAGGCGCAAAATATAGGGTTATGTGAGGTATTGGGACAAAAAAAAGTGTAATCGTATCGATGATTCATTCATGACTCTCTCCACCAACGCAGCCCCTCTGTGACCACCTGGACACCTTCCGCCTCGACCCCACCCTCGTGGGCAAGCAGCCGCACCTGGTCCAGTTCCCTCCCGACTTCCAGCCCATCCCGTGCAAGCCCCTGTTCTTCGACCTGGCTCTGAACCACGTGGCCTTCCCGCCGCTGGACGACAAGGTGGAGCAGAAGGGCAAGGGCGGCCTGACCGGATACATCAAGGGCATCTTTGGCTTCGGCAGCTAAATCAAAAACCCTGAGAGAAACCACGCGGCCCTGTCTGCGTTGTGTTGGTTCAGTCAGTCATTACAATAATTTAATTATACTTTATTTTTTTTTGATTTTGTGGTGCCAGATGAACTCCGTTTGCAGTTCTTAGGAAGGATTATAGAAACGCGGTGGAATTGGAATCAGCGTCTTAAATAAGCAATATGGTCCAAGTCCACCTTTTAGTAGTGACATCATCAACGCCGCGTGGGTTCCTAGCATACCGACTCCCTCGTTAATCACAGCTGTAGAGACGTCTCTGACTTTCAGGTTTCACAGGTTTTCCCGCGTCGTGGTCCCTGTCGCCTTCAGCCAAAGTGGTCAGTCGAGAAAAAAAAACAACCTTCAACTCAAAAACGCTTCTTTGGCATCGCTGTTATTATTATTTTATTTTATTTAATTGTTGTTGTTTTTAAAGCGCCTTCGTTTATTCACGTCAACAGTTTTGATTTGCTCAACACAAATAGCCACAAAGTGCAGACTCGGCTCGTTTAAATACCACAGATAGTTAGCGAGCTGCGACCGCCGCTTTTATCAAACGTCTATCGCCGCGCGGCTGCATTCCGTCACGCTCGTTTACCTTTTACCGCGGCGTTTCCCTCCTCGTCGACTTCAAGAAAGAAAAAGAAACTATTAAAGGCCGGTAATGGTGATTAATCATGCGTGAGCTTGTGTGATGGACGGGAATAAAGCAGCAGGAGGAACATGAATTTCTTACCGATGAATATCAGTGGTTTAGAGCTGCAGCTAACCGTTATTTATCGATCGCCTGGTCCATAAAATCATCAGAAAATGCTAAAAAAAAAAAACGTGAGAAATGACGATGTTTTGTCCACAAACCAAAATGATTCAGTTTTTTAATGATTTCTTTGTTTACGTGGAGCAAAGAAACAAAGAGAATGTTCACGTTTTAGAAGCTAAAACGATCAGAAATCTGGTTTTAATCATGAAAACAAAGCTTCAAATCGACGAATCGATGTGTCGTACCGTGACACGTTTGGTACCGAACGACAAAGGGTCCAACTGCATCGGTGTAGAATCTGTGACGCTCAAAACGACTGTGTTATTATTATTATTCCGTCATGCTTTTATTTTGACATTTCCATGTACGCGTTAGCTAATGCTAATCTTAGGAGCTTGAAGATGTTTCGGTCACCATCTTCACGTCGCTCCTCCGTAGCATCGGTCGCACGTTCATGTTTTTCTTTCTAATTTTATCCATATATTCTGTTTTATGTTGATGAATTAAGATTAAGAGGTGCTGTTTCACCTCCAAAAACATACTGGAAAACAATTATTATTATTGTTTATTATGACCAGTCATGATAAATGATAAATGTATGATCTGATTTTGATTTATTTAGTTTCCAGGTTAGTCATTAAATATATTTGCAACAAAAAAACACTTGTCCTTCTTTATGATTCTACGTTATGATTTATGAGTCTTTTGTGGAAACGTGTTGCGACATTTATATTTTTTTATCTGGGCCCAGGAACATGAATGAAAGGAACAAGGTGTAAATTCAATCCTTGTGGTTAAGTGAGTAAAAGGAGACGGAAGAATCTGTGTGTGTGTGTGTGTGTGTGTGTGTGTGTGTGTGTGTGTGTGTGTGTGTGTGTGTGTGTGTGTGTGTGTGTGTGTGTGTGTGTGTGTGTGAGCATCAGTGTCAGGTGTGGCTGCGTCAGATTCCTCAGCAGGGCGTGAATGTTGTTTAGGTTTATTTTACATATGTACATTTTCATGAATGCGTTTCTTACGTAAACACAACCCGACATTATGATTTTTTTTTTTTTTTTGCCTTACTCATTATCTTATATAAGCAAATTACTCGTGCTAATAATAAAACAGGATGCTTGACTTTATTTCTGTCTTTGCACTTCACTAATTGGAAAATATTATCAGATTAACTTTTTCTCTTTTTGAAGTAAAGGCAGAAGTTTACAGTAAACGTTCGTCAGACTTTCATATTGACTTTGGTGAACCAGTCAGCCATACTGTGTTTGTTGACTGTGTGTGTGTGTGTGTGTGTGTGTGTGTGTGACTGACACACCCTCACTGTGCTGCTCAGCTGTTTTCTCGCAGCACACGGTTCATTTCCGACGCTCTCCTGCAAACTTCATCACCTTTAAAATCAGATATTTTGCGTATATTTTAGTTTCTCTTACTACTGTTTTTGCGCAGAAAATGTTAAATCAATTTCATTCATAAAATGATATGCCGACCATGCATGATTTGACACAATTCCCCCATTTAAAGTTTTACCGATTGTCGATCTGTTTGGTTTTTGTCAACAAAAATGATGTAATACGGGCTCTGTCAAGCAAAACTATCAGCAATGACCGAGGTTGGTTTTATCGTTCGAAATCTGTCCTCGGATCCAGTCACGAGAACCACGTTCAGAGGTGGCGCGAGGACGCTGTGTCTGAGCTACATGAAGGACAGATTAGAAACTGTCCTCAGTTGAGATTATCTGAGAAAGATGGAGCTTCACCGTTTGTTGTTGTTGATTTTTTATTTGCTGCCACAATATTATCCCTCATCACCGGGTAAACATTTTAGTCCGTGCGAAGACAGCTGCAGCCCAAATTGTTTTTTTAAGAACTTACATATTGTGGACAGATTAAAATCACACAAGATCCCATTTATTGCAAATCTGATTCAAACCACATATGGACATATGGACCTTTAATTTGTTAAGATAAGTTGTTTTTCCAGGGGGGCGTGGCCTGTAACTATGGAAATCCATTTGGGAGACGAGACGCTGATCGGATTCTGATCACTATATAATGTGAACAGTCGGTCAGGAAGATCAGATTCTGATCTAAATCCAATATGGGCTGCAGTCTAAAAAAAAAAATCCAAGAACCAGGAAGCATTTAAACATCAGGTGCGAACACAGATCACTGAGAATTATTTTAATATCAGATATCAATGAGACCCTCTTTCATCCTCTTAGAATTAGAATGAGTCATTTCTGCACACACACATAAGCCAATTAGTGATATCGACCATTCGTCTAATCTTATCTTATCCTCCACAGGGGTCGCTGGTGCCAATCCCAGGTGACACAGGGTGAAAGTTGAGGTCACACCCTGGACACACAGAGACTTTTAAAACGTTTTACATGAGAAAATTATACTACGATAAGTCTTTTATTTCGACTTTTCCGCTCAGATACTCGACAGGTACTGTCTGATCGAACCTGACGTGGGCGTGGTCACAGCCGTTGATTGACAGCTTCCCCTCGACCTGTTGTGTGATTGTGACATTGGAAACACCTGTGTGTGTGTGTGTGCGTGCGTGCGTGCGTGTGTGTGTGTGTACCCAGCATGACACTGATTCTGAATCAGTCCTCTCTTTTCCTTTTGTTCCACAGTTCCTGCACATTTAGCTCTGGCTGATCTTAAACCAGTGGAACTCTACACGTCTAATGCTCTGATGAAGCTTTTGTGCTTCCTGGTTTTTTTTTTGTTTTTTTAAATATGAGTCGAAAAAGAGCTTAAGTGAAATGTGAGTATATTTGCTCTGACTGCTCTTGAGCTTCTTTCACATTATTGTTCAATCACCCTTTAGTTTCTTCTCTGCCTTTGTCTTTTCTACACATTTGTTTGGATTTAGTGCAGTAGTTTATTTAAAAGTCTGATATTTTAAGAGAATTCCTTCTTTTTGGAACTCACTGAACCTTTTTGTTTTCCACTGAGGAGACAAAAACTGAGATGAAACTGGATATAAATCATGGACTGTGGAGGAAAGGTTCCAGAACAGCTGCTAAATAAACTCTGCACGCTCTTAGAAATAAAAGTGCTAAGTAGAACCATATAAGGTTCTTTGGAGGGTTCCACCAAGATCCTTTTAAAATCCTTTCTTCAGGAAAGAGGTTTTAAAGGGTTCTCTGGATCAAAATGGTTCTTACTGGAACCATTAGTGTTACCAAGAACCCTTGAAAAACCCTTTCTTCAGGAAAGGGGTTTTTCAGAAGCAAATGGTTCCAGGTAGAACCTCAGCCCTTTTGGAACCTTTATTTCTAAGAGTGTACGACTAAATACACTCTTAGAAATAAAAGTGCTAAGTAGAACCATATAAGGCTCTTCAGCTTGTCCTCATAGGACAACAATTTGGCTCCAGTTAGAACCTTTTTAAAAAGGTTCTAACTGGAACCCTCCAAAAGGTCGAACCTCAGCCCTTGTAGAAGAACCCTTTTGGAACCCTTATTTCTAAGAGTGTATGACTAAATACACACTCTAAGTAGAACTATATAAGGTTCTTCAGCTTGTCCTCATAGGAGAACCCTTTTTGGCTCCAGGTAGAACTTTTTATGAAGGTTCCACCTGGAACCCTTTTGGAGGGTTCCACCACGAACCCTTTTAAAACCCTTTATTCAGCAATGGAGTTTTAAAGGGTTCTCTGGATCAAAATGGTTCTTACTGGAACCATTAGTGTTACCAAGAACCCTTGAAAACCCTTTCTGCGGGAAAAGGGTTTTTCAGAAGCAAATGGTTCCAGGTAGAACCTCAGCCCTTGTAGAAGAACCCTTTTGGAACCCTTTTTTCTAAGAGTGTAGAGGCCCATTTCCAGTGTTCTAATTGTACATTGTGTTTGCTAATGGCGTTAGGAGGCTATTGGGGGATTAGAAAACCCTTGAAAAACCCTCATAGGAGAACCCTTTTTGGCTCCAGGTAGGGTTCCACCAAGAACCCTTTTAAAACCCTTTATACAGGAAAGGGCTTTTAAAGGGTTCTCTGGGTCAAAATGGTTCTTACTGGAACCATTAGTGTTACCAAGAACCCTTGAAAAACCCTTTCTTCAGGGAAAAGGGTTTTTCAGAACCACAAATGGTTCCAGGTAGAACCTCAGCCCTTGTAGAAGGACCCTTTTGGAACCCTTATTTCTAAGAGTGTAGTGAGAGTATCTTCGTGTTTCAGATGTTATAAAAACAAGGATTTTTTGCCCCTCATTAAAAACCACCGCTCTGTGCATCATTACAGTACAAATGCACGCGTGCATCCTCCATAAATAACCAGTAAATAACCAGTAAATAACCAGTAAATAACCAGTATCTGTTCTTCCAGACAGGCGGACGCACCCAGAGACACAGAGACAGGATGACTGGACCCGTGAAAAATGTGCTGTTCCCCACTCCGCTCCAGAGAAAGCCGCCCGGCTGCATTCCGCACCACGGTTTCCTTTTGTCGATCCGCTGCAAGAGACGCCCTGATCCTGAATGATTGTCATGCCTGTGGATGCTGATGCGTAGCGAGCGCCCTGCAGTATGTATGGAGCCATTATTGTTGTTTTTCTTTATCATCGACACTGTGGCATCTCTTTTTTTCTCTCTGTGCATGATGTAATGGAGTGTCTCACAGGTCCAGAGGCCGAGAGACACTCGTGATCTGGTGTTGACTGAACACACAGAGCGTCCGGGTTTGTCGCGTCAGTCTGAGCCTGATCTGAGGGTTCGTTAGGCTTTTATTTTGAAATGCCAGTTGTATGACGTAGTGGTTGTCACTGTCACCTGTAAGAATATGTTAATCTCACTGTTTTTGTTAATCACTCACTCCCCCCGCGCCAAAGTCCACAGAAGCAATTTTACATCAGGAGACGTTAAATCCACAAAGTTAAACTGTGTCATTTCGTGTCACTGTCACTATCAAACGTTATTAATATACATCCCATAATCTAACATGGAGAAAATGCATTTGAGTGTTAAACTTTGTAAAACATCTTAACAATATGATAATATAGCATAATAATATGGTCATGATAATTACCATATCATAAAGTTGGAATGCAACCGCTCATCATTACCGCGTTAATACTTGGTGATTACCATAGACATAACATAGTATTACCATAATATAACAACCCTATTAGAATACTATTATAACCACTGAAATGTGTTACTGTCTCTTTAAGGATATTACAAATTTGGGGGCTTTAATAAAATGGTGTCATTATATAACTTTTTAAAGAATCCTACTCATTTTAAATGACTTACTTTTCAAATATGATCTTAATTATACCTTGTGTCTATATAAACCTTCCAAACCCATTAATTATACACCTGTTACTGTAATTCAGTAGGTTCTATGTGTACTTTTTAAAGTAGTTTCACTTTTTTTTAATGTTTTTTTTAAACGACGATGAGGACAGGTGAATGAGGACAGGTGAATGAGGACAGGTTCACGACAAGGACTGGTGAACGACGAGGACAGGTGAACGACGAGGACAGGTGAAGGAAGAGGACAGGTGAACGATGATGACAGGTGAATGACGAGGACAGGTGAAGGAAGAGGACAGGTGAATGAGGACAGGTGAACTACGAGGACAGGTGAACGACGAGGACAGATGAACGACGAGGACAGGTGAACGACGAGGACAGGTGAAGGAAGAGGACAGGTGAATGAGGACAGGTGAACAACGAGGACAGGTGAACGACGAGGACAGGTGAGTGACGAGGACAGGGGAACGTGAGGACAGGTGTATGATGAGGACGGGTGACCGATGATGAGGACAGTTGAATGAAGAGGACAGGTGAACGATGAGGACAGGTGAACGATGAGGACAGGTGAACGACGAGGACAGGTGAACGACGAGGACAGGTGAGTGACGAGGACAGGGGAACGTGAGGACAGGTGTATGATGAGGACGGGTGACCGATGATGAGGACAGTTGAATGAAGAGGACAGGTGAACGATGAGGACAGGTGAACGGTGAGGACAGGTGAACGATGAGGACAGGTGAACGATGAGGACAGGTGATTGAGGACAGGTGAACGACCAGGACAGGTGAAAGAAGAGGACAGGTGAATGAGGACAGGTGAAAGAAGAGGACAGGTGAACGATGAGGACAGGTGAACGGTGAGGACAGGTGAATGATGAGGACAGGTGACCGATGATGAGGACAGGTGAATGATGAGGACAGGTGAATGATGAGGACAGGTGACCGATGATGAGGACAGGTGAATGATGAGGACAGGTGAATGGTGAGGACAGGTGAATGATGAGGACAGGTGACCGATGATGAGGACAGGTGAATGATGAGGACAGGTGAATGGTGAGGACAGGTGAATGATGAGGACAGGTGTATGATGAGGACAGGTGAACGATGATGAGGACAGGTGAACGACGAGGACAGGTGAATGATTAGGACAGGTGAATTGGCGTTAAAGTCCCTGAGTGAGTGAGAAAGTTAAAGCATTTGTGACCTTTGACCCATTTTGACTGACACATCATGTGTGTTTACATATTTAAATGTTATTTTTCTCAGCACTTTAAATTGTGAAGGTTTTGCCTTTAATTAAAACATTTTTTGTTACATTTTTCTTTTCTGCACGACACAAGAAAGAACCTCAAGCTTGTTATTAAAGTAACTTTTTACTCTGACTACATTTAAAACAAGCTACTTTTGTTGTACTTTAAATAGGATCTTCTAACAACACCCTGTGTCTATTAAAACGTGCGTGTTTTGTGTTTTTTTTACGATTCTGCAGGAATCGAACTGAACCCTGATTTGACCTGCGCGTCCATGTGGACCTCTGAACCCCCCCCCGAGCCGGGCCCCCCCTGAGCTGAGCCCCTGCTGAGCTGACGAGAGATCAGGTGAAAGAGGAAGGGCAGGACCAAGAGGGTGGGAGGAAAGGGAGAGTGTGAGGAACAGGTCGGTCCAGTCTGTGAGGGTGGATTTCTGGGCGGTGACACACACACACACACACACACACACACACACACACACACACACACACACACACACACACACACAGGATAACCTGTCTGGGAGGAGCTGCTGCTGCTGTTCCATGTGTACGTTTGAGTGAGTGTGAGACGAACCAGAGGGAGAACGGAGAGAAGAAGAAGAAGAAGAAGAAGAAGAAGAAGAGGAAGAGGAAGACAGAGGCACAGAGAGGAGTAAGAGACACCGAGAGCAAGAGAGATTTCTGTGGGATCCCGACTCATCCCCCCCCCCACACACACACACAACCTGCAGGATGTTTAAGAAAAAGGAAACCAATGACAGCACCAAGCTCAGCAAGTGAGTCTTTATATTAAGATTATATTATATGTGTGTGTGTGTGTGTGTGTGTGTGTGTGTGTGTGTGTGTGTGTGAGGTGACTCTATCCTTCTGTTCTTAAAGAGCTCACACGTGTGTCATGTTTCTTGTTTGCGTGGCTTTGTCCTCTTTCTTTCTTTCTTTCTCTCTCTGTTTCCTTTCTTGTTATTTTGCAGCTTGTTTTATTATTTAAAGAAGAACAGGTGAAGTTTGCAGGTGAATTCTTCCCTGATTTGAGTCTCTGAGGTTAATCCAGGTTAAAACAGAGCATTAGATTAGTGAGGTGTTGACACAGCCTGAGGTCAGGTTTACCTTGTCAACATGAGGTCGGACACTGTGCACAAGGGAAGTCGGGAAGATTGAAGCATTTAAAATAACACTTCAACACGTCTAAAGACATCATATCTGTCCCCAGACTGGAGATAATCACATAATCTGCTCTTCGTGAATTCAGAGTTAAAGGGCCAACGTCCAACGTCTTACATAATTCGACACCGGGAGTTAAAAGACGACTAAGTCGGCCAAAAAATATGTGCAGAATAAGCTGGAAAACTCTGCTCATTTTCACCTGATCGGATAAAAACTGATCGATTCATTCATTCGTTCATTCATTCATTGGTGCATTAACAGTTCTATTTCCTCGGTTTCACCTGATGATGATGATGATGATGATGATGATGATGAGGGCTGGGCACCTGCTTTTCTGTCGGTGTTGCTTTCAAACAGGTGTGACACCCCCCCCCCCCCCCTTTATATACGGCTTTAATCTGACATTTCCATCGTTCTGTGACGTCAAAACTCAGATTTTATTCTGAAAATCCACAGGTGATGATTTAAAAAGTGTCAAAAACACAAAAGATATTCTTACGTAAATGTGTTAAAGATGAAATCTTGGAAGAAACCTGACTGTGTGTTTGTACTTGCGGCATACTGAGGACCAGTGAGGGCTTTTTTAAACCAACAAAGTGAGGTCATTTTTACAAAGTGGGGACATTTTTGTGCCGGTCCTCACTTTGTTTCCGTTGAAATCGCTTCCTTAAATTGTACAAACGTGCTATACTACTGTTTTTTTAACAGTCAAATTTTAAACAAACTCAATTTGGTACAAAAGCCCGGCTCCACCTGCAGACATTTTATGGTACTGCACTCAGTAGTGTTTTTTTATATATATATATATATAGATGTCATTCATGAAGCAGATATTTGTAATTGTGTTGATTTAAAAAGTGGAAAATGCTGGTCCTCAGTGTGTGGCAAGTACAAGAATGTGTGTGTGTTTGTACTTGTGGCATACTGAGGACCAGTGAGGGTTTTTAACCAACAAAGTGAGGTCATTTTTACCAAGTGAGGACATTTTGCCTGATCCTCACTTTGTTTACATCGAAATCACTTTCTTAAATTGTAAACATTTAAGGAATATACTTTTTTTTAAAACAGAGGTCCTCAATTTCGGTACAAAAACCTGGTTCCACCTGCAGACATTTTATGGTACTGCACCCAGTAGGTTCTTTATAGAAGCAGTCTAGAAGTGTCTTGATTTATAAAGTGGAAATACTGGTCCTCAGTAAGCAGCGAGTACAAGAGTGTGTGTGTGTGTGTGTGTGTGTGTGTGTGTCAGATTCTGATTGAAGGTCAAGTTCTCTCCTCTCGAGTTCTGCAGACACACCTTTGGTCACATGACCGCACACCTTTTTTATTATTACAATATTGTCCGTCACGATAGCATCACGCTAAGGAAGATGAATTAATAACGAGTCATTAACACATGTTAAAAAAAAAAAAATCACAGTTGGTGAAGCAGATTTTTTTTTTTTTTTGTGGCCTTCTCAAAATTCACAATGCAAACAGTGAACGAGGAGGAAACGTGAGAGTGTTCCAAGGAAAGAGGAGCGTTCTTCAGGGTTAGATGTAGGTTATCCAGTTATCGGATATATATATATATATAAATATGTATATCTATATAAATACATATTTATGTATTGAAAGGCAGCGTTTGCACCGTTTCATAAAGTTTGACAGTGAAATTAAAGGCAACATCTCGCTCTACACAACTCATAGTAGCACACAATCACAGTGATGTGTGTGTGTGGGGGGCGTGACCAGGGGGCGTGACCAGGGGGGCGTGGCCTGTCATGCAACTTCCTGAGGCGTTTGAGATCGCACTGATTTGACGATGAAGACGTAACGCGACCGCTTTTGATCTTGATCTTCCACACAATCCTGTTTTA
The DNA here is from genome assembly GCF_963457635.1 of Microchirus variegatus. Taxonomy (NCBI): domain Eukaryota; kingdom Metazoa; phylum Chordata; class Actinopteri; order Pleuronectiformes; family Soleidae; genus Microchirus; species Microchirus variegatus. Next base: position 16,521,867 of record NC_139824.1, read on the forward strand.
AACACATGAACTAGAGCTGAAGCGATTAATCGATGACTCGATTAATCGTCAACTATTTTAATCATCGATTAATCGGTTTTGAAGCTTTTTTTTTCACGATTAAAACCAGATTTCTGATCGTTTTAGCTTCTTAAATGTGAATATTTTCTGCGTTTCTTTGCTCCACATAAACAAAGAAATCATTAAAAACTGAATCATTTTGGTTCGTGCACAAAACAAATACATTGGAGAACAAACGATTAATTGATTAATCGATTACTCGATTAATCGTCAACTATTTTGATAATCGATTTGAAGCTTTTTTCATGATAAAAACAGATTTCTGACTGTTTTAGCTTCTTAAATGTGAATATTTTCTTTGTTTCTTTGCTCCACATAACGAAGAAATCATTGATCAAACGACTGAACAAACGATTAATCGATTACTAAATGAATCGTCAACTATTTTGATCATCTTTGAATTGTTTTGAAGCTTTTTTTCATGATTAAAACCAGATTTCTGATTGTTTTAGCTTCTTAAATGTAAGTATTTTCTGCGTTTCTTTACAAAGAAATCATTAAAAAGTGAATAATTTTGGTTCGTGGACAAAAACAAACACTTTAGAGAACAAACGATTAATCGAGAAAATAATCAATTACGTAAAATAATCTAATATTAGCCGCAGCTCTGACGTTACGACATTAAAGTGTCACGATGTGACGACGTAATAAACAAACGCTGACAAAACTCCTAAAAGTCACATTATCGTACGGTTTCGCTCAGATCAGAGCAACGATAACGACAAAGTTTCTCTACACAAGTGACAATGAGTGTGTGTGTGTGTGTGTGTGTGTGTGTGTGTATGTACGTGTGTGTGTGTGTGCGTGTGCATGTGCACATACCTGTCTCTCCTGCTGAGTGAGAGCAGTCAGAGGTGGAAAAGCCTTTGTCAGAGACACTCGCTGAACCAGAATCAGCTCATGAAGAAACACAGGTTTTCCACATTCCTCTGTGGCCCTGTCACCATCATCATCACCATCATCATCATCACCATCATCATCACCATCATCATCATCATCATCATCATCATAGTTTTTTAAATCTACATGTATATAAACACGACGACCTGCTTGTGAGAGACGTCTTTGTTCTCTGAGGGAAACATTTTGGCACGCGGTCAAATAAAGTGACATCTGCGTTATTTCTGCAGACTTTAAAGTGAACGAATGAATGAAAACGCTTGTGCAATCCATCGCTGTGTAAACCAGGGCCGCTTCTAGCTGTTTGGGGGCCCCTATGCGAGATACTATTTGGGGGGGCCCCTATTTTTAAAGGGCTTGCGACCCTCAATGGACCTCAGCGTCCTCGTCATCAGGGCCGTTTCTAGCTTTTTGGGGGCCCCTATGCGAGATACTATTTGGGGGGGGGGCCCTATTTTTTTTTCAAACTCGAGGTAGAGATTCCCAACTTTTTCTGATTTATCCAATCCAATCCACTTTATTTGTATAGCACATTTTATAAACAACAAAGTTGCCAAAGTGCTGCGCAACAGATACCAAATGGTAAAATAAAGAAAGTTAAAAGTTAAAATACAATAAATTAAAAGCATATAAAAGGCAAAAAAACATAATCATAAGATCAGATAAAACACTAAGAAATATAAAAATGCAGTAAAAGCCAGACAGAGACCAAACAACTCTCACGCTGTATTAAAAGCCAAGGAGTAAAAATGAGTTCTTAGGCGAGATTTCAAAGTATCCGGGGGTCGATTTACTCGACAAAACACTTACACGCTTTGCAAATATATGCATAATGAATGAATGCATCCAATACATGCAAATAAAGACAGGTACTTTAAATTCTGAGTCTGAGTTTGCAGTTTGGGGGCCCCCCCTGGTGGCTGCGGGGGCCCTATGCAGCTGCATAGTCCGCATATAGCAAGAAACGGCTCTGGTGTAAACTATGAGAGGATTGGCTGTTTTTAAATGTCTATAATGCATGAAATACTCTGTGGAATGTGTTGTTTTCAAAGGAGAAAGGAACGATATACTGATGTTTTTTAGCTTTTAGAAGATAAATGCTGCATATGGAGATGGAAAAGATGAATTAATGTGCTTTTTTTAATGCGATACGTCTTTGTCAGAGAGGAAAAGCTGCTGAAAAGTGTATTTAGCTGCAGATTCAGGCCTTTAAACCTTTAAAAGTCTCACACTTGAGCACGACGACTCGCTCCGGTCACAAAGACGCCTCTTGTTGAAGTTTTTTTTACGGGCGTAGTTTCGCCGTCGTCTCGCAGTTTTACCAGTTTGACGTTTTTTTCTCTCTCGGGTGAAATGTGGACGGAGGGAGTGACGAGGCAAAGGCACGATGGGAATTCTGAACATTTCAGAAACGCTCTCTCTGGGTGTGGCTCGCTGAAACACAGCTCACACACACACACACACGTCCTCACGCTGACCCTCGCTTTGTAGAAAGTTTCCTGATCTTGATAAAAATCAGTCTGATGATGATGATGAAGAATGCATTTTTGACCCCCCCCCGCCTCAAAAAAATGTGATAATGCTGAAAACTAGTTTGACAACATTGTCTGAAATCCTGTAAAAAGGTTAAAGTGTGTATTAAAACACACATATTTGATAGTTTTTCTGGTCTTTTTTTAAAACATTTTTATGACAGAATATCAGCCACACTGCAGCCACAGGCGATTCTAGAGTTTGTAGGGGCCCTAAGCAAACATACTCCAGGGGGGCCCTTTCTTCCATCATCACCATTATGTTACAAATAATCTGACACCAATGAAAAAATGTATGAGTTCAAAATATTTTTTTTTTTTCAAAATAAATGAAAGTATGTGAAAATATAAATAAATACTGTAAATAGCTTTTAAAAAACTATATAAAATGAGTTAAAAAAAAACATTACACTGTAAAGAACCCACATTATAAAACAATATAAATATATAGAACAATAAAAAAACTGTAAATAACTGGAAAAAAACATATAAACTGAATAAAAAAGATATGCATTACACTGTAAATAATCCTCTTCATTTTCCAACTTGCAGAATGATAACTTCACACAGGTTAAAGTGAGGTGGGGCCCCTTTAGGGAGGTGGGGCCCCTTTAGGGAGGTGGGGCCCCTTTAGGGGGGTTTACTACTGAGATGTCATTGCAAATCGCCCATTGTTTTTTAAAGGGGGACGGGGAGGCGGCTGGTCACTGCACATTTCAGTAAAAACAGCCCTCAGGGTCCGAGTATCGGGGGCCCCCTATCAGCTCGGGGGCCCTAAGTGGTTACCTGCCCTGCCTGTTCACAAGCTGCGCCTCTGACTGCAGCAAAGCTTGACTTGACCCTGATGGTTCTCTGAAACACGAGTGAGGTCGTCTGATAACAGTCAGTCTGACGTTAGCAGAAGTTACACAGTGGAGCTTTAATGAAGAACCAAGGGATGAACAAACGGCAACGTCAAAAACCACCTGACAAATACTTTTGATGTGTTATTTTAAAGACCCTTCACCTAAAAAAACCAGCAGCATCTGATCATATTTGCTCCTTATCCTTTCACTCTCTTCAGGAGCCAGACGAGCGGCCTGGCCGTCCTCATCGCTCAGATGCAGGAGAATGCCGACCGGGTGGAGAAAGACATCCTCCGGGCAGAGGATCTGCTGACTGTGGTGAGGGAAGCAGGACCAGAATAACCAAGAATAACACACACACAAACACACAAACACACACACTATCATGCTTAAGTTTCCCTCTCTTCTTTCCACCAGGATGCGGAGAACGACAAGAGGGAGCTGCCGTTTCAGCATCAGACAGAGATCTCAGACAAACTGGGCGAGGCTGAGGGTTTGCTCAGGGATCTGTTTCTGGACGTGGACCGAGCCAAGAAGATGAAACACCCGCAGGTCAAAGAGATCGAGGACGAGTCAGTTACATTCATTCATTCACTCATTCATTCACTCATTCATTCATTCAGTTATTCATTCGTTCACTCATTCATTCATTCACTCTCTCATTCATTCATTCAATCACTCACTCACTCATTTATTAATTCACTCACTCACTCATTCATTCACTCATTCATTAATTCACTCACTCATTCATTCGTTCACTCATTCATTCGTTCACTCATTCGTTCATTCATTCACTCATTCATTCGTTCACTCATTCATTCATTCGTTCACTCATTCACTCACTCACTCACTCACTCATTCATTCACTCATTCACTCATTCACTCACTCATTCATTCGTTCACTCATTCACTCACTCACTCATTCATTCATTCACTCATTCATTAATTCACTCACTCATTCATTCATTCATCTTCACAAATCTAAAAACAGAAGCAGCAGCATGTGTGTGCGTGTGTGTGTGTGTGTGTGCACATGACAAAGGTTTACCAGTTTTTGACATTTGGACACAATCTCTGCTGTTGTTTAAAGAAAATCAGGATAGAACGACAAATAAAGGCAAAGCAGATTTTTATATATTTATATATATATATACATATATATATATATATATACATATATATATTATAAGTGAATTTCAACTGTCTTTTTGTGTCTAATATATCACAAACTCCATTATCTAACGATATTAGTTGTGCTGAGTAATTTCAAAGACATCATAAGATGCTTTTGCTGATTTGTATTTTGGATTGTTTACATTTCGACCGATACCGACATGAGTTTTGAATTGAAGGTGTTCGCGATCCCAACAATCAAATAAATAAAGAAGAGAGAGACTTTAAATCATGAAAACCGTTTCACCAAAAGCTCTTTTTGCTCCTTGTTATCAGCGTCATCCACCTGCACGAGCGCTGGCTGAAGGACTGCGCCTTCTACAGAGAGATCTTTGAGCAGATCGACGACGTGTCGCTGATGCCCAGAATCGACTGGGCGCCCGTTTTCAGCCAGAAGCAAGTAAGTGAACGCGGCGTCGTAAATAATAATAATAATAATAAGAAGAAGTAAAAGTAAAAGTCAGAAAAACACAAAAAAGAACAATAGAATAGTAGAATATACACATATACATGATTCAAAGCAATAACTATATCACAGAAATGACAGTCAGTGTATTCATACCCTGACCGTTGACCATAAACTACATTTCCCACAATGCACGGCGATTGCGTTACCCGCAAATGCATCATATTTGTAACTTGAATAAGTTATAAATACAGAACGTTATTTAGCAATATGTTACAGAGTAGTTACCTTTATTATTGATTATTATTATTTTTCTCTCCACGGAAACTTGAATTTGACCCCCCTGAACGTGCGTGAAAACGGACGAAAATTGAAAACAGTAGCGCCCCCCACAGGTCAGGCCCACTATGGAGCGGGCCGAAATTTAGTTGCGCCAAATTTCTTGAAATTCGGTGGTTATATTGCCCGGCCTGAGACGAGCAAAAAAAAAATCCTCTTCACACCACGAACTCGACCCAACAGGAAGTCGGCCATCTTGGATTTGGTGAATTTCGTGGCATTTCGCAAGTTTTTCCATAACGTGAGCTTGTTTTAAGTTATATTTGGTTACATTTAGTTACATTTATTCTGTACGACGGTTACATCACGGCCCTTTGAGGGTAACAATTATGCCGATGACACCGCTGATCGAGAGGTTCAGGCACAAACGAGATGAAAACACAACAGAAGAACGTCAGCGTATACGCCCTTTAAACCGCGTTGTTTCCTGTCACCTTTCCCCCCCTGCGGCGTCTCACAGAAACAGGTGGACGTGGACGACTTCGGGCCCTCCATGGAGGATCTGGAGAAGCAGATCGCCACTCACAACATCCTGCACAAGCAGCTCGAGGCCTACAACGCTCAGCTCAACGCCAGCTCTGCAGGCAGCAAGGTGAGAGAGAGCCAACGCCAAACCCAGTGTTGACATGAAAACACCGCAGACGTCACGGTCGTGTTTTGCAGCAGCCTCTTGTAAAAACTGTGTTTTTTTATTCCATTATTATTTCAGGACAACTACTTGGCCCTGAAGAAAGAATACAACGGTTTACTGGTGAGTACTCGCTTATTTTACTCACTCAGCCAGTTTTGTGATGATAGAAAATACAGAAAATGCACAAGATGAATGAAACGATCTGTTTATTTTAGATTTGGATGAAACAGACTTTCAGATTTCATTATTTTACTAAATGATAATTAGCAGCTATGTGACACTTTACATTATAATATACAAACAACATAGTAATAGTATGGTAATACGTTTGTAATATGATGGTAATGTTGTGATAATGCGTCTTATTTCTAATGCAAGGAGATAATACTACAGTAATACCACGTTTTTGTCTGAAATATTATCATCTGACGTCTGTCACATGTGAATCTAAATTGAAAAATATGATATCACATATATATATATGTATGTATATATGTGTATATGTGTATATATATGTATATATGTGTATATTATATGTATATAAATACCATGTTTTTGTCTGAAATAATATAATTTTCCATCTGTCACATGTGTATCTAAATTGAATATATATATACATATATATGTATGAATGTATATATGTGTATATATATATGTATGTATGTGTGTATATATATGTATATGTATGCATATATGTGTATGTATGTATGTATATATATATATATATATATGTATATGCATGCATGTATGTGTATATATGTATGTATGCATATATGTGTATATATGTATGTATATAAATACCGTGTATTTGTCTGAAATAATATAATCTGCCATCTGTCACATGTGAATCTAAATTGAATATATATATACATATATATGTATAAATGTATATATGTATATATGTATGTATATATTTATGTGTATTTGTATATGTATGCATATATGTATGTGTATAAATACCATGTTTTTGTCTGAAATAATATCATCTGACATCTGTCACATGTGAATCTAAATAGAAAAATATGAAATCATATATATATGTGTGTATATATATATATATATATATGTGTATATGTGTATATAAATATATATGTATATGTGAATATATATATATATGTATATATATGTATGTATATGTGTGTATATATATGTATGTATGTGTATATATGTGTATAGATGTAGTAGCAAAATAAAATGGTGCACATTGTACAGTTCAGTCCAGGTCTTTGCATTTTACACCTGTGCCTTTACGTGACCCTGTGTGTGTGTGTGTGTGTGTGGCGTAAACAAAAGGACGATCTCCTGTTTGTGTATTTATTAATAACCGCGTGTCCTTGAACACAACACGCAGCTGTACTCGCAGCCTTTCATCATCACCTGAAGCGTCTTCTTTTCCCTCCATTACCCTCATGGAACGTGTGCACATCCCATCTTTGTTTGGTATCACTTTCCCGCTCTGGGATTTGTACACAAATCAAAGACGGGAACGACACTCGCAACAGAATATAAAAGATGAAAGGAAGTCGTTTAAAGGAGACTTGAAATGTCTGCACTTTTTTTCCCATCTTTTTCCATCTTTTTCCCCACACAGGACAAATCCAAGTGGCGCCGTCACTACCTGAACAGCCTCCGCGAATACATGCACGGCTGCAACAAAGAGCTGGGCTTCCTGAAGGAGGAGCAGGACAAGATCAAGAGGCAGGACTGGAGCGACCGCATGGTGGATCCGTCCGACGTCCGCAGGCAATACGAGGTCAGTCGCTGACGAGATAGAACGTCTGTGAACGTAGTACCGATGCGAGTCTGAACGGTGCGTGGTTTTTTTGTCGATCAGAACTTCAAGAACAACAGTCTGCTGTCGCACGAGACCGAGGTGAACAAACTGCAGGACGAAGGAGATCGACTCATTGAGCTGAAGCATCCGGCCAGTGCCACCATACAGGTACGAGTCAAACTTTTATCTTATCGGTGTTTAAAGTCGTGTTTTAAAACCTTCATGACGATCGTGACTCTTTAAACGGAACACAGACTCAGAGAGATTCCGTACGAGGCGAGTGGCAGAAGTTCCTGAACCTGTGCATCTGCCAAGAGACGCATCTGGATAACGTGGAGGAATATAAGAAGGTACAGTAGCAACTCAGTAGGTTTTAATTACTCACATATTCTTATGCAACCAGAGCCGTGACTTAGGATAAGACACCTGCGATGACTCGGTTCTCCTCGGATCTGAGCTGTTTTCGCTCCAGAGGTTCCGTCGTCTCACCCGATCACCTTCAATCTGTTTTCCAGTACCAAATGGACACGGACCAACTGTCGGAGACGCTGACCAAACTCAACAACAGCCTGGACCCGAAGACCGTCAGCAAGAAGACCAACTCTGAGACGCTGCTGCAGCTCGAGGTACAAGGGAAAAACATGGAGAACACGGATCATTTAGGCATTTAAAGTTATTATATTCATGTTTTACAGTTGAAAACCCTTTTAAAATACTTTATTCAGGAAAGGGGTTTAAAAGGGTTCTCTGGATCAAAATGGTTCTTACTGGAACCATTAGTGTTACCAAGAACCCTTGAAAAACACGTTCTTCGGGAAAAGGGTTTTTCAGAAGCAAATGGTTCCAGGTAGAACCTCAGCCCTTGTAGAAGACCACTTTTGGAACCCTTATTTCTAAGAGTGTATGACTAACTACACTCTTAGAAATAAAAGCGCTAAGTAGAACCATATAAGGTTCTTCGGCTTGTCCTCATAGAAGAACCCTTTTTTGGTTCTAATCAGAACAAACAGATTGGAACCAAAAAGGTTCTCTTCGTGTTACCAAGAACGCTTTTAAAACCCTTTATTCAGGAAAGGGGTTTTAAAGGGTTCTCTGGATCAAAATGGTTCTTACTGGAACCCTTAGTGTTACCAAGAACCCTTGAAAAGCCCTTTCTTCTGGTTCCAGGTAGAACCTCAGCTCTTGTAGAAGAACACTTCTGGAACCCTTATTTCTAAGAGTGTATGACTAACTACACTCTTAGAAATAAAAGTGCTAAGTAGAACCATATAAGGTTCTTCGGCTTGTCCTCATAGGAGAACCATTTTGGAGGGTTCCACCAAGAACACTTTTAAAACCCTTTTTTCAGGAAAGGGGTTTTAAAGGGTTCTCTGGATCAAAATGGTTCTTACTGGAACCATTAGTGTTACCAAGAAGACTTGAAAAACCCTTTAAAACCCTTTCTTTGGGAAAGGGTTTTTTCCAAATGGTTCCAGGTAGAACCTCAGCCTTTGTAGAAGAACCCTTTTGGAACCCTTATTTCTAAGAGTGTATGACTAACTACACTCTTAGAAATAAAAGTGCTAAGTAGAACCACATATGGTTCTTCGGCTTGTCCTCATAGGAGAACCCTTTTTTGGTTCCAACTTGAACAAACAGATTGGAACCAAAAAGGTTCTCTTCGTGTTACCAAGAACGCTTTTAAAACCCTTTATTCAGGAAAGGAGTTTTAAAGGGTTCTCTGGATCAAAATGGTTCTTACTGGAACCCTTAGTGTTACCAAGGACCCTTGAAAAGCCCTTTCTTCTGGTTCCAGGTAGAACCTCAGCTTTTGTAGAAGAACACTTTTGGAACCCTTATTTCTAAGAGTGTATGACTAACTACACTCTTAGAAATAAAAGTGCTAAGTAGAACCATATAAGGTTATTCGGCTTGTCCTCATAGGAGAACCCTTTTGGAGGGTTACACCTGGAGCCCTTTTAAAACCCTTTATTCAGGAAAGGGGTTTTAAAGGGTTCTCTAGATCAAAATGGTTCTTACTGGAACCATTAGTGTTACCAAGAACCCTTGAAAAACCCTTTCTTCAGGAAAAGGATTTTTCAGAAGTAAATAGTTCCAGGTAGAACCTCAGCCCTTGTAGAAGAACCCTTTTGGAACCCTTATTTCTAAGAGTGTAGCAATTTGGAAACATATGGAAGAGAAAATGTAAATAGTGAGACCTTCACTTGTATTTAAGTCAAATTTGTTCAAAATAGTGAGACTTTTACCTGAGTAGAATATTTCAGTACACTCTTAGAAATAAAAGTGCTAAGTAGAACCATATAAGGTTCTTCGGCTTATCCTCATAGGAGAACGCTTTTTGGCTGCAGGTAGAACCCTTTTATAAATGTTCCACCTGGAACCCTTTTGGAGGGTTCCACCTGGAGCCCTTTTCAAAACCCTTTATTCAGTAAAGTGGTTTGAAAGGGTTCTCCGGATCAAAATGGTTCTTCCTGGAACCATTACCCTTACCAAGAACACTTGAAAAACCCTTTATTCAGGAAAGGGTTTTTTCAGAAGCAAATGGTTCCAGGTAGAACCTCAGCCCTTGTAGAAGAACCCTTTTGGAACCCTTATTTCTAAGTACAGTATTTGACGAAGATAACCATTCTTTTGTCCCTCTCCACCCTCGGTCCTCAGGGAGAGGAGAAGGCCGTGCAGAACTCTGAGCAGCTGCTGGCCGACCTGAGGCGCCGCAGCACCACCATTCCCCCCCTGAAGCAGCGACGCGTCGTGCCCAGCAGGCTCGTCACCGTGGAGTCCCTGTGCGACTGGGAGATGGACAGGGTTAGAGCTCTGCGTTCAGACACGGATATCATTTCAGCGGTGGCTCTTCTTCATCGTCTAAACTCGCCGTTTTTTTTTAATGTCCAGGATTCTCTGTCGCGAGGCGAGAAGTTGACCCTGAAGACGAACTCGGACGAAAACTGGAACGTCCTGTCCAGCAACGGAGCGACCAAAACCTTCCCGGGGGTTTGTTTCCAGATCCCGCCGCCTGACCCCGACGCCATCGACAAGGTGGATCTGTAAGTGAAGCAAAGCTGGAATTTTAAGGCCAATTTAAAAAAAAAAAAAATGTTTTCAAAACATGGCGTTTATGCAGCACATGCGTTTGTTCCTCTGCGTCAGTTTGGGCGGTGAACTGACCGACATCAAGAAGAGACGAGCAGCTCTGTCGGCGTCGCTGAAGAACAACAAAGCAGATATTTCCAGGTCCCTGCAATCAGGTCATTCTCTACACATTTAAATATTCTTCTTCTTTGGTGTTTTGCAGCAGCTGTAATGTGCAAAATCAGTTTCTGATGAAACATCCCAGTCGTATAAATCATTGATTTCATCGGTCAGCTCATCTTCCCCTGTTGTTCTTGTGTGCAGCTCCGCTGTCCTCTGCGCCCGTGGACCCCGCAGCCAAAGCTCTGTCCCAGCAGCTGGACAAACTGGACAACGACCTGACCAACACTGAGCAGAACATGCTGAGCCGCCTGAGAACCCCACTGAGCCACAGTGACCCGGCCGGAGACCTGGCCAAAAGACTGAGGGAGCAGGAGGTGAGCGCGGAAAATAAACCACCGATTTGAGCTGAGACGGTTAATGAACGAATGTTTAGCTCTTAGCTAACTAGCAACGCAAACATTCAAAACCACACACAGAAGCCCAGAAGGTATGTGTCGGAAGCCGCCACTAGAGGGCAACAACTCAAACCCACATTTGAATGGAAGTCTCTGCAAAAAACAAGCCTGGTTCTCAATTGATTTGTAATCCCATAGACCACATGTGTCAAACTCAAGGCCCGGGGGCCAGATGTGGCCCTCCGGGTCATTTTATGTGGCCCGCGAGTGATTAATTGGTCTTAAAAATCTGTGTTAAAAGAGGTCTATGCTGCTTTAAAGCGGACCTAGACCAGAAGTTCCTATTAAAGCTGTTTTTTTAGTGTGTATCTGCGTCATTACCTTGTTTATGAAGCCCTGAAGGTTCTAAACAAACAGTTCAGCCACTGCTGAGAACGCTGTGTTTTATTGTAATCTCGGGCTCAGCGAGATCTCTGAAAAAACCCGGTCCGGTTACGTAAACAGCAGTTCTCCTGAACAGCAGATCCTCCTGCTCCGGGCACTAGTCCGGGCACATCCGGTTGCGTACATTGAACCACAGAAGAAGAATAACGTCCGTTGTGGAGGTGTTTCACGAGCGACAGTGTCTTCTGACTCTGGGTCAAAGGTCGTCAAAGGGACTGCGGCGGGGAGTCGTGAAGAAGTTATTCTTAAACACTGTTAAAACAATGTTTTGATAATGAGGAGCAGTGCATCCACCGTTCCAGAGGGGGGAGCTGCTGCGCCTCTGAGAGCGGGTGTGCTGATATGTATTGGCCAATCACAAGACTCTGTCTTCTGGGTCCGAGAGATTGTCTGAAAGATCGCAGCTGGCAAACAGCGTCAGAAAAGAGAGATTTCTATCGGCTCGTTTACAAACTAGGAGGTTTTTGAGCATAAAAACAAGTGAATGTATGTAAGTAGACCTCCATAACTAACATATATGTGCAACAGGACCACTCTATGTGACCTTTAAGGCGTGCATTGGCCATAAACTACATTTCCCACAATGCATGGCGATTGCGTTGAGATTGAGACTGCGATCGCAGCAGAATGTGTTCAAAAAAAGCCACAACCAAAAACGATGGTGCTAGTGAAAGCTAGCTTTACTGTGGCTGAAGAAATCACCCGAGCTGTCAAGAAACACCATCATTTGTAACATGAATAAGTTAGAAATACAGAAGGTTATTTAGCAATATGTTACTAAGTAGTTACCTTTATTTTACGTTATATTTGGTTACATTTAGTCTGTATGACGGCTACATTTGGCCCTTTGAGGGTAACCGTGATGCTGATGTGGCCCTCAGTGAACCCCTGGCATAGAACATTACGGTGCATCCCTCTTGATGATTGCATATTAATGAAAGGATGAACGTTTCTTGCTTTGCAGCAAGCTGCCAATGCCCTGAAGAGTCTGGCGCAGCAGAAGCAGGCGGCGCAGGCCGAGCTGCAGCCGCTGATGTCCAGCGGCGGTTCCTCGGCGCTGCCGCTCCAATTCAGCGCCGCCAACAACAAGCACGACAGCATTGCTGCGCTCGCTGACCTCTACACCAAGAAGTAAAGAGTCTATAGTAGTTTTTGTTTGTGAACACAGGTGCAGAGCTCCACACCATCTCATTCTGTTTTTCTTATCACGCCCAGAGCGCACGCGTCTCTCAATCTGGAGAGGCAGCTGAACACGGTGGACAGTCTTGTTTCTGGATTTGAGAAGAACCTGAGCGACGCCGGTCCGATCCCCGACCAGCACAACGCGATCCCAAACAGCATCAACGACATTCAGGTGAGGGCGTCGTCACCCCCCTACCCAGATAAAAAAAAGCTTATCGACTGTGTCTTGACGCGTACCGTGTGTTCTTGCGTTCAGTACCAGCGCAAGGCCGCGACGGCGGCTCAGGACGACATGAAGAAGCTGAGCCAGGATCTGGAGACCACGGAGCAGCTGTGCAGCTCCCTGCAGCAGGGCTACCAGGAATACTGCCCCGACATCCAGCGCCAGAGGACGCAAGCCAAGCAGCTGCAGACCCGCTACACCAACGTCAACAACCAGCTGAAGGAGAGGTGAGGCCAGTCACTGTTCAGTGTCATCAGCTTTCTGGAACAGCAGGTGCACGGAAGTGTAATCAGGCCTAGTCTCGGATATATTTTATTAAAACACAGTGATCCGAAATGCCGCCTTAGAAGAGCTGACTCTATGTTTCAATATAAATATTAAAGGTGCATTATGTAATAAATCTAAATCAACTGGCCATAAAATCCTCCTAATATGTCACAGAGACTCAGGAATAATGTTCATATAACAAACTGAACTCACCAACAACAACAGTACAGACAAAATATTTGCATTAAAAAAATTTTTTTTGCAGACTGCAAATCATGTTTATGTTTTGGCTTCATGTGGCGCCACCTACCGCCGTCTACCAATCATTGCAGTCAGTAGAGTCTCAGTTGCCGAGCAACCACGGGTTGCCAGTTACGTCAGAAAACGAAACCTAAAACACCTCGGTATTTTGAATTTGAGTGTAGTAACCGCCTTCTTACATATGGCGCCTTTAAAAGCGAAAAACATGGAGTTATGAGAAATAACAATTCATGCAATCGATTGTAGGCGATTGTACACTTTGCATATAACAATAACTACACTTTAAATATGATAAGTTTGTCTTTAAAACCTAAAAGACTTCAGGTTGAAGCCCCACTTACTTCTGTTACTATATGCAAGCATGAGTTTCACAAAGTGAGACAGTGCAAATCCCCCCCCCAAGTGGACAGTAAACTAGGGTAGGGTTAGGGTTAGGGTACAGGTACGGGTACGGGTAAGGGTAAGTGGTAGGGTCCTATGTTCCCTGTGTCCTTTTGGGTGAAAGCAGGGAACATACAAAGCGGGGAACATAGGACCCTTTGGGTGAACAGCGGGGAACATAGGACCCTTTTTTAGAGAAAGGGTCCGAGGGGACCGTTTCTATGTTCCCCGGGTCCTATGTTCCCCGCTTTGTATGTGACCGGGGAACATAGGACCCGGGGAACATAGAAACGGTCCCCTCGCTAACTAACAATAAATTAATGATTTAAAAAAAAAAATGTGCGGTAACCACCAGACATTTGATGCGATGCTAACTCCAAAAAAAACCCCTATCTCACATCAGAGAAAACCTCTTACAAGAAGCTGCGACCAAGAACCAGGAGTTCCAGACCACGTCCAAGTCTCTCAACTCCTTCCTGAACACGCTGCCGACGAACCAGATGAACTCCACCGATGACCTGTCTCAGGTCGCGTCGAAGCAGAGCTCCCAGGATGTGAGACCCCCATCTCTCCTGAACTTTACAAAACGTACTTTATACGATGTATGTGAACGCGTTGTATCGCAGTAATTAACGTAATGAACGTCATTGCAGAGGGTAGTGGACGACCTGAAGAGGAAGGGAGACGACATGGACAGACTGGCTGACGTGTCCATGGACCTGCAGAACCTGCTCGATGTAAGGATGAAATAACAACGTGTGTAAACGAGTGAATGAATGACCTACGATTGCTTTAATTCTTCCCGTTCTTTTGCAGGAGTACGATACAAACGTGGACAAATACAACGGTACACTGGAGGATTCTGGGGCCACCATTGCGAAGAAACCGAGAGTGCTCACCCTCTCTGAAGCTGTGCAAAGAGAGGTAACCGAAACAGTTTATTTCAACTGTCATTTAAATGTATTAAAAATATATTTTTTTGTGGTTGGTGTCTGACGTTTTTTTTGCCTCCGTTTGTTGTTAGGAAAAGGATCTGGTGAACCTTTACGCCAAAGCGACGGCTGAAAACACCCAACGCCAAAAACAGATGGGCTTGGCCAGGAATATCATTTCACAAGTAAGACAATGGGGAAATAAATATATGGGCCAATTCCAATTCCTATCTTAACCCTCAAGCTCAACCCTTAATCTTAACTGGCCCTCAAAACCAAGTGTTGATGGTTATTTTGTCACTTAGAAATGGGACGCCCCTTAAATGCAGATACGTCTTCAGACTGTAGGGGGCAGAATAACGCGAAAGCGTTAACTCCAGTCTGTCAACTCCAAAAAAGAAGAAGAAGAAGAACGCATTTACGTCACGATTATTTATTACGATCCGTTTGTCGGTCAAGTTATTAGGTTGTCAGTTAGTTATAAGATGATACTCATACAAATACCACAACCACGGACATATTCAGCTGACAGTTACCACACGGCTTATTGAAAAGTAAACCATAGCAAACCATCGCTTGTCCGCACAAAAGATCGTAAAATAAAAATAAACGTTACGCAACAATGACGTCAGTAATCCATAATATGGGTCTTCATCATTTTTATATCTCTATTAACAAAGAAAACACTTCATTTGTAGCGTACTCGTTTCGCTGCTTTCGATGCCATCTTTGTTATGTCAAAACGCGCAATGCATTCTGGGTAGCCCTTGCTCCCAAGGGTGGTCTCGGAAAATCTCAATATTGAGGGCGATACAGCCCTTAAACTTGGCCCTCAACTTAATTTTTCTGAGAATCGGGACAGCACTTGCTCTAGAGGGAGCGCACATTTTTGAGATTGAGGGTTAAGCAAGGAATTGGAATTCACCCTAAATTAATGAATTATCAATAAATCATCATTTAATCAGGCATTGAATACTAGAATCTTCAGATAGAGGAGCATTAAAAACGTCATGCAACCCTCTGGCTTAACTGCTTCAATGTCGATAGGTGCTTCTACCAATGGTTGCAAAATAAACCCATTTTCTTTCTGTCGTTCTATAGCAAAATGAGGCTCAAGTTCAAATGGTGGCTCATCAGCAAGTGCAGCTTGAAAACCAGCAAAAGACGGCGTATGAGGTCAGCACTCTGGTGAAAGAGCTGCAGGAGGAGAAGGACAGGACCGTTCACGCCGAGACGAACCTCAGAACCTTCAAAGACAGGATGTTGTCCCTGAAGAGTCGCAGGGGCGTGGAGCGCATCGAGGAGAAGGAGGTGCTGCAGTACTACCGCGACCCGAAACTGGAGAGCGATCTGCTCGACCTGCAGAAGAGTCTGCGCGAAGAGTCGCTGAGGCGTAGCACCACGCACACCGACGTCGAAGTGTTCAACAAGAAAATCACATCTCTGGAAGACACCATCAAAAACACTCCCCCCAAACTGGTGACCAAAGAGGTGACCGAGTTCGAGAGAGACCCTCAGCTGGACGTCGAGGCCAGTAAGCTCAGGGACGAGTTGGCGAGGTTGAGGGACGAACTTCGAGTGCGAGGTGGGGAAGAGGTTCAGATGAAGACGGAGATCACAATTCTCCAGCAGAAGCAGCCGCCGATCAAACAGAGGGTGGTGAAGAAGGAAGTGGTGAGAGTCGAGCAGGATCCAGAGATGGTGAAACAAGTGCGAGTGTTCGAGGTGGAACTTTCGAATGAGGGCAACAAGATTAAGTCGCTCAATGACGACATCTTCCAAACAAGGAGTCAGATCAATGCCCTTGAGCAAATCATCCCAAATATTCAGCCTAAGATCATCACCAAGGAGGTGCTACAGATTCAACAAGACCCTGAACTCATCACGGAATCTGGCAAGATTAGAACAGGCCTGGAGGACGAGAGGGTTACCAACACCACGCTGTCCAACGAACTGATGGAGCTCCACAGCCGCTACAGGGAAGTTCAAGACTGGAAACCGAAAGTGGAGGTCAAGGAAATAGTTAACGAAATCTACCGGATAGACCCAAACACGGAAATGGAGATAATGCGGTTCAGAAAAGATATACAAGATACAAACAGGCAGCGCTCTGATCTGGAGAGGGAGCTCATTACGGTCACGACCGATGTGAACGTCCTTCGAGCTCAGAAGCCCAAGGTGGAGCTGAAGGAGGTTCTCCAAGAGGTGGTCAAGGAGGAGAGGAGCCCTGAAAACGAGAGAGAGATTCGGAGGCTAAATGATCAGGTGAGCCTGTTGCACACCTCTTACAGCTCTCTGCAGGAGCGGGTCAGGCTTCTCAGGAAAGACAGGGACGAGTGGAAGGCTGAGAAGTCCAAGATAGAAACCAGACTCGTCACCAGAGAACTCATCAAGTACGAAGCCGATCCGCTGCTGGAGAAAGAAGCCGACCGCTTGAGAAGAGACGTACGGGACGAAGCGCAGGTGAGGCGCACCACGGAGGAGATGGTGTTCGATCTGCAGAACAGATACATCCAGCTGGAGAGGCAGAGACCTGAGGAGAAGGTGGTCGTGAAGGAGGTCATACGTATGCAGAAGGACCCGAGGCAGATCGTCGACCACGATCGGCTCAGCAGGAGTCTGGACGACGAAGTGAAGAGTCGGCGTCAGCTGGAGTTGGAGCTGCAGCAGCTAAGAGCAATGGTGGAAGACAAAGAGAGGATCCTCAGACAGAGCGACGAGCGCCAGAAAAGGATTCACGCTGAATCTGAACTCCGGGAGATCCGTCTGCGCATCACGCAGCTGGAGAACGCTCCGCCTCCCGTTGAGGAGAGTATAATCGTCGAAGAGGTGCTGAAGGTTGAGAGAGATCCCAAACTGGACCGGCTGACAAATACAGTCCGATCAGATATAGACAATGAAACCAGGGACATCCTGCGTTTCCAGAGGGACATCCGAAACATCACCGTCAAGCTCGAGATCCTGCAGAGGGAAAAGTCCATTGAGAAGACGGTCTACAAAGAGGTTGTCCGTGTTGAGAAAGACCAGGCCGTCGAGAGCGAAAGGGATCGCTTGAGGGAGCAGGTGTCTCAGAATAGATTTGCCAGACAGGACGTGGAGGATGAAATCAGACGCATTAGGGATAAAATTAACTTCCTGTCGAGCACCAAGTCGACCACTTCAAGGGAAGAGAACACACTGATTATGAACAGAGATGCCCTGGACCGGGAGAGGGACAACCTCACCAGGGAGCTCAGGACACTCGAGACCAAGAAACATGACACCACCCTGTCGTACCAGCAGCAGACCCGACTGATGAGCGAGAGAACACAGACGAGCAGAAAGAAGAGCATCAAGATGGAGTCTGACGTGCAGCGTCTGGAGAGGGAGATCCTGGACGAAAAAGACAAGATTCACCTCCGAGACAGCACCCTTCGAGAGCTCTTGCTGACGCTGCAGAACGACGACCACACGGAGACGAGGACCAAAGAGACCAACGTGTCCACCAAAATCACCATTTTGGACCCAGAGACGGGCAAAGACATGTCCCCTTACGACGCTTACCTGCAGGGCCTCATCGATCGCAAACAGTACATCCATCTGCAGGAGCTGGAGTGCGACTGGGAGGAGACCACGTCCCAGGGACCCGACGGCGAGACGTCGGTGCTGCAGGATCGCAAGAGCGGCAAGCAGTATTCCATCGAAAAGGCCATGAAGGAAGGGAGGCTGACGGAATACGATTTGCAGAAATACAAACAAGGGAAAATGCCCATCTCGGAGTTTGCCTTGCTCGTCGCGGGTGACAACAAGAAGCAGCTCGGCTTTAACTCAGTCATCCCAAAGTCCACCACAACCGTGAAGTCCGCCCCTCTGGAGCTCTCCTCGGCTAAAGAAATCTACCCAGTTGCTGGAGTCATGGACACAAATACTGACACCTGCTTTACGATTCGCAGCGCCACCCTGCGCAAACTGATCGACCCGACCACCGCCCAGAGGCTGCTGGAGGCTCAGGCCGCAACCGGCGGAATCATCGACATCAACAGCAAAGAGAAGTACACCGTTCACAAGGCAGCGACCAGAGGCCTGATTGAGGACAGCCAACTCCAGAGGCTACTCAACGCCCAGAAGGCTTTCGCCGGCATCGAGGACCCAGTGACCAGAGAGTGTTTGTCCCTCGGTGAGGCCGTTCAGAAGGGATGGATGCACAAGGACACCTCCATGCGCTACATGGAGGCACAGCACCTGACCGGAGGCCTGGTCGATCCCAACACTGGCCGCAGATTGAACATCCTGGACGCCATCGGGTCAAAAATGATCGACAGCACGATGTTGAGGGAGCTGCAGGCCGAGTCGACCCACATTAAAGATCTCGTCGACCCGATCACCAAGGAGAAGATCAGCTACAAACAAGCTCTGGATCGCTGTAAGACGGACCTGGCATCGGGCTTACCGATGCTGCCCGCCTCCTCCAAAGATTCTCGTTACACTCCAACGTACAACTCTACGAGATACGCAAGATTTTAGATATGTTTACAACATGCTTTGAATTATCTAGTCTGTTTTGTTTTTGTGGTAAAAAAAAAAAAATGACGACATATGAATCTCGACGTTAATTACAATGAAGATTTTGACTCAGGAAATGTCTTCTCCTGCTTCTATCTAGCTAACATGATTGCTGCGGAGTTGCCTTTGTTTACCAAATGTATCTGACTTGGTCTAATTAAAAAAAAAAAAAAAAAAAAAAAAACAGAACATAAAATAATGCAGTTTATCTTTGATATTATTGTATTAGGGATTCTGGGACATGGTGCAATTCTCTTTTTCCAAGATTGATTTGATCCTGTATTATTCATGGGCTATTCTTGACTGTTCACTTTATACTCAGTCTTGTTTGATACTTTATTAAGAAACAAATATCAATAAAAAAATAAATTATAATGGTCAAAGAGCCTCGATTGCTTCACTTTCTACACTGTGTCGTCTTGTAAATGAAACGCACATTTTCACATGCTTTTACCCCCAGCTTTCTGCACCTTCATGCTACTTGGGTTAGATCATCTATCATTTAAAAGGCTGTAGGTCGATATAAGATAAACCTGTTTTCCTTTTTAAACTAAACTAACTGCTCTATGCAGTGTTTGATCTGTTAGTGAAGTAATTCTACATTGAATCTGTTTAACATGACTTCTTTATGCCATACCTATTGTAACACGTAATATTGAATGACAAACTTGCAACACAAATGAGAACGTTAGAAAATATAACTGAAAAGCTATTAGTATACATTACTTTTGAACTAAAAATGAAATAAATCACAGATCCAGAATAACTTCTCGGTTCTTTATTTAACAAACATGAAATTCTGTAAATAAAATAAAGTAAATAACTACAAGAAAATATTTATTCACACACAGAGACCACATAAACTTGCAAAAGTAATCCAGTGTATTTTACACTGAACTAAAAAGTTTGACGAGTGAACACTCACTCCCTGATCAGGTTGCATCTGCAGGCTGTGCATCCTTAGTCTGCTTACACTCCCTCTCTTTGAAGAATCCTCTTTGCTCATTGATGGCTTTCTGTAAAAGGGCTATGTTTACACCGTCAACACAGTTCAGCAGACGGGCACGGATCATTACGCCAACGCCTGGAAAAGATGAGAAGACAGAAGTGAAGGTAGGCAGAGAGCAGAAAGTCCTTGAGGTAATTCAATAAGCATAGCGATCGAGAGTTCATTCATGAAAATAACACACTAGGTGAAGACGTCTGCGGTCACTTCCTGTCAAAAGTTTGAGGTGGAAAAACACACACGATTCTACCTGCCGTGAGCTCAAACGGAAAAATACAGAATTTACATAATTGTTTTATTTCCACCTACAGCATTTAAGCATTTATCAGATATACGCCTTTATTTACCTATGTACCTGTTTGCCTGCGTCACTCAACAAGGTAACACATGCTTCAATTTAGTTGCTCCATCAACAGTGGTTATTTATGAGAGATCATAAAGTTTATCCTTACCCTCGGCAGTTTCCGTTTCACCCAGAACGATGTACTGGGCCCCAATTATTGGGTTAAAGGGCTCCACAAACAACGTGTGGACAACCACGCTGTGCTCTTTTGATGCATGCTGAGCTGACAGCGTCGCTCTGGACTCCTCAGACTGATAGCTGACAAGTCTGGAAAATATAAAATGTATTTACTGAGCAGGTTTTTTGCAATTCATAGTACTTTTACTTTTTAATCTGCATTCATTTTGCTATTGAAATGTTGAACTTGGTGGCAGAAATGTTGTATTAAGTTAGTCAAAATCCATACGTAACAGAGGAAAAACAACATATTATCTATCTAAGACCAGAATGTACATAGTTAGGAATGGAATTAACATAGGGTAAATTAAAGCTAATACAGAATACATTTAATTTCGACTTTATTATGTACTCATAGTACATAGATTATGTATAATATATATACCTAATATGCACATTGAAAGATTCCATAGGCACAAAAAATTTGAATAAAATCAACATTTACAAATAAAACCCACCGGCCAAATGTTCTCACTGATTCTCCTTCCTGAATGGATCCAGAAACTATTTCCCATGGAAAATGAAAAACTGCAGCAGCAGGAAGCATAGTGTTAAAACAAAAACATCAAAACAAATGAAAGAGTTAGACAACGACAACAACAACAACTCCGATTTTGGGGGAAAAGTGTGTGCTTCCGGGATACGTATCACGTGACAAATCAGGCTCCGCCCACCGCCACAACCACGTCTGCGCCTGCGCAGAAGCAACTCGTTTCTCCGTGGTCAGAGTTTGTCAGGTGCGGTAGAGCGAGAAGAAGAAGAAGGAGAAGAAGGAGAAGAACGACTATACTTTTACATTTTAATCGCTCTCTTTTTACGTTTCGTGTTGTTTTCTCTGTGCGGTACACAGCCATGAATCCCGATATTGTCAAAGAGCGACAGAATGCCACTTTTGACGTTGAGAAATTGATCAACGTTCTGGACCGAGGCCCAGAAAAGACGAAAAGAAGACGAGAAATCGGTGAGTTTACTCATTAAGGGTTAATTTACTCTCCACTGGCGACACTTGATATTATAAGAGCAGTTATTGTTGACAGTGACACGTGTTAACGTGCAGAGAAATGCTAGCAAACAATGTTTTTTTTTTCTATTTTGCTGCTAGCTACACAGTTAGCTGACCTTTCCTCCACAGTGTTGCTGAATTGCACCCAAAGTTTTACGTAAATTTAAACCTTATCTCAGCTGAGGGCCGATATAAGGTGTTATTTGTGATATGACCTCGGTCTGGTGGTTTATGTTGTTGTGGTAAATTCGGCGTTGGTTATAGTATGTTCAATGTTAATGTCAGGGTAAAATAACTTATCAGTAATGTGACATTGGCAAAGAGGGTCGACCAGTTGGTCTAAACATCCCATAATGTTTTTTTTATGATGTATTTTTCTTGTTTTATTGTTTGTTCTTAGGTCTATCAGGTCACACGTTTGTATGTTTTATTTGTTTATCTCTAATGTACAGCACTATGTTTCAGCTGTTGTTGTTGTTTTAAAGTGCTTTATAAATAAAGTTGGATTGGATTGGATAATAATAGAGGCTGAACTTCTAATCCCCCATAGGAGTATACGACATAGTACAATAAAGCTTTGTGTTTGTCTTTGTTTATTTTACATATGGTTATTGGTTTACAGGTGCATTGCAAGTTAGATGAGCTCTCTGACATACATTAACTTTACATAAGGTGCAATTCATTGTGTGCTGGGAATAAGAACAACTATGTGCTTTGAATCATTGTCAAAAGTACATACTATATTCGGTTCCAGTGTTAGTCCAAGCTGGAGATGGGTTACTTGGTGTAAGTCCTGAATATTCAGTGCATCTTTATACATCCATACACATTTAAGTTTAATTTTCCATCCCCTCGTCTTGAATGTCCGTATATCCAGCTTTACAGTCTAACGGGTGCCTGTGTTTTCTAATCTCCACTCTAGAGTCGCTGGTTTTCAACGATCCCGAGTTTAAGGAGGAGAATCCAAACTTCCTGTCCCGCAGCGAACGCTACGATCAGGCTGTTCGGAAAAGTGTCAACATGATTCTGAAGCTCCGGCAGCACGGCATCACAGACCCGGAGGAGATCTACTACTACAAGAGGTAAAACATTCGTTATTAACACGGCGCTCCACACACACAGACTTTGGTAAAAAATGTGGGGGGATATTTTTGTATTTAATAATAATGTTATCCTGACTTTTATTTCATAAGTAAACATAGAGTGGTTAGAAGGCACACGGTGCAAACTCAGGAATATCACAGCTAAGAAATAGCTAGTTTCAAATGAGTCTAAATATCATAAAATATGCGAGATAAAGATGTGTGGTTTGTTCCTCAATGAAAGATAAACAAACCAGTCAGTTGTGGTTTTAAAATTCTCTTTTAACACAAAAATCTGAGTAATTTAATTATATGTTTTTTACGCCTCAAAGTGTGTTTGCATACAACATATATGTTGATGTTTTTTATACTAATATACACCATGTATGGCCAAAAACTACATGTAACAGACTATGTACTGTACACTTAATGCTACACTTAAATACATACATACTACATGTATTTATTTTAAAACAAACTGCACTTTCAAGTATAGTATTGTCAGTATTTGAAGTTATGTAATTCGTCCTTAAACTGGAGTAAAGGGTGTTGGATGAATGCAGTTTGAACGTGTTTTGAGTTTGAGGCCTTGATGAGGTTCAGTGAGAGCAAAGTTCATTGTGAGATTATAACTGTGCTAGAGGGTATGAGAGCGTTTTACCAGTTGTAATGGATAATAATACTTAAAGAAAATATCACCTTAAGGTGTATTATGATGATGCAAAATTAGTATTTTATTATTATTGGTGCTATTTGTGTTCCAACTGGGCAACAAGTGCAATTTTTGGGGTGTTTTGGTCAAGTGTGTGCCGTGTTTCTTCACTTTGGAGCTTCGTCCGTGTGCGTGATGTAGATTCTCAGAAGGATTATTTTAGAGATGAAACGATTAATCGATGAATTGATTATTAATCGATTACTAAATTAAACGGCAACTATTTTGATAATCGGTTTGAAGCTTTTTTCGTGATTAAAACAAGATTTCTGACTGTTTTAGCTTCTTAAATGTGAATATTTGCTTAGTTTATTTGCTCCACATGAACAAAGAAATCATTAAAACTGAATCATTTTGGTTTGTGGACAAAACAAGACATTCAAGTCATTTCCAGGTTTGACGAACACTGATCAACGTTTTTTAACATTTTATGACATTGTATGGACCAACCGATTCATCGATTAATCGAGAAAATAATCGACAGATTAATCGATTACCAAAATAATCGTTAGTTGCAGCTCTAGATTATTTACCTCGTCACTGTTGAAATATGATATATTACAAACTCAACCATGATTCAGCGCAACATCCAGACATGTAAATCATTTGTATGTGTGAGATTAACAGCCGCATTGTTTTTTTGTTTGTTTTTTGAGACGTCTATAACAAAGTGATCAAATTACATTAAAGGGATAGTTCGGATTAAGTTGTATGACACACACCCCCGGATGAGTGAGGGTTTGGGGACACAAAAATCTGAACTATCCCTTTTAATACGTCAGTGACATGGTGTCAGAGAAGTCCTCAATTGTGTATCACCATCGTTCCCTTCACCCAGTTTTGCAACCGGCAACCACCCTGACGCCATGGGCCTACACTTTGTCATGTTCCTCCCGTCCCTGTACGGCCAGTGCGACCCCCAGCAGGCCAGGAAATGGTTGCCTCTGGCAGAGTCCTTCCAAGTCGTGGGCACATATGCCCAAACTGAGCTGGGTCATGGTCAGTCCTGGACCTAGTCTGGAATAACACACACACATTATAACTGTTTATAATTGAATGTTTAGCCCAAATTCATTATTACGGAACAGGAGAAGCTTAAAACAGACTGTGCCCGGGTACAGCTCGGATGATTTGTTATCATGCGTGTATTTGACAGATCCAAATCTGTGGAAAATTCAAAATCTAAATAGCTGCATGTGCTTTCTGACAACTGACTTTCAAAAACACCCATAAATGATGATTTCTGCCCTCGTAAACTCATATATATAACTATAGGTCAAGGATTTTGTGACAGATTTCAAACATGTTGATTCCAGACAGGGATCGGAGTGCATACTGCAAAGGCTTCACTTTAATTCTGATATCTATTGAAGATACTCAAGTTTGTGATATCGGTATCGGAGACGCGAAAAACGTTGGTTTGGACTATCCCTTTTAATACGTCAGTCACTTGGTGTATGACAAGTCTTAACCTCAATTGTGTATCACCAACATCATTTCCTTCACCTAGTTTTGCGAGACGAAACCTACACGAAGCCATGGGCCTACACTTTGCCATGTTCCTCCCGTCCCTGTACGGCCAGTGCGACCCCCAGCAGGCCAGGAAATGGTTGCCTCTGGCAGAGTCCTTCCAAGTCGTGGGCACATATGCCCAAACTGAGCTGGGTCATGGTCAGTCCTGGACCTAGTCTGTAATAACACACACATATATAACACATATTATAACTGTTTATAATTCATTTGTTTAAATGTTTAGCCCAAATTCATTATTATGGAACAGGAGAAGCTTAAAACAGACTGTGCCGGGTACAGCTCGGATGATTTGTTATATGTGTTTTTGACAGATCCAAATCTGTGGAAAATTCTAAATCTAAATCACTGCATGTGCTTTCTGACAACTGACTTTCAAAAACACCCATAAATGATGATTTCCGCCCTGGTAAACTCACATATATATAACTATATCTCAGGGATTAAAGTGTGTGACAGATTTCAAAAACACAATAATGAATTGCAAAGGCTTCACTTTAATCTTGGTGTCTGTATCGAAGATACTTTGAGTTTGTGATATCGGTATTGGTATCGGTTTTTCTGTCACAGCTGCCCGCTCTCTTCTCTTCTTCCTCTGTTGTTTGATTAGCGCATGAGAGAACAAGAAACCCTGTCCTTTTCATTCAATCATGAATCAAAAGCGGGAGAAGCTGTATTATGTGCTGCAGAAGTATCTGCTCCGCGAGGCCCTTAATGAGGCTCCGACTCTGAATGATGCTCTTTGTTAATTTGAGAGCCTGAGAAATCTGTGGCGCAGGAGAACGTGCACCAAACTAAAGTGGATGTTGTTATAAGTTTGGGTTTAGTCATAGTAGATAGTAGATATTTAGATTACCTGTGTTTTTACAGGATCAAGCTGAACGTTAGGCTGTTTAATTACCTCCGCCAAGGAGGTTATGTCTTCGCCGGAGTTTGTTTGTTTTTCTGGATGGATTTGGATGACATTTTCAGGAAATTTTCGCAATGGTACCAGGAACAAGTGATGAACTTTTGGGCGTGATCCGTAGTCGCTATCACTATTTTTATCGCTGTTTTGTAGTTGGCTGAGCTGCCTTGGCAGAGGTCGGTGCCAATGTTCTCAAGCTGAAGCCCTTCGTTAACGCGTTTAACGAAGGGTAATAGGTTAGCGCGCGTTAATGCATGACACGTTTCCATGACGACTGACCGGAAAAAGACGCGCATGACGTTAGCTGCATTAGCTCCTTTTATCAACGTTAACGCACAACGCGTTTCCATGACCGCTGACCGGAAAAAGACGCGTGTGACGTCATGTTTACGTGACTCCCGATTGTTAAAAATGAGTCTGTAAAGTAACGCTAAACTTTAAAAACAGAGGCACATACACATTACACAGGTACGCTAACGTTATTTGTAGCGCTGCTCTTTTCCTTTAATAAACAGACCGCTCCAGTTCCAGTGTAGGCACGCTAACTGCGCTAAAAGGAGCTAATGCAGCTAACGGAGCTAACGTCATGCGCGTCTTTTTCCGGTCAGTCGTCATGGGATGTTTTTATTGCTATTTTTATTGACACAGCACTCATCCCTGTGTCTTACCACACACAAGGTGACGTAATGATCATGTTATCCAAATAGTCAAATTTACATAGTCCAACAGTTTGCCTCAAAGGCCTAACCCACATATCAAGTTCTCACATTCGAGGGGCAGGAACCTTCAATTCTTTGGATGTTTTTCTTCTTGTAAAAAAACTTTTTTTTAATCACTTAACAAAAATAGTTACGCATAATCATTTTCTTAATATTCCAACATGTTAATTAATCAACTAATCGTTGCAGCTACCTCTGTCCTAACACATGTGAACTTTGTCTGTCTCGTGGATTGTAGTGACACACTAATAAAACCCTAAAGTCCACCTAAGCTAGCGAAGCCGTCAGGAGGCGATAAACGACAAGTCGATGGGTAAATATATGGGTCACAAACTCCACCTGCAGAAGTCTGATCCCAGGTCTGAACACAAAGTGCATGTGTCAAGGAAACCTCTGACGATTTCTATCTAAATGATTGATGTAAACAAATCACCAATGTATACGGCATGCTCTCAAGTTGTCTTCATTTTTTTGTCACCCCTTTCTCTATCATCTGCAATCCCACTGCTTTAATCTTTCCATCAAAAAAAACAATGATGCATCTACTGTATCTCCCTCTTTGCCTTTACCACGTGACCACCTGCTTTCTGCGTGGCTTAGATGTATGCACCGCAACAGGCCAGAGCCCCTGGATCTCCACCTGGGCATGTTCATCCCCACACTGCTCAACCAGGCCACCTCAGATCAAATGGACCGTTTCTTCATGCCCGCCTGGAACCTAGAGATCGTCGGCACCTACGCTCAAACTGAGATGGGCCACGGTAAAAAAAACAAAAACAAAAAAAACGAACAGCGCAGTCCAAAAATATCAAGCTGGTTTCCTGTTTTTCTTTTCACACTGATCCATCATCAATAAACAGGACGTAGCTTTAGCTTTGAAGAGCCACCAAACGCTTGCCAGCGCCACTTAAATGTAGACCGATGATACATGTTTAAGTCAGACAAATGTTTATTTTCTAACATCAATGTGTACTAAACCCTCCATTAACTAACTTTACTAAGAAAGTCTGTTGTTTGTCGAACACAAGTATTCTTATTAGTATCATTTGTGTATACACTACCGTTCAAAAGTTTGGGCTCACCTATGCAATTTGTGTTGTGTTTTCCTCAAAATTTTAAAAAGATTTTCTCAACATTTAAAAATTTTTTTCTCAAAATTGTATTTATTTTTTTTCAAAATTTTAATTTTTTTTTCTCAAAATTATTTTTTTTTTTTCAAAATTAAAATTGTTTTTTCTCAAAATTTAATTTTTTTTCTCAAAATTTAAAAAAAAATTCTCAAATTTTTTTTTTCTCAAAATGTATTTATTATTCTCAAATATTTGTTTTTTATTCTACAAAATTACTTTTTTTCTCAAATTTAATTTTTTCTCAAAATTGAAAATTTTCTTCTAAACATTAAAAAAAAAATCTATTTTTTTCTCAGCATTTAAATTTCTTTCTCAAAATGTGTCATATTAATTGAAAAAAGGTGATTTTCCTTCAAAAAGTGAGCCCAAACTTTTGAACGGTAGTGTATAAGTCAAATGGTCATAACTTCTTGTAACCATCTGTGGCGCTGACTTTGAAAACACCCCTTTTTCAGGGGGACAGAGAGTAGCCTGACCCACTAAGAAATACAATCTCTGGAATAGACTGTGTTGTGCTTTTGAGATCAACGTTGCCTTTACTAACTCTCCGTGATTGTTGTCGCATGGCTTGACATTTGTCTTTGTCTACAGAGCAGTATCTACTGAGTCTGTGGGAAAACTGTGTGGATCATGTAGAGCATGAACTGAATCACCAGATGTTTTTGGATCTGTCAAATACGTCGTTTTGCTTTATGTTTGTAGTATTTTAACATCGATGCACATTTCAAACTCTCAAGGGCTAAACATGCTTTTGTTGTTTATTTGTCGTTTATTTTTTCCATGTTCATACTGTATATTAATGCATTCTGTATGATGTCCCACTGTGTATTCTATGTGTGTGTGTGGGCTTTTACATGTTGCCTCTCTCTAGGCACACACCTTCGAGGTCTGGAGACCACTGCCACATATGATCCAGCCACACAGGAGTTTGTCATTAACAGTCCCACAGTCAGCTCGATTAAATGGTGGCCCGGAGGACGTGAGTACATTATTTTGCAGCGTGTCATTTAGGAGTCATCTAGTCATTTTAAGCTTCAGTTATCCCCTCGTCTTTTTTGACATAATAGTGTATGACTTTTTGGTCAAATTTTGGACAATTTATTTTATTTTTTTACTTTTGGTCAAATTTTGACAATTTTTTTTTTACTTTTTGGTCAAATTTTGGAAAAAATTTTTTTACTTTTTGGTCAAATTTTGACAACATTCTATAGTATGACTTTTTGGTCAAATTTTTGAATTTTTTTTAAAAACTTTTTGGTCAAATTTTGGATGACTGCTTATGTATGACTTTTTGGTCAAATTTTGGACAATTTATTTAATATTTTTGGTCAAATTTTGGACGATTTATTTTATTTTATTACTTTTTGGTCAAATGTTGACAACATACTATAGTACGACTTTTTGGTCAAATTTGGGAAAACATTTTCTTTTGAACTTTTTGGTCAAATTTTGGACAACATGCTAATGTATGACTCTTTGGTCAAATTTTGGACTTTTTTTTTACCTTTTGGTCAAATTTTGGGAAAACATTTTTTTGTACTTTTTGGTCAAATTTTGGGCGTTTTTTTTAATTTTTTTTACTTTTTGGTCAAATTTTGGATGACATGCCAATGCTAAAAGTGCATCACAATTAAAAAAAAAACCGAACTCTCTTTTTCTCTCGTTCTAGTTGGAAAGACCTCAAACCATGCTATCGTCCTTGCCCAGCTTCACACTCAGGGGAATTGCCACGGTCTGCACGCTTTCCTCGTACCAATCCGTGACATGGAAACGCATGTACCCCTGCCAGGTAACGAGCATACTCACACATAAATCCTCAGCAGTGAAGTGTTTCTTCATATCCTGATTTATCCGTCTCGTCTTTGTCAGGGATTGTGGTCGGCGATATTGGCCCCAAGTTTGGCTTCAGCGAGGTCGACAATGGCTTCCTGAAACTGGACAACGTACGAATCCCGCGGGAGAACATGCTGATGAAATATGCCAAGGTTTGTATGTATAAATGTGATGTTTACCGTGAGGGAATCACTGACAGAGAAGTGTTTATGTATTTAGAAAAACAGATGCTTTATTTGTTTGCAAATATCCTGATTCACTGTAGCGGCATACTGCGAATAGCAGTTTGTCACTATATTTAAGGACAGATGTGCAGATTTGCAAGTACAGTATAAAGCAGCTGTGTCGGGTTGCAGAAACCGCACATCCGGCAACTTGTCCAACATACAAAAGGGCAACATGATGACTTTTTGGTCATATTTTGGAAAAACATTTTTTTTTTACTCTTTGGTCAAATTTTGAAAAAAAACAATTTTTAAAACTTTTTTGTCAAAATTTTGACTTTAAAAACATTTTTTGGACATATTTTTTTTTAAGTTTTTGGTCAATTTTTGGACGACATGCTAATTATGAATTTTTGGTCAAATGTTTACAACATGCTATAGTATGAGTTTTTGGTAAAAAAAATTGACAATTTTTTTTTTAACTTTTTGTTCAAATGTTTACAACATACTTTTCGCTGCTTTCAAACTGAATTGTACAACAAACAAAAGACATGGCTGCGTTGGTAGCCATGTCTTGTTTTGTGCACATTTGCACCTGGGAAAGAAAAATGAGCCCCACAGACTTACAATGACTCTTTCTCACAACCAGGTGGACCCAGACGGAACCTACATGAAGCCACCGAGCGCCAAACTGACCTACGGCACCATGGTGTTCATCCGCTCGCTTATTGTCGGCGAGGCAGCTCAGAGCCTCGCCAAGTCCTGCACAATCGCCATCCGCTACAGCGCTGTACGCCACCAGTCTGAAATCCGGCCTGGGTCAGTCATTTAAAAAGATGAATATCTTTATTATTTACATTACAACCTGTAGAAGTCTTGCTATCATGTATGTCTTTCCATCCCAAAGAGAGCCAGAGCCGCAGATCATTGACTACCAGACTCAGCAGTATAAGCTCTTCCCTCTGCTGGCTATGGCCTACGCCTTCACTATTGTAGGCCAGTATATGAGAGAAACCTACCACCGCATCAGCGGAGACATCAGCCAGGGAGACTTCAGTGAAATGCCTGAGGTAGGGACCACATATTCATGCATGTATGCATGCATGTATGGTCGCTGATTAGCTGAGACTGACGTAGTGTCTCTGTCTGTCGATCCTCAGCTCCACGCTCTGTCTGCGGGTTTGAAGGCCTTCACCACGTGGGCGGCCAACAGCGCCGTGGAGGTGTGCCGTATGTCGTGCGGCGGCCACGGCTACTCGTGCAGCAGTGCTCTGCCCGACATTTACGTGGAGCTCACACCTATGTGCACCTACGAGGGGGAGAACACGGTCATGATGCTGCAGACGGCGAGGTAATTCAATAACCTACAACTGATACGGGCTTAAAACATCATCTTTTGTTGTGTAGCCTTCACTGTGCGTGACCTTCTCGAACCGTTTATCCGTGCAGATACCTGGTGAAGAGCTACCAGCAGGCTAAAGCCGGCCAGCAGCTGAGCGGCTCGGTGTCGTACCTGAGCGACTCGGAGCAAAGGAGGGTGCAGCCGCAGCCCGTCGCCGCCAGACCAACCGTGGTCGACATCAATGACCTGGCCAGTCTCGTGGAGGTCTACAAGCTACGAGCTGCCAAGTAAGAGACGGGAACGGAGCCGAGTCGCAGTCCAAAGGCGTCGTTTCTCATAAAAAGATATCACGTTTTGAACAATCCCAGCTTTTTGGTTCATTCAGGTGAATGTGTGTTTGTAGTTTAGTGCAGCTGGCAGCCAAGAGCATTCAGCAGGAATTACAGAACAGGAAGAGCCAGGCGGACGCCTGGAACTGCAGCGCCACTGACCTGGTCCGAGCCTCAGATGTAAGTTCTGTTCCTGTGTGTGTGTGTGTCACTTTAATTGTTTAAATACTATTCTGAAGCCTGCTGTGATCGTCTTCATTAATATTAATACTATATTTTCTTAAATCTCATATGTAACAAATTTTCAGTCATTGTCATTTAGTCATTTTAAGCTTCAGTTATCCCCTCATTTTATGACTTTTTTGACATACTAAAGTATGACTTTTTGGTAAAGTTTTGGACGACATACTATAGTATGATTTTTTTGGCCAAATTCTGGACAATTTTTAAATTGTTGACTTTTTGGACAAATTTTGGGCAATTTTTAAATTGTTGACTTTTTGGTCAAATTCTGGACAATTTTTAAATTGTTTACTTTTTGCACAAATTTTGGGCAATTTTTAAATTGTTTACTTTTTGCACAAATTTTGGGCAATTTTTAAATTGTTTACTTTTTGGTCAAATTCTGGACAATTTTTTTTCTCAACTTTTTGGTCAAATTCTGTACATTTTTTCCCTCAACTTTTTGGTCAAATTTTGGACGACATACTAATGTATTAATTTTTTTTTGTCAAATTTTGGACGCCATACTATAGTATGACTTTTTGGTCAAAATTTTGACAATTTTTTATTTTTTAATTTTTGGTCAAATTTTGGACATTTTTAATTTTTTTACTTTTTGGCCAAATTTTGGATCTTTTTTTTTTCATCTTTTTTTTATTTTATTTTGGATACTATATACTATAGTATGACTTTTTGGTCAAATTTTGGACGACATACTATATTATGACTCCTTTCCATCTCATTTGTTTCTGTTATATGTCCTGTGTTTTTTGCCCGCAGGCGCACTGTCACTATGTTGTCGTGAAGCTCTTCACTGAGAAGCTTGGAGAGATCAACGACACGGCGATACACTCAGTACTGTCAACACTGGCTCTGCTCTACGCCCTGCACGGCATCCAACAGAACTCTGGAGATTTCCTCCTGGTCAGTGTTTATTTTCTTACTCTTGGATGACTGTGTGAGATACAGCAGCATGTTTTCAGCCACATCTTTTTTCCTTTCTCTTTCAGGCTGGACTGCTGAGAGGGCCCCAGGTGCTGCAGATCTCTGTCCGTATAAAGGACCTTCTGTCTCAGCTGAGACCCAACGCTGTGGCACTGGTCGACTCGTTCGACATCGACGACAATAAGCTGAATTCAGTGCTGGGACGTTATGACGGCAACGTCTACGAGAACCTGTTTGAATATGCTCGCAGCTCTCCCCTGAACGCCACAGAGGTCAGTCAGTGATGCCACAGTGAAATAATATTCATTCATTTATTAAATTGGTATTCAGACCCTTTTTCTTTTTAGCCAATTATAAATGTGTTTTATAGGTTGGAATGAGAAGCACCACACCCATTAATGCTTTGGAATGGATCATGAAATGTTTTAGTTGATTCTTAAGGAATCCATGTGTTCTGTGATTGTTTATGATGAAGTACTGTTCTGTACAGACATGCAGCTGATTCAGTGTTCCATTCAATTAATTAATTAATTAATTAATTAATTAATTAATTAATTAAATAAATACATAAATAAATATACATGAATTAGTTAATTAATTAATTACTTAATTAATTAATTAAGTAATTAATATAGTAAGAGGAAAACTAACTTACAATAAATAGAGGACTTTAATGTTTAAATATTGACAGTAATATTTAATTATTTAATTAATTCAATAATTAGTTAATTAAATAATTAAATAAATACATACATAAATACATTAATTAACTCATTAATATAGTAAGAGAAAAATATTTAATTAAATAATTAGTTAATTAAATAATTAAATAAATACATTAATTAAATAATAAGTTAATTAAATAAATACATACATAAATACATTATTTAATTAATTAATATAGTAAGAGGAAAACTAACTTACAATAAATAAAGGACTTAAATATTGACAGAAATATGCAGAATTTTGACTGAGGTGAGAGTCTTATTACATCCTTCTGTTACATGAACGTGAGATAAATGACAATCTTGTAGAAATGTCGTTAAGATGTGTTTTGTATGCGTGTGTTTATTTGGTGATTATGTTCATTTATTGCATGATTTTAGCTCATTGTATTCCCTTCCTCTCGTCCACAGGTCCACGAGTCTTTCCACAAGTATCTGAAGCCTCTGCGGGGCAAACTGTGAGCTGTGACCTTTGCACCTTGAATCCTGGTTCTGATCATTTTTACTCTGTGCTCATATTCACTACTAACAGACAAAAACAAAACAGGATTACATCACTTTAACGTAGATACGTCAGGCTCGTTCTCTCGACTAATGAGCGTTAAGAGGGAAGTCCTATCGTGTAGACTGTAAAGTAGACGGTGGACTCGATGTCAGATCTGCTGTAAAAAAAACCTTTTGTGGAGTTAATATTTTCAGCCTAGTGTTGATTATGCTGCAAAAACAAATCAAGGATCTAAATCGTCGTGTTTTCCGTTCTCATGTTTTTTTTTTTCGCAGTGTGCCTAATGACTCTTTTACACTAAAGATGGATTTGTCCTTATTTGTTATTGTCAGCGTTACATGACCACAGAGTGAACCAACTGCAAAATCAGTTGTGGTTGTTTCCCTTGACGACATGGACCAAAATAATGCAATTTTAAAAAAAAAATACACGTATAGTTTTGGAGGCATTGAAATACATCAACCACAAGTTTTGAAACTTATATTACATTACATGAACTCTAATACACATTAGCTTCAAATGTGCTTCGGTGTAATCTGAATTTTAATTTGTGCTGTTTGTTGTTTTGTCATCTTTTGGAGAAAACAGTCCAACAAACAATCCAGACAATTGCACTAAATAATTCCAGTTCGCGTACGTGACGTCACAGAGATGAAACAATCTGCCTTTGAAGGATTCTTTTGGTTTATTTTTGTATGTAAAGAAGCATCACAACACAGGATTTGTGAATCTTGGTTTACACCTAACCCTGCAGGAGTCCAGTTTGCTCTGTGAGCACTCAAACAGTCGATGAATTGAAGCACACTTGGGCTTTTAATGACCTATAAAGAGGGTTTTGTTGTAATATAATATCATGATGTGTCCTGGAGGAATGATCCTTATCTAAGCAATGGAGAAAGTTGTCATAAAAAGTCCTATCATTTCATTTCTTTTACTTTTTTTTAATCACTGGATTTCTGCTGCATGGGCATAATGTTTCCGTACGCTGTATATTGACTAAGCCGTTTATTAAGTTAATGGGATGATTTTCGCTATTTTAATGGTTGGTGAATAATATTAACTTCTATTAATAATAAAAATAAAAAGCTATGTAATTACTGTTTTGTGTTGATCTCTCTTGATCCTGTGGTTAAACAGAGTGAATAACTTGTCAAGCCGGTAACAGTCAAATACAAAAGCGTTATACATTGTAAAATCAATGTTTTTGACTTTTAATTAGTTATATATGAAGTACAGCAGTACTTTAAATGACCTGGGGGCCAGTGAACTTCTAGTCTGGTCAGGAGGGGCCAGGTCGAGTGGAAAAAGTCCCAGCAATTCGGGGAAAAATTAACGGTTTAGTGATTAAAAAATGATCTTGATAATCCATCATGATGTTGCAATGACAAATATTTAGTAAAATTGTTTGTTTTGATATATAGCTCAAGACAGAAAATAACCCCCAAACCATCATTTAAAATAAGTGAGTTTGAAACCCCTCTAAAGCATACTAAATTTGGAGCTGCATTATTTTTGTCATATAATAGTTACTATAGTATGACTTTTTGGCAAAAAAAAAGTCATCCAAAATTAACAAAAAAGTCATACTATAGTTACTATAGTATGACTTTTTTGTGTCAAATTTTGGATGACATACCAATGTATGTCTTTTTGGTCAAATTTTGCTATAGAATGACTTTGTCAAATTTTGAACGACATGCTATAGTATGACTTTTTTTTGCTACAGTATGACTTTTTGGTCACATTTTGGACGACATACTGTTTTATGTGTTTATGGTCAAATTTTGGACCACATACTATAGAGTGACTTTTTTGTTAAATTTTGGACGACATACTATAATATGACTTTTTTGTTAAATTTTGGATGACATACTATAGTATGACTTTTTGGTCAGATTTTGCTATAGAATGACTTTGGTCAAATTTTGCTATAGAATGACTTTGGTCAGATTTTGGACGACATACTATAGTATGACTTTTTGGTCAAATATTGCTATAGAATGACTTTGGTCAAATTTTGCTATAGAATGACTTTGGTCCAATTTTGGACGACATACTATAGTATGACTTTTTGGCCAAAAGCGT
Source organism: Microchirus variegatus (assembly GCF_963457635.1). Taxonomy (NCBI): domain Eukaryota; kingdom Metazoa; phylum Chordata; class Actinopteri; order Pleuronectiformes; family Soleidae; genus Microchirus; species Microchirus variegatus. The sequence continues at coordinate 16,558,105 of NC_139824.1, forward strand.
ATATTTAAATGTTGAATTCAATAATTTACAATAAGTGTAGAGCCGCAGGACATCGACTGGCGGGCCGCGAGTTTGCTCTAAAGCGTGCTAAATTTGGAGCTGCATTATTAAAAAGGTGAGGAAAGCAAATTCCAAAGAAAGTTTACCTTGGAAAGACACCTACTGAATATTTAATACATTGTTATCTTCATTTTGTTTCTCAAATTAGTTTTGCGGCTCCAGATTAATTCTACTTACGCGGCGTGGGGTCCAAAATGGCTTGCAGACCCCCCCCTGCTATGTGAATTTATTGGTGTCGCCCACCAGCAGTACCACCATTGTCCAGCAGATGGGGGGCGTGTACAGGGGATCGCAGCTCCTCCCTCGTGTGGATCAGATAAGGCGTAGCTCCGCCCCCTGCTCCTCCTGCAGTGGAGGACCGGGGGAGTGGAGGCAGAAAAGAGGGAAGTGGTGACACTGGACACCGGATTACGGACACACACCGACCACGAATGAATTAAAAAGTCACTTATTTCTTCCCGGAGGTGAGTGAAAGAACACTCTTCACACTCTACATGTATTTTTCTCACGCGAATGCAGCTAAAAATGAAGAAAATTGACTCGGTATTTTGGATTTTGTGAAAGTGTCGAACTTCCAATACAAAAATGCGCCTCGTACACGTCAATTTTTTTTAAAAAAAGTATTTGTTAACCTAGTTCATTTTAGGTCTAAAAAGGACTTTTTATTTAAAGTCATTTTCATTTTAAACCCGACTACCCCGCTGCTGGAAGCGTGTCCCAACAAGCCCTTTGTTGCTCTGCCCGCCGCCGAGACCACCGTCCACCGTTCACGTCAAATTCAACCACGTTATGTGGTTAAAGTTGACCGTAGTCCGCGTGTTCCGCCGCCGACGCCAGCGTTCACTGTAAACACATGAGTTTATTTTTACAATATTTAAATTTCAGCGGAATTCTTCCATTCATTTCCATAACCGAAACCGACAGGAATAAATAAACCTGTCTGTGTTACATAACAACATAACACGGAGCAACTCGACAACAAAAAACAGCGTCTATGTTTACATGAGCATCGATATGTTGATAGTAATCTGATTTAGAGGGAGGGCTCTCAGTGATGACGTCACGATTAGGGCGGGGCGATATGGACCAAAAGTTATATCCCGATATATTTAAATATTTGTTTTTGTCATAAGTCAAATATGACATGTCACAAGTAGTTTTAGTGAAATGATAAGGAACTACATCAATATATGCGCTCTGGTCTAATTCCATATTTTTTTGTATTGATATTTTGATAATGTAACATTTAGGAACACATGTTGGCAAAAATGTAATATACTACCAGCCTTTAAAGGTGCATTATGTAATAAATCTAAAGCAACTGGCCATAAAATCCTCCTAATATGTCACAGAGACTCAGGAATAATGTTCATATAACAAACTGAACTCACCAACAACAACAGTACAGACAAAATATTTGCATTAAAACATTTTTTTTTGCAGACTGCAAATCATGTTTATGTTTTGAAATCATGTTTTGGCGTCATGTGGCGCCACCTACCGGCGTCAACCAATCGTTGCAGTCAGTAGAGTCTCGGCTGCCGAGCAACCCACGGGTTGCCAGTTACGTCAGAAAACAAAACCTAAAAGACCTCGGTATTTTGAATTTGAATGTAGTAACCGTTTTTGGCCACATTCTTACATATGGCGCCTTTAAGTATTTTACATAACATATAATATATGTATATATGGGCATGGGCTAGCATGACTCGGCTCGGTAACTGTTCCAGGCACGGTGGTCGGTGACCCCGCCTCAATGTGGGCGGGGTCACGACAACGTGGTTGCGCGAAACTGACGTAATGTCATTTTATACACGCAATGGTCTAAAACTAACCACTACACCAACCGTCATAGCCCGTCTTTAGGCTCGTTTACATTAAATAGATTAGTCCAGTACGGTCAATATTTTCAGTAAATGTTGGGATTTTAGAAATGTCCTCGCTAAGTGTTGGAGATTAACGTATTCTGTCGGGATTTTTAAGTCTTTTTTAACGGTTTGGTTTTATTCCTGTGTCTGACGTCCAGTGACGACACTCTCTGCCAATCAGCCAAACATCAATATTAAGACGATGCATTATTCAGAACAATGTCTGCATTTTCATTATTGGTGTGTACATGTGTCAACATAATCAATAAGGAAAGTGAGCGACTGCCTCAATCTCAATACGAGCGCAGAAACAAAATTAAAATGTGTTTGTTTACTGGCAGATCGGCCTGTCTGTTGAATATTAATCTCGTCAGATGTCTCTCTTTGGTCCGCGTGTGTGTCTGGGTATGAATAATACGTCGTTAATGAAGTTGTTTCTAAAGATGTAGGTCGTAGGTTGTGAAGCGCAGTTTTTACCGCAGCGGTCGCGGGGTTATCGCCGATGTGCTGCCGACCGATGCACTGAAGTGTGTCGACCTGTCAATACGTGTTCTATTGACATGTGATTAATGAGAAAATGATGCACACGGAGGCACAGCAGGCCCTCACAACGGTGGTGGACGATCGTTTGCAATATTAAGTATTGCAAAACTATTGCAGTGTTTGCCTTGTGAAATTCACCAGCGTTCACACCGTCGCACCAGCACTAGCACGACGCCACACACACACACACACAATTGCATGAAGTCATGTTTAACCCTTTGACGCCTGTGCTGTCGAGTGCGTCTGTTGTTGTTCTCGTGCAGGCAGCAGCAGCAGCAGCAGCAGGAGGAGGATGTGTTGCTCACACTTTTCCGCTGAATGGGTTTTGTGAGATAACAGATGCACGGGGAAACAAAAACAAGTGTATTATTCCATACAGATCGTTGCAGTTCATTTGTAGGTAACTGCTTTTTTCTGTATAGAGCTGAAACTATTAATCGGTTTGAAGCTTTTTTCACGATTAAAACCAGATTTCTGATTGTTTTAGCTTCTTAAATGTGAATATTTTCTCTGTTTCTTTGCTCCACACAACAAAGAAATCATTAAAACGGAATCATTTTGGTTTGTGGACAAAAAAGACATCGTCATTTCCAGGTTTGACAAACACTGGTCAACGTTTTTTTTGACATTTTGTGGACCACACGATTAATCTACAAAATAATCGACAGATTAATAGATTAAACGATTATGAAAATAATCGTTAGTTGCAGCTCTACACTTGTACTGGTCCCTGTTAGTTTAGTTTATGTGAAGAATAACAACAACAATGGAAAGAAGTAAAGTAAAAAAACACCAACGAATAATAACTTAATATTATTATTAATATATATAATAACTTTCTTTTTCTTTTTTTTGGTCAACATAATACAGTTTAACAGGAGTAGTAAGAAGAAGAACTTGTATAATACTACCCTTCTCCATTCTCAAATTTTATTTCGGCTATATGACACGTACACATTGTTATTATTATTATTATTTTTATTTCTATATTACATATTCATAAGCTGTGATTATGGAGTACCTTCTTTCGCTTTATACTTTATGGAAATCCATTCTTTATACCTTTTTCTAAACTGAATCAGGTTTGTACTTTGCTTCTTTGACCGTTAAACTCTGTGGTGAACGGTCGCTCGCTTTAGCCGAGGAACACTATTTTAATACGCTGTTAGTCGGGTATTGGTCAGATAACTGCTGCAGCTCATCCTCAAAGAGGCCGTTCATGTGCGAAATGAAACTGAAACGCAGATAACAGATGCTTGCACAGACAAGAGCACAAGTGTTGTTGTGATGGCCACGAGTCACTGTGGCGCTCCAGGATGAATAAAGCTCTCCTATTTTAACGCAGCATGTGCTTACGCAGCATATTTTGACAGATTCATCGGTCGGGGCCCACTTCATTTGGCCGCCGTTTCTGTAACAATTTATATGGCGTTGCCCGTATCGATTGATCGACCTGCGAGGAAGGAAGTAGATCAAACTGGCGTTTCCATGATTTAGATGAACTTCCTTAATCAGTCGGTGATGCACATGCACGACACAGCAAATCTGCATTGAGGGACATGCAGTGCTACTTGTGATCGATAAATTTTGTTTTTATTTAGTTTATTTAATTCAGTGAGTTGCTGAATTAATTAAACAGTCATCTCAGCAGCTGTTTCTGGCTTTTTGCTTGTGTTTTTACACCACGATCATATAATATTATTGCGATACGGTATTGCAAAAATACTGAGTTTTATAAACAAAAGTTTCATGTTTATTTAGACACCGGATATGAACGGCCCCGACTTCTTTTTTTTGTATATGATTTATTTGTAGAAATTACAATACAATACTTCACGTCCAACAATCCTCACAGATAAGAGGTGATAGGATAACATAACATACAGCCAAATGCTGAGGATACACAATACATCCCCCCCCATCCCTAACCTCTCCCCTAAAAGCAAACAAAACAAAACAACAACTGGCTTATGAGTGCTTGCAGTGGAAGATAATATGGTAGATTTGCATGCTTATACTCATACACACTATCCGCAAACATAAACATAGATCCAAGCACATAGAAATCCACTTGCATTAATTAAGCACAGTAACGACGATAAGTAAGAAAACAAACATAATAATAACAACGGCCCCTAACTTCTTATTTTTTTGCCTTATCTAGCACCAGAAAAAGAAAAAGCATCACATCCTGCCAAGTACATTTTTTTATCGACCACTTTTACCTTAAGAGTTGTGGTTGGATGGAGGCTTGTGTGCGTCTTTAGAATAACCTTCTCGCTTCCCCCCCAATAGTAAAAGTATGACTATTATGTTTAATGGAGCATCATTTAAGTCCACAGCGTCTGGTGATGGGTGAATATTGCACAGTTTTTTTTCTAGAAAAACACACATTTTGCCATTATTCAAAAACTATTTAATTTGAAAGTGTGAGGGCTTGGCCCGAAGGAGAACCCGTTACATTTTTGTGTGGATCCAATGAAGTGGATGGATGCTTTTTTTTTATCATTTCAAGATGGAGCAAGTGTTTGCACAAGAGGTATGTGCACTTGCAGCACGGCAAAAAACTTTTATAACCGACCGTATGTGCAGTGAATATTGGACTTTTGTTGCTGTGAAGACGATCCGCTAAAGAGGAAACCTATAAGAATAAAAGCAGAGGATAACATTGTACCGACAGCTTTGCCCCAGCTGTGTTTTTATGGCTGAACTGGCGCTCTGTGTGTGCACCGGCTGTCGAACCTGAAAGCGAATACAGTCATAAAGTTTACGCTCTGTTACTGTAAGAAAGTACTTTATTATAACCTTTATTGCTGCTGTAAGAAAGCTGTGTTGGGATTTCATAGTAAACATCGAAAGAAGTAGCGTTTAAGCCGCTAACAAAACATTATCGCTAACAAAGAACGTGGGTGCATGCTCCGTGATTTCAGCTGCTCGGAAAAACACCGTGCTGCCTATTTTCTTTCATAATAACATTCCCACAGTAACCGGAGCAGCGCGTTGCCCGCTGCACTCCCATTCCAGTCCTTGTTTGACATTAGTGCGTGATTTGTTGTCTCAGAAACCAGGGCAGCAACTCGCAAGTAACGATTATTGACCTCCGTTTTGGCCGAAGTTTGTTTGTCTATCTGTCTGTCAAAATGTCACGGACGGATTTGGATGAAATTTTCAGGAAATGTCCGCAATAGGACCAAGAACAAGTGGTTCAATTTTGGGCATGATCCATGGGGGGTGTGGGGGTGGGCGGCTGAGCTGCCTTGGTGGAGGTTTGTGCTCTCTGAGTGCTTTTCTAGTTTTTGTAATCTATTAGTTGTTTGTGTCCAAAAAATGTTAAAAATAAACATTTTGAAGTTCTCAAATCACTTTTTCTGTCATCAAACAAGGAAACCAGAACATATTCAGCAAATAAAAAAGACCAGATTATCAAAATTATCGACGGTTCATTTAGTTATTATAGTTAAAGTTGACCGAAGTTGACCTGTACGTCGAAAAAATACATAAAACAGAGAGGATATGAAACAAAGGCAACTAAAAGCAGTATAAAAAAAACAGTAAAAGTAAAAAATGGAACGTTAAACCAATAAAACAGACAAAACAAAGTCAACTTGAAAAGCACTCGGAGAGCGCAGACCTCCGCCGAGGCAGCTCAGCCCCTCACAAAATACCGATAAAAATAGTGATAGCGTCTACGTATGACGTCCAAAATTTAATCTCTTGTTCCTGGTCACATTGCGGACATTTCATGGTAAATTTCATCCAAATCCATCAACGACTTTTCAAACTCCGGCAAAAAACATATCGTACCTTCTGGCGGAGGTCAATAAACAATATAAATACATATAAAACTGCCAGTGTAATAATCCATTAACCATTGTACTCCCACGAAACCCAGAGAAACAAACTATTCAAGGATTTCTGTGTGTACTTTTTGCTCTAAAGAGTATTTGTACTCGTATTTTAACTCTGGCACTCTTGCTAATTTGTCTATCTTGGTTTTTAACCGTCTGTAACTTCTCGACTCGTTGCCAAGAATTTATCTTAACCAAACCTCTGATGGGGGTTGGGTTTGGCTTTGCCGTTGAGTGACATTTGTTTCTGCACACGAGTGAAGCTGATTGTGAGGTTCCTCTTTGCACTGGGAACAGGTCTGAGTCTGAGGTATTTGTAATCATTATTTCACTGGGTTGCAGGTTTGGACTTGCTAACTGGTGGTAAAACGGTGTCGGGTTTTTAACTGAAACGAGAAACCTCAAGAGTAAACTAGAGCTTAAACTCTGTCTGATGGCTTTGAAATGGAATAAGAGTTCTGGAAAATGTAAAGAAGAACGTATTTTAAATTTAATTGGGCCGTGATGAGAGGAGGGATTATGGTTGTGAGTGAATAATGAGTGGGCATTTTCTGAGGCAGTTTCCGCACACACACACACCAATGAAACTCACACTCGCCTACATCTTTAGTGGCATTTAGCCGGAGTAACAATAGCCTGCTTAGTCATGATCGGTTTTCACCCTTCACACATTACAACAGCAGCGGCCGACAGACCGAAGCAGACGTGTTGTCCACCCTTTGAAAGCACACGTGTGAACTTTATCGGTTTATCATCAGCAGGGTGTAATGTAGAGCTTTTGAAACCCCCTTTAAAACACAAATATGTGTTTTAACGTGAGGCTTTTTCACACTCCTATAGGACTTTGGTGTGTAAAGATGTCAGAAAATGTTGCTCTTGATTGGAAATGTGACAACAATTAATCAGTCTTAATGATTTATTTGCTCTTTGGAGCAAAAAGGCCAGAAAATATTCATTAAAGCTCAGTCGACCAAAGTGCTGCACGTCTCAAAAGCAGTAAGTCAACTAAAAGCAGTATAAAAACAATAAAAGAGTAAAAACAGAACATTAAAACTAATAAAATTGTATGAAATGTGACAACTATTATTCAGTCTTAATGATTTACTTGTTCTATGGAGCAAAAAGACTCAGTCGACCAAAGTGCTGCACGTCGTAAAAAATACATAAAACAGACAGGATATGAAACAAAGTCGAATAAGAGCTCTATAAAAAACAATAAAACTGAAAAAAATGGAACGTTAAACCAATAAAACTTAATGAAATGTGACAACAAGTATTCAGTCTTAATGATTTATTTGTCATATGGAGCAAAAAGACCAGAAAATATTCATAAAACCTCATTTTAATTATTTAAAAAAAACTTTAACCTAAACCGATTAAATAAAAAATGTTTAGTAGTTGATAAATTGATGAAAACTAACAGTTGCGCATGTGTTTTCCTCGTGTTTTTTCCAGGTCAGGATCTTTCTAAAGGACGTCGCACCTCAAACCTGGTGGAGATTATTCATAATAATAATAATGAGAAGAAGAAGTGATGAAGCGCTTTTCTGAAGGTCAGTTCCTCATGTCAACGTCTCATAAACGTCCACAATGATTTCATCAGCAACATGAACTGGAACTATGACAAAACGCTGATGTCAAAGGTTTTTATTTAGAACTGAACAATATGCAAAATAACAGATGTAACAGTAACAGCAAGATCTGATCATTTTAATCTGATTTTATGTAGAAACGTGATCGCTATGAAATTAAACTGATCCTGTTATTTATTATTTGGCCAATTATTACAAATTAGCAACTTGATAAATGTTGCTTATAGTGCTAGGCACTAGGTTAGCGCACGACGCGTTTCCATGACGACTGACCGCGTGTGACGTCATGTTTACGTGCCACGACACCGGAGTCCAGGCACCGTTTACCAGTTAGCTCCGTTAGCTGCATTAGCTCCTTTTAGCGCCGTTAGCGCGCCCACAGTGGAACTGGAGCGGTCTGTTTATTAAAGGAAAAAAGCGGCGCTACAAATAACGTTAGCGTACCTGTGTTGCTGCGTATGTGTGCCTCTGTTTTTAAAGTTTAGCGTTACTTAAGAGACTTGTTTTAACAATCGAGAGTCACGTAAACATGTAAGCGTCATGCGTTAACGTGCCTTGATGTTGACGCCGTTAACCGCCGTTAACGCGCCCAGCACTAGTTACAAAGTCCACAAAACTCAGATGACGTCAAAAGAAATTGATAGACAGTGACGTTGTTTGCTCGTTTATTCTTTTAGAAATCATTTTGAACGAGGAAAACAAAGTCTTATTGATTCAGAATAAAAAAGAAAGGTCGCTGCTTTATTTTCTAAATGACACGGTGCAACTGCAGCAGAGAGGAACTGTTGATGACGGCTGAGGCTGAAGAATCTGTGTGAATCAGTCGAGAAGTAAAGCCTTGAATCGCTGACAAAAGGAAGGATGTTGTTGTGTAATCGTGTGTCTGGTGGTCAAGTGTCAGCCCAGCAACACACACACATGTATGAGTGTGACATGGTCAGTGACCACTGAATGACTGTTAGGACTACTATGACTTTTAAATGTCTAGTAATAATAATCATCATAGTGCATGACCTTTTGTTTTTCATATATATATATATATACACACATATTTATATATATGTATATATATATATGTTTGTGTATATGTTTATATATGTGTGTATATGTATGTGTATGTGTATATATATATATATATGTATATGTATGCGTATGTATATATATATGTATATATATATATGTGTGTGTATATATATGTATGTATGTCTATATATGTATATATATATATATATGTGTGTGTATATATATATGTATGTATGTCTATATATGTATACATATATACATAGACATATACACAGTATATATATATACATATACATACATATATGTGTGTGTATATATATATACATATATTTACATATATATGTGTGTGTGTGTGTGTGTGTGTGTGTGTGTGTGTGTGTGTGTGTGTGTATATACACATGTTTATGTCCAAAACATACAGCTCTTTGTGAATGTGTACAGACCAGCCCCGTCAGGTTTTGAAGGTTGACAACACTGCTTTCACTCAGGGGAATTCAAACACACACACACACACACACACCCCGTCATGCACACACACACACACACACACATGCACACACACACACACACACACTGACACATTCACAGGGCAGGCTTTTCCACCGGGAGAAGAAACTCAACCATGGTGACACACGATATCCCCCGCAAGCACAAAGGGGATAGATGTGGCCAACTCACAACATAGTATACATACATGCATGCATACATGGAGGCGCACACACACTTATAAACACACACACAGAGACACACACACACACACACACACAGCTGGTTGTTGTAGAGTAAGGACCTGTGTCAGTCCATCAGTGGACCACAGAGAAGCTCAGATATTCAGAGGCACTTGTTCCACGTCATGTGATCACATTAGTTATGGATGATGTCATCGAGGACAGGCGTCTTCCTTGTCCTGACACGTGACCCCCCCCCCACACACACATCAGAGGTTTGATAATCAATGAAATGTCTCCACCAAAGGATTGCCATGTTTTGTGTGTGTTTTTTTAAATTAAATTGAACATGGACTAACACTGAGTACAGTTAGTACAATGGGAGTGATTGCACAGAGGGTTAATGATTAGGAGCGATCCATGTTTATTCAGCAAACGTCCCTTTCAGTGCCTCTGCTGCTGCTGCTGCGGCATACTAACGACTTCCTCAGACAGATATGGAAAATTGTACTTGTGGTTTTAATGAAAATAACTAAAATCTCTCAGAACAAGATTGACCAATTAGTTTTCAGCTGTCGATTATGTCTATTCTTTATACACTTGACGACAACTGCTCGCTCTGTGGCTCTTCCATGGTAAATTTACGCTCCACCCTGACTGTACCGTACCATTTTCACTTTGATACGCTGAGGGAATTATGTAAAAAAAAAAAAGGAATTGGAAAAGGTTGGGGCTGGTTTTTCTTGTATAACTGCAAAATATATATATTTAAATTTTAAAGTGACAGCCCTAACGTGCAGGGGTCCACACTGGGGTTATTTCACGCTTAATTACGACATTGAAAATTAAAAATATATATGTTAAATGGGACGGGACCGTTCCACAGATACCGATATTAGTTATACTACCATTCAAAAGCTTGGACTCACTTAGAAATGTCCTTATTTTTGAAGGAAAAGCACTTTTTGCTTTTTATTTTACATCTTACATTTGCAAATGCATTTGCAGATATATATTTTTTTTATTATTTACATTTTTACAGCTTGTGCCAATCAAGTGATGTATGTATGTATATATGTGTATATATATATATACATATATATGTATGTATGTATATATATGTATGTATGCATGTATATATATATATGTATGCATGTATATATATATGTATGTATGCATGTGTATATATATGTATGTATGTATATATATGTATGTATATATATATGTATGTATATATATATGTATGTATATATTTATGTATGTATATGTATATATATGTATGTATGTATATCTATGTGTGTGTATATATATATATGTATGTATATATATACACATATATATGTATATTTGTACGTATATATACATATGTGTATATATATATATGTGTGTGTGTATATATATATGTATGTATGTGTATATATGTGTATACATGTATGTGTGTGTGTGTGTATATATATATATGTATATTTATATAATAATTAATAATATGAATAATGCATCTCTTATTTTCTTCCCTCTGGAGAATCCACTCTCATTGTGTCCCCCATTCATTTCCCTTTGTGGATCCTGTAGCGAGTGTCTAGTCTTGTCTGGCGTTGGCTCACTGTGGTCAGCAGCACTTCAGCTCTCAGTCCATTAAGCTCAACTCCGAGCGACTTCATTATCTAAGTGGGTCGAGCTCCAGCCCCAGCCCACACACACACACACACACACACACACACCCACCGACTACACTACTGCACCGCAGCAGCCTCCAGTCTGTCTCCAGACGAGCGAATCGGGCGGTGTTCTGGAAAAAACCTGAAATATTCAGCAGACTTAATTGAAAAGTTGGTGTTGGCAGAAGTGAAAGTTCCATTCTCGTTCTCACTGCCGTGAAAGCGTTGCAGAAATGCAGCGGCGCGCTCTCAGACCTGTCGAAGCGTGCCCTGGCGCTCTGTAGTACAAACTGGGCTCTTGACTTGCGATGGTGTCGGATTTCTCTGCTGCTGCTGCCATTCCTGCTGCTGCTGCTGCAGACACCCGGGGTCCTGCATCGATTTGAGTTTTAAACCACAACGCCACAACATCTTCAAGGCTCTCAAGACTGTAAATGGCATAATGGATGTGTTGGCTCGAGTCTTTATGTGACTTTATTGGTTTTACGGTACACTCTGCAGTGTCTGTGAATTCTCTGGAAATACTTGAGGGATTGTGAACTCCAGGAATAGACTGCAAGGCTGCTTGTTGCGCGCTCGACTGTGATTGGTAAAGACCTGAAGGCACATGAGTAAGTTCAAATGTTCTCGAGACATGTGAAGAAGAGTTATTCGTGTTTTATGTGTGTGTGCGTGTGAATGTACAGACGCTGTTGACATAGCGTCAAAACACTGACGATAACGCCGTGATCCCGTCTGGACTTATCCAAACACTGTGTGTTTAAAACAAGCCGAGGATCTTATTCAAAAGGAAAAACAGGCTTCATCTCCTAGGTCAGTGTTTTCCAACCCTGATCCTCAGGGAACACTGCCCTGCCATGTTTTACATGTTGCCCTGCTCCGAAAATACCTGATTCAGATGAAACGTTACATTTTTGAAAAAAAAAAAAATCACAAAAGTTGAAACATGAATTTTTTGGGAATCATTTTTTTTAAACAAAAGTTGAAACAATACATTTTTGAAAAAAAAAATCACAAAAGTTGAAATATTAATTTTTTTGATTTTTTTTAACAAAAGTTGAAACATAATTTTTTTTTTTGAAAAGTTGAAATATAAAATTTTGGGGGAAAAAAGCCCACACATTTTTTTCAAAAATGTTATGTTTCAACTTTTGTCTTTTTTTTTTTTTTTTTTTTAAATGCCATCTTTCATCTGAATCAGGTGTTTTTGGAAACAGGGCAACATCTAAAACATGGCAGGGCAGTGTTCCCTGAGGATCAGGGTTTGGGAAACACTGTACTAGATGATTACAAGAAGAAGAAGAAGAAGAGCTGGTCTGATGATCGCAGAGATCGATCTGCTGTCCCTCTAACAACTCAACAGCTGACGTATCAGTTGCTTTTTCATTAGCGTTGCAGCTCTTTACGTTAGGTGTTCAGCATCGATTTGTGAATTTGGTCGGCTGCTGCCAATCGTTATTTAAAAGTCTACTCATTTGACATGATGCAATGCACTCTTAGAAATAATGGTTCCAAAAGGGTTCTTCTACAAGGGCTGAAGTTCTACCTGGAACCCTTTCCCGAAGAAAGGGTTTTTCAAGGGTTCTTGGTAACACTAATGGTTCCAGTAAGAACAATTTTGATCCAGAGAACCCTTAAAAACCACTTTCCTGAGTAAAGGGTTTTTCAAAGGGTTCTTGGTGGAACCCTCCAAAAAGGGTTCCAGGTGGAACCTTTATAAAAAGGTTCTACCTGGAGCCAAAAAGGGTTCTCCTATAAGGACAAGCCAAATAACCTCATATGGTTCTACTTAGCACTTTTATTTCTAAGAGTGTATTTAGTCATACATTCTTAGAAATAAGGGTTCCAAAAGGGTTCTTCTACAAGGGCTGAGGTTCTACCGGGAACCATTTGCTTGTGAAAAACCATTTCCTGAAGAAAGGGTTTTCCAAGGGTTCTTGGTAACACTAATGGTTCCAGTAAGAACCATTTTGATCCAGAGAACCCTTTAAAACCCCTTTCCTGAATAAAGGGTTTTAAAAGGTTTCTTGGTGGAACCCTCCAAAAGAGTTGAAGGTGGAACCTTTATAAAAAGGTTCTACCTGGAGCCCAAAAGTGTTCTCCTTTGAGGACAAGCTGAAGAACCTTATATAGTTCTACTTAGCACTATTATTTCTAACAGTGTACTGTACTTAGGGACCATTAAGAGTATATACCAATATTAAGCCAATACAGTCATTTTAGACCATTTATGAACTATTAAGACATAATTCCCAGACTATGTCTCGATTTTTATTGACATTTTTGGATTGCAGACGGCTTTGCTCTCTCGTCTTTTCTCCCTTTAATGGAAAATAACTCGTATTCAGTAGAATTCTTCACCTTTAACCTCATACGTGCCTGCATAGTTTAGTTTAAAACACTTTTATTCTAAACACACACACACACGGATCTGATTTGCTTATCTTTCTGTTCCTGGAATCCAAGGCCATGTTTCTCCTTTTGTGTGCTTTACAGATAAGTCCATGACGTGAGAAGTGGCTAAAAAAAAAACATGTATCTGAGCCGTTGTCCGTCTTCAATCTCTCTCTTTCTTTGCAAAGACATAAACAAACTCTTCAACAACCCGTTTCAATGCTACAGCTTTATTTCCTCGTCTTAAGACAAAACACTTCCCCTCAATCAGTGAACTGTTTCTGTTGCACTTCTATTTCAAGGCTCACTTAGGGAAATTGCCAAATTAATCAAACGGCAAGTAAAGCTGGAAAGTATTTATTTATTTATTTATTTATCTATTGTTCTCAGGAGATTAAACTGGACGAGAGCCAGACGGGTGGACAGTTTCCTTTTTTGTTTTTCTCTGCACATTTCCCACGCCATCTCCTTTCACTTTACTCTTGAGCCTTCCTCTATTTCCACTGATAAATGAAGAACATGTATCGTCGTCTAAAGCGTATTTCTTCGACCACTCCTGCTCCTGAAATGGCCATAAAAGTTCCTTTTAAATTAAATCCTTTAAAATGATCGTATTATTTTCCTTCTTTCCCACAGCGGCGCCTACGTCTCTATATTGTTATCGTAATGATATTATGGCGGCATGATGATGATGAACGTACCAGGATGTTTTACGCGCGTCTCTTTTGCAGCAGTCTGACAGGATGGCGTCGCAGGAGAAGGAGCCTCCTCCCCCGTACCGCGGTGCGACAGATAGCCGTCTGAAGAGCAAGAAGCCGCCCAGCCTCGTCATCGCCATTCCTCCTCCTGAAGTCGCCATGTCCCACGACCCTGCCAAACAGGTACGCAAAAAAAACGTACCATATTCTCAGTAACATGTGGCTCAAAGTGAGGTTCAAGAGCAACGTGATGCTTCTTTTTACGTTTATAACACCGGATTAAGATGCTTAGCCTCTTCTTCCCTGATGCCCCCAGTACGATTTACAGCCAGTTTTCTTACTTTTTTGTTAAAAACAAGTTCCTTTTAGACCTAAAGTGACATGTACATGAAATAAAATGTGTTTTTAATAATTTGGTACATCAGAAATCTCAAATGGCACAGATGGTGCCAAGCTGTGCCAAACGCCTAGACATCTCTTTACTAAAACCTCTGTCATTTCACTCTGCTTCACTTCAACAGCACCACACTTTGCACAGCTCATGTCCACATGTTGTAACATGACTTCCGTGCATTTTTTAAGCTCCTACTGCACATTTCAAAGGTGATATTTGCTTTAAAATGCAATATTTGTTTAGGCGAGGGGAGAAAAAAAAATCCTTCATTTATGCTGTGTTCCATGTGCATTTACTCCGACACAGAGGCATCTACAGTGGAATCTCACAAGTGGTATCTTTATTTTGATACCAAGATAATCCACATGGAGATTGTTACTGCAGAGATTTACTCTATTTAGTTTAGTGGGCATGTCATTTTCGAGCAAAAAGGCCAAACCTTGTGATTGTTTAAATGTATAACACTAAATTAAGATGCTTAGCCTCTTCTTCCAAGTTATTTTTAGACCAATAGCCACATGTAAATAAAATTAAATGTGTTTTAATAATTTGGTACCTAAGAAATCTCAAATGGCACAGATGGTGCCAAGCTGTGCCACAAGCCTCATTATCTCTTTACTAAAACCTCTGTCATTTCACTCTGCTTCACTTTAGCAGCATCAGACTTTGCACAGCTCATGTCCACATGTTGTAACATGACCTCCATAAGCTCCTACTGCATATTTTAAAGGTGATATATACTTTAAAATGCAATATTTCCTTAGGCAAGGGGGGAAAAATTCTTCATTTATGCTGTGTTCCATTTACTCTGACACAGAGGCATCTACAGTGGAATCTCATAAGTGTTATCTTTATTTTGATACCAAGATAATCCACGTAGAGCTTGTAACTGCAGAGATTTACTCTATTTAGTTTGGGCATGTCATTATCGAGCAGGGACTCCAAAAAGAGGAGTTGCAGGAACCGTTGATATTGTCAAATATCCTCGTAAAAGTGAAAGCAGTAAGTTTACGTGGGCTGATGAGTGGGAAAAGACTTTGGGCAGTACTTAGCAACCATGTGCTTGTGTAGGACGCTCTTTTGGACAGCTGTCTTGTAGTTAATGGGCACACGGCCACACTTTGTGGCCTCCACGCTCGGAACATAAATAATGGGCACACGGCCACACTTTGTGGCCTCCACGCTCGGAACATAAATGATGGCGTTTCCGGCTCACCGAGTCGTCGGAAGTGGAGCGAGTTTAATTGAGCAGTTTGCCGCAGTTAAACCGGTGTAATAAACATGCAAATGTAGTGTGGAAACATGGCAGGTCATTCCAGCCCACTCGTTCTGGTATTTACATCATTACTAAAGCCTTGTTTCTACCAAGCAGGTGCAACAGGTTTCAGTTACATTATGTCACTATTCAAGTTTTGGGAGTAAAATTTGGAATAAAACACAAAACATGACATTTTTAGGCAGAGATAATTCAACTATGTTTGTGTTTCTTCCAGCAGAGCCACACTGGGTGTATGTTTTATGACATCTGACACAACAATCACCTTTTTCTTTTACTATTCCTGTCTTTAATTTCCTGTTAAACCTAATTCACCAAAGAATAAGCTTGATAAAAGGCTCATTCTCTGGCTGCATCGTCAGAGCGAATACTGATTATCCGTTAAACTTAATTGAAGAATTAAAATCCTGTCACTGATCCAGAGTTTTACAGCCATTCATTCGGAAAGTACTGTAGTCATATTATACATAGAATCATTATCCAGGTCTCCAAGCAACCTGTAATTTATTGCCTTGTCTGTAATCCTGTGTAACCACACACTGTTATTGTAAGAACAGTTAAAATTTACACTACCGTTCAAAAGTTTGCGCTCACCTATACAATTTTTGTTGTGTTTTCCATTCAAAGTCAGACTTTAAATCATCAAAAGAGTTGCAAAATGAAGCGAAAATATAGTCAAGACATTGACAAGATTAGAAATAATGATTTTTATTCAAAACAAAACTGTTTTCAGCTGTGCTAACATCATTGCACAAGGGTTTTCTCATCATCCAATAGCCTTGTAACGCCATTAGCAAACACAATGTACCATTAGAACACTGTAGATGGGCCTCTATACACCTATGTACATATTCCATTAAAAACCAGACGTTTTTACCACATTAACATTGAAAAAGTGCTTTTCCTTCAAAAGTAAGGACATTTCTAAGTGAGGCCAAACATTTGAACGGGAGTGTACTTAAATGTCCTTTCTCCTTTTCTTGTTTCTCAGCCTCTGCGGCCGTCCCTGAAGAAAAGCGACAGCGCTCAAGCGACTGCGTCGGTGTCGGAGAGCACGAGCGGAGCCGGAGAGCAGGGTTTCTTAACCAGAGACCGGAGATCCAAGCTCGGGCGACAGACGTCGTTGTCTCAGAGTATCCGCAGGTAAAATGCCGTTTCAAGTCGTGCGTTATGGTCAGATACTGTTTCCCTTAGTTCATGCACCAACCCAATTCCTCTGTGGAATTCTTTTCACAACCAAAATAGCAATATAGGATCGAGAGCTGAAACAATTGAATCGATTACTAAATGAATCGTCAACTATTTTGATAACCTTAAAATCAGATTTCTGATTGTTTTAGCGTCTTAAATGTGAATATTTTCTTTGTTATCGTCATTTCCCGGTTTGACAAACACTGATCAATGTTTTTTTACATTTTCTGACATTTTAGGGACCAAACGATTCATCGATTAATGAAGAAAATAACCGTAATTTGCAGCTCTACTAGGATCTGTAATTGTCATTCATCAGTATCATGATTGAGCACGGACTTAAACACCGTAGTAAATAATAATATGGCGGATGTACAGTATTTACATATGCAATATGATAATACTTAACAATTGATTCATAAGCTTTTGTTCACTTCTGTAAAAAGGTTCTCAATTGATTTTGCTTTGTTGTTTACTGAGAGTTGCTTCAGATGTTGTTTAAGTGTTTGTGCACATGTTGTCCTGCAGTTCACCATCACCGTGTACAGCTCATTGCTCTTTAAACATAGAATAATAAAGTCCCATGAAGATGTTGTTAGGACACAAAGGATAGGTGAAGAAGAGAAAAGAAAAAAATGGCGTTAGAAAAACTGTGACGACAGCTTGTGGATGAAGCCCCACCCCCCGTCTTATTTCTCTACCTCCCCCAGGAACACAGCGCAGTGGTTCGGTGTCGGCGAAGACTCTGAGACCAAGCAGCAGGTATGGCACAGGAAGAGCCTGCGTCACTGCAGCCAACGCTACGGCAAACTCAAGGCCCAGTACAGAGAGCCCGACACGGCCAGCAGCTTCGACCAGGGCCTGGACTCACCAGCCACACACAAGATGCCAAAGGTACTAAAGAGATACCCTCATTTCAACACATGAGGTTAAAACAGTGAGTTGACTTTCTTCTCAAAAACAAAAAGTATCTCGGAATGAGTTGAAATTCACCATCATAATAGTCGGCATCGCCCTGAACAAGGATCTGTTGGAAATATTCGCATATCTCTTAAGGAATAATTTTAATTAATTTTTGAAAATCAGGAAATGGTCCATTTGCCCTGATGCACTTTGACAGTGAGCTGACTTTCTTCTCAAAAACAAAAAGTATCTCGGAAAGACTTGAAATTCACCATCATAATTGTCGGCATCGCCCTGAACAAGGATCCTTTGAAAATATTCGCATATCTCTTAAGGAATAATTTTGATGAATTTTTGAAAATCAGGAAATGATCCATTTGCCCTGATGCACTTTGACAGTGAGCTGACTTTCTTCTCAAAAACAAAAAGTATCTTGGAATGACTTGAAATTCACCATCATAATAGTCGGCATCGCCCTGAACAAGGATCTGTTGAAGATATTCGCAAATCTCTTAAGGACTAATTTTAATGAGTTTTTGAAAATCTGGAAATTATCCATTTGCCCTGATGCACTTTGACAGTGAGCTGACTTTCTTCTCAAAAACAAAAAGTATCTCGGAATGACTTGAAATTCATCATCATAATAGTCGGCATCGCCCTGAACAAGGATCCGTTGAAAATATTTGCATATCTCTTAAGGAGTAATTTTGATGAATTTTTGAAAATCAGGAAATGAGCCATTTGCCCTGATACACTTTGACAGTGAGCTGACTTTCTTCTCAAAAACAAAAAGTATCTTGGAATGACTTGAAATTCACCATCATAATAGTCGGCATCGCCCTAAACAAGGATCCATTTTAAATATTTACATATCCATTTGCCCTGATACACTTTGACAGTGAGCTGACTTTCTTCTCAAAAACAAAAAGTATGTCGGTATTACTTCAAATGTACCATCATAATAGTCGGCATTGCCCTGACGGACACGAAGGCCAAGAGGACAGGAGCAGAAAGAGATGTGAAGATGAGGGTGAGAGGAGTTACAAATGTGTCTGTGGTGACAGACAATGACCATCTGTGTCCCAGATGACTCATGGCGCTTCTAAAAGTCCTCACTCCTTTATTATGAGTATTTCTTCTTGTAATGCAGACTCAGTGACACAAAGCAAAAACTGTGTCATTGCCGTAAACTCATACGTGTGTGACTGACTTTTGCTCGTGACCATGAATGCACCGTCCTCACAGTTCCCTTCTCTCTTTCTTTCTTTCTGTGTTTGGGCAGATCGTGGATCCCCTGGCCCGAGGCAGAGCCTTCCGTTGTCCCGATGACGTGGACGGTCGCTCGCCCAGGACGCCGCACGCCACTCCTCAGGGGGGTCCGGTCACGCCGGGGGTCACCTCGCTCAGCTCCTTCACCAGCCAGCGCTCCGGCTACGGACGCTACCCCAGACGCAAGAGGGAGTCGGTGGCTCGCATGAGCATCAGAGCTGCATCCAACCTGCTGAGGGTGTGTATACTGAGCTGAACGCCTCTGTGTGTGTGTGTGTTCTTGTACTTGCAGCATACTGAGGACCAGTGAGGGTTTTTAACCAACAAAGTGAGGTCATTTTTACCGAGTGAGGACATTTTGGACGACATAGTATAGTATGACGTTTTTTGTCAAATTTTGGACCAAAAATTACAAAAAAAAAAAACATCGAAAAAGTTTTCCAGCCCTTTTTGCTCTGGGGCTCCACCTGCAGACATTTTATGGTACTGCAACCAGTACTTCTTTATAGATATGATTCATGAAGTAGATATTTGTAATTGTGTTGATTTATAAAGGGGAAATGCTGGTCCTCACTTTGTCAGCAACTTGGTCCTCAGTATGCAGCAAGTACAATAGTGTGTGTGTGTTGGTGTCCAGATATTATCAGAAATTATCTTGGGTTATATTTGTGTTTTTTTTCCTTTCTCATCCATTAATTCTGTTTTATCCTGTAAAATGTGGATTGAATTATGTTCCATTTTAAGTCTGTGTTGGAGACCAAACTTCAAAAAACATTAACACAGTGCGCATATACAGCATTTAGAGTCCAATTCTATGTTTTTAATTTATAGTAGCTCATGTGCGGGGGTTTTATACTTTTGCATACCATTAAATTCTAATTCCTTTCTCTTATAAAGATGAAGAAACGTTGTCTTTATTGTAATGGATTTACAATCTGAGGCATAGTCGGACCTTAGTTTGCAGTTGAATCACAGTAGAAACAACTCCAGGGCACGGCACTATGACATATAATGTGTTATTCAGTGACTATCAGGGCTGTCACTTTCTCCAAAAATCAAGTTAGAAGAACTATAACATGACATCCTATTCCTTTTAAAAGACATTAGACGTTACTGCAGATGGTCTGATGTGCTTCTATGCTGTTTATTTTGAGCTCAAAACTCATAATGTCTGTCAATGTCTCGCATAAACAGACCTTTTTCACAGCAATTTATATATTTTTTTCCCTCATGGAATAGTCGGGTAAACAGGTTTTACCAATAACATTAATTACAGTTCCACTCTCTTGTACGTTATGGTCATTATAGAGTTGCAAAAACAGCAAATCTGATGGTGACCCATAACCGAATATGATATTTAAAGGTATTTACATTACAGAAAAAGCCAAACAATGCATTATTGTTATCTTTGTTCCCTTTATTCTTGAGTAAAGGAGAACTAATGCTAAAAAAAAAAGCATTATATATGTGAAATGACCGTCTCTCTCCGTGTGTGTGTGTGTGTGTGTGCAGGGTCGCAGTGGTTTGGCCGGGTCTCTTACGGGCCGCAGTTTCCCCAGGAGAAGCTTTGCCAGGCCCAGCTGGATGGACGAGGAAACGGTGGACTCTGCAGACACGTCCCAGTCGCTCTTCTTTAGCAAGGTCAGCAGCAGCAGCAGCAGCAGCAGCAGCAGCTTTTTTAAGAGTATTTTAACCATCACACTCCTCAAATCTTTGCGTAAAACTCCTTTCACTGCTTCTCCGTACGTCCTCTTCCTCTGTGACTTTAGGTCGATGCCCACGATGAGATGTATTCTATCGCCGACGATGTCTTCGAATCTCCGCCCATGTCGGCGTCTTTGGCTCCCTGCGAGCAGCCGGACCAAAAGTTCCCGAGCCTGTGAGTAAAATCGATGCGTAAAAGATGGGTAACAGCTTCTCTGGAAACTTTTCAAAATTTGTGAACTGACTTTCTTCTCAAAAACAAAAAGTATCTCGGAATGACTTGAAATTCACCATCATAATAGTCGGCATCGCCCTGAACAAGGATCTGTTGGAAATATTCGCATATCTCTTAAGGAATAATTTTAATGAATTTTTGAAAATCGGGAAATGGTCCATTTGCCCTGATACACTTTGACAGTGAGCCTGTGACTAAATCGATGCTTAAAAGATGGATAACGGCTTCTTTGGAAACTGAAATCTGGGGATTTTCTTCAAAATAAGAGACATTTTTGGCTATTTAAAAAAAATAAAATAAAATAAAATCATCAAATACATACATGTTGAGGGAAGTAATTGTTTAAAAATAACCATCCTTACATTACACAATGTCATATGCATATATTATGTCCCATTTGGTAATGCCCCGTTGTGTTTAAAATCTGTAACACGGTAAATATTGAACTGAATCTTGACCGAAAAAGTATTATATCACAAATCAAATTGCAATATCTTGTCAGGAAAAACCTTACGTCCTCAATTATTGAATGTTATTGTACAAAACATGGTAATTAGCATAAAAACATGCATACATACACAAACTTCGAGCATCTCCTGTCAATATCCACTGTGTTTTCTTATTGCATGCGGTTTAAAAGAGAGCATATAATGGTTTAGTTAGAGCTTCAGCTTATTGCTGAGTTCCATGACGGCCTGGTCTTTCATTATTTTTCTGTCTAACAACTGTCAATTAATCGATTGTTAAATTAACCGTCAACTATTTTGCTCATCGATGAATCGGTTTGAAGCTTTTTTCATGATTAAAACAAGATTTCTGATTGTTTTAGCTTCTTAAATGTGAATATTTTTCTTTGTTTCTTTGCTCCACATAAACAAAGAAATGGTTAAAACTGAATAATTTTGGCTTGTGTACAAAATCATGATAAGATGAACCGATTACGAAAATAATCTTTAGCTGCAGCTCTGCTAACTCCGTTCTCTGAACCACAGTAAGGACATCTCTCGGACGCCAAGGACACCGACAGCGGTGCCCGAAAAGGGCTACCACCCTCGCCGCGGACGTCGCATCGCCTCCCAGGTCAAGCACTTTGCGTTCGACAAACAAAAGCGTCAGTACGGGATGGGCGTCGTGGGGAAGTGGTTGAACCGACACTACCGACGCAGCCTGAGCAGCAACGTCCAAAAGCAGCTGGAGGACTTCCACAGCCACAGGTTTGGAAGCAGCCGATGACGTATATGCTTATATTTGACACCAAGGATTCTTACCAGTTTGTTGTTTGTTGTTGTTGTTTTTAGGCCGTACTTTACCTACTGGATCACGTTTGTCCATATCGTCATCACGCTGCTGGCCTGCTGCACTTATGGTTTCGCCCCTGTGGGGTTTGCGCAGCACTCGACCACTGATCTGGTGAGTGAAGGTCAGATTATAATCCCTGTGTTATGATATAGTGGCTATAGTCTGTTAGAAATAACTTGACTAATCTAGTCGTTTGAAATAAATATACAGTATATATGTGGATCGTTTTCATTGAATGACTCTGTCGCCCTCTGCAGGTGCTGAAGAACAAAGGCATTTATGAAAGTGTCAAGTTTATTCAACAGGAGAACTTCTGGATCGGTCCTAGATCTGTGAGTCTCCTGCTCATTTCACTGTTATTGTTTGATTACTTTACATCCAATACATATACATATATATACATATATATATGATGTTTGTTATGTACGGAGTGCTAAAATGACTTCCTATAGTAAAAACACACACAAGGATAAATGAAGTTTACACTCATTTTTCTGTGGTTTCACAGTGTACGTCGGTGTTTTTTAAGTGTGTCACACCCTCGTCGTCTACTTGTGACTTGTCTCACTTTAGCACATCAGTGCATTTCCTGTTAATTCATGTTATAGCTGTGGTGAAACCTCTCTCTTTGGTGCATGTGTGAATCCCATTACGTCAGTGAGTGACTTCCCTAAAAATAGCTAAAATAATAATATTATATTCTTTTTATATTTATTTATTTATTAAGTGAAATATATAATTTTTATAATTATTATTTAATTAATTAATTAATTAATTAATTAATTAATTGATTAATGTATTTATTTATTTATTTTAGTTTTTATTTTAATGAATTGTTTGTGGTTTTTTTAATGAATTAATGTGTTTATTTTTTATTTTAATTAATGTATGTATTTATTTATTTATTAATTAATTAATTATATTAATTTATTAATGTATTAATGTATTAATTAATTTATTTATTTATTTGTGGGTTTTTAATGAATTAATTCATCTATCTATCTATATATCTATCCTTACTTTAGCAAGCAGGGTCGCACTGTGATACAAGATCCTTTCTTTCAGGGAGTCCTGGTCATGATAGCGGCACAAATATTGTGCCAAAGTTGTTAAAGGGGATTAAAAAAGAAGAGAGAGATTTTATAAAAGTAAAGTATGCCTTTTTAAAGGTGTTTGAAGAAGGCTGCATCAGCTAAATCTTGTTAGAAGACAGAAAATCTATGTTTTACTTTGTTTTATGTACACCTCATTGTCTCATTTCAGCTGCGCACTAATCACTAAATAATAATAATTAACCAAAATAGAATCAGAGATGCCTTATTAGTCACCAGGGGGAAATAAATTGGGTTTTTCTTACAGCTAAAGAAGTACTATTTACATTTTTGTCCAATATGTTGAGAAGAAAATAATAATTATACAGTAAATACAGTAAATACAACAGCAGGACGTGCAGTCTAACAAATAAGTGAACTGGGATTTAACCTTCAATATATAAGAGGAAGTGTTGAAATGTACAAACGGACAGTTTGTATGTCTATAATGTGATGCGGTTAATGTGACTTCCTGCTTTTCGTTTTCGTAGGAGGACCTGATCCACCTGGGGGCCAAGTTCTCTCCGTGCATTCGTCAGGACCAGCAGATCGTCACGTTGATCCAGAGAGCCAGAAACCTGGAGCGAGAGTCCGGCTGCTGCGTCCAGAACGACAACTCCGGATGTGTGCAGACCCTGCGGTCCGACTGCTCCGTACGTCCTCCGCCGTGCACTTTTCAGTCGTTTTAGAATGAGTTTGCGTTACGTATACAGTAAGAATTGCACTTATAGAGACGTAAAACACACAGAGTTGTTGAAAACGATGCTAAATATGCGATCGTGTGCGCGCAGGAGACGCTGGGCACGTATATTAAATGGAAGAACGAGCTCGTGGACTTCAACATCAGCAGGTCGTCCGGTTCCGTGTGTCACCAGGACCCCAGGTGAGGAGGAGATCTGCAGCACTGTGTTGTTATTACATGTAAAAGCACACTCGAAAAGAAACGATATCAATCAAACAACAACTTCCTGTGTCGTTTGCAGAGTGTGCGAGGTTCCCGCCTCTCTGCCGCCTCACACGTGGCCAGACGACATCACCCAGTGGCCGGTGAGGGAACACTTACTTACTCACAACGGCGTAGACTTCCTGTTTTCAAACGAAAATAATAATTATCTCTAATTATCGTTTACCACCAAGGTGTGCACGGATCGCAAGACGGGGAACCAAACAGGTTTAAGACACATGGATTGTAAGATCAAGGGACGGCCGTGCTGTATAGGAACTAAGGGCAGGTGAGACGTGTGTGTCTATAATGCTCCATCGTGGATTTAGAGCCTGGAGAAAACTATTGCATATAATTGCATTAAATTTAAAACATTCCCGCAGATGTGAGATCACCACTCCGGACTATTGCAAATTCATGCATGGTTATTTCCACGAAGAGGCCACACTCTGCTCACAGGTACTGTCTGTTCTGGTATATATGTGTATATATATATCTATATATATATAGATATATATATATATGTATATGTGTGTGTGTGTGTGTGTGTGTGTGTATATATATGTATATACGTATATGTATGTATATACGTATATATACACATATACATATATATATATATATATATATATACACACACGTGTGTATATATATGTATACATTATTACTAAAAGCACTGGAAATTATGATTTTGCACTCACAGGAAATGTTTATATATTGTGTATGTGTATGTGTATATATGTATATATATATATATGTGTATATGTATATATATGTGTATGTATATGTATGTGAATATATATATATGTATGTATAGATATTTATGTATATGTATATATTTATGTATATATATATGTATATGTATGTATATATATATGTATATTGATGCATATGTATGTATGTATATGTATATATATTTATGCATATATATATATATATGTAAATATATTTATGCATATGTATGTATGTATGTTTATATATGTATACATATTTATGCATATGTATATATATGTATATATATTTAATGCATATGTATATATATATGTAATTTTGTATATATATTTATGCAAATGTATATATATTTATGCATATGTGTATATATATGTATATATATTATGCATATGTATATATATGTAAATGTATATGTATATACATATATACATATATATATTTCTGACCTGATTGTCCTCTCTTGTGCAGATCCACTGTCTGGATGACGTGTGTGGTTTGCTGCCCTTCCTTAATCCCGATGTTCCTGATCAGTTCTACCGTCTGTGGCTCTCCCTCTTCCTCCACGCCGGGTACACACACACACACACTAAGTTAATTTTTATACACACACGTCCTTTATTTCCTTCCATGTTTTATTAGCCACTGTATAGATGCTCTTGATAAGCTCTTCTATATCTGCTAAATAACAACACGTCATATGCTGCGATGACGTCATCACGTCTGATTCACACAGGTTTTCCGCCGCGTCAGCAGAGCGGAATAAATATTTCTGAATGAGGCCCCTCGTCGCTCGTGAGCTGCTCGCTCACGTGAGCGCTGTATTACTTTAGTGTTAATTCTGGGCACGTGGGAAAATCCCCTCAGGTTTCTGCTTTTTCAAATAGGCGAACAAAGAAATAAAAATGATGATGATGTCATGCACTGCTCACCTTGAATTGTATTTATAGAGCACATTTTAAAAACAGTTCTGTACGGAATAGGAGATTGAAGACATTAAAAACAACATCAAAGAATAAAATGCTATAATAAAAGCACATAAGAATACCTGTCCATCTGGACTTTTTTGCTTATTTTAACCATAAAAGAGCCAGAAAATGTCCTTTCTTTCCAAATCTGGCAGTTATTTATAATTTACTGCATGTTAAAGTAGTGTATTTACAATTTTTATTTTTAAAAACCCACTGTAGGTGTACACAAACACCAGATTTGCAGTATATAAAACATATTTAAAATACTTCTATCTGAACCTGATCCAAAAACAGGCCAAAAAACACTGATAAACACAACTTTCAATACTCCGTCGTGTAAATTGACAAGTGCTAGTTTTGGCTGTTAGGGAGAAAAGTATTTTAAAACAAAACAATTGTATATATTTATGTTATTATAATAATATAATTCTGTTCGTGTGTGTAGGCTCTTCCACTGTGCCGTGTCAGTGGTGTTCCAGATGACCATACTCAGGGACCTGGAGAAGCTGGCCGGCTGGGTGCGCATCTCCATCATCTACATCCTCAGCGGCATCACTGGAAACCTGGCCTCGGCCCTGTTCCTGCCCTACAGAGCTGAGGTCAGACACACACACACACACGCACACACACACACACACACACCTGCTAAATTTAACCAGGTATAAACAAAGGTTTTTGGGTTCAATGTTTACTTAAAACTTACTATGTTTTTTTAGCATTTGTATTAGCATATGTGTATATATATACGTATATATATATGTATATGTGTGTATATATATATATATATATATATATATATATATATATATATATACATATATGTATATGTGTATATATGTATATGTGTATATGTGTATATATATATGTATATGTGTATATATATGTATGTATATGTGTATATATATATATATATATATATATATATATATATATATATGTGTATATATATATATATGTGTATATATATATATATGTGTATATATATATATGTGTATATATATATATATATGTATATATATATATATATATGTATGTATGTAATATGTATTAAGAGGTTTTTTGTCGTTGTTTTAATCACCATCACGGTCGTGTTACAGTAATCACTTGCCAGGAAAGCTGTTACTTAAGCTTTCACAGTTGTCACACACACACACGCACACACACATTCTCACACTTGTGGAATACTCGCACGTGTAATCTAATCTGAGAGCTTGGTAATCGTCGAGGGTGGGGGGGGGGGGTTGGCGGATATAGATATTCCTGAATTGTTATGCACATAGTTAGAGTTAATTATACGCCACACTTTGTAAAACAAGCACGATGCCTTGTGTTCAGGTGACCTACATGACCTTTGACACTTTGGCCTAATACAGGAAGTCAGGAATGTGACATTTTGTCTAAAAAAAAATGCCAGTTTCTAATCTAATTTCAACTTAAATCTAGATCAGTGTCACGATTATAGAGTTAATTAGACTTGAAACAAACAGGATGACAAAATAACACGCTATACCTTTTCCCACTGTAAGTGCACTTCTGTTTTCACTGCTGTGTGGTTTAGCTCAGATTAACGCTGCTCACTTACTGGAGGGAGTTTCTCCAACTGGGGATTATCAGAGCAGACGTCTGCGAGGGCTAAAGGAAAACCTCATGTGCTTAAAAGTGGAGAAATGACACACGTGGACACAGTCAATTTTCTATTTTGTCATGGCGATATTCTCCAGTACTCCATATTGTATGTTTACGTAGTATTAAAGGGACACTGTGTAGTATTTATGGGTTTATATGACCCAACATCCACTTTTTTATACATATTATGTGCTCCTGCATTGTCTAGTCGCTGTATAATAGTTTGTGTTTCATTTTCGTAGTGTTTCAAAAAGTCATGTAAAATAACATGGTCGCGGGCCGCGGTTGCATAGCCACTGTTAGCAGAGAGACGCCATGTTTCTACTGGAGCCTGTAAGGACAAACCCGAGAGAACAAATCGAGCGTCGCTTTACTTGTAGCGGAAGTCCCGAGCGGATCTTTTTACGCGTTTAGAACGGAGGACCACGCATATTTTACAGCGGATAAAGGAACACCAGTACCTGACCGTACGCCCGCACCGCGGAGAAAGACGACGAGGGCGACATTTGACCGGCTGAGGATAGCATAGCGCTCAGGGAAGGGAGGGGGTGAGCAGAGGAGCAGTTCTTTGTTGTTGTAAATTTCAGCCTCTCCTCTAGATGTCACTATAAACTACTTACTTCACCTTTAATGAGACAAATAAGGACGTATTTATTGATCAGAAGGCGCCGAGACGAAAGAGTAGCACGTCACAGTTAAATAAGAACTAGTTTGTTTATCTTCCTCGTTTGCTGACCTCAATCACTCTCACCTCTGCGCTGTGACGCGAGCCGACTCTCTCTGAATGACGATGTTCAGCTCGCACAGGAATAACCAAACCAGAGGAAGCAGCAAACGCACGAGCACAACTCAACTCAGGGCAGTCAAGCCACTTAAAGAGGCGGTTTAAGTGGATTATCCTGTAAGTGTGGACTTAAGGAGACCCCGTGGACCTGAGCACCAATGACTCAAACAACAGCTGCGACTTGAATTCACCTTTTTTAGAATTCACACGGTTTAAACAAGTTGTTTAATTATGTATTTGTTTGAAATTCTCTCTGGGCTGGATCACGTTTTTCACGTCCTAAACGTTGGTGAAAATGGACAAAGATTGGTGATCAGAAGTGGTGAAAGATTTTAGAAAATAAACAAAATCTGTAAAAGTGGTGCAGAATGGCTCAGTAGCACCCCCGAAGGTGAAACCCAGTAGGACTAAGCCGTAACTCAGTTGGACCTAATTTCATGAAACTTGGTGGAAAGATGTCACAGCCCAAGACAAAGAGAAAAGTCTATCGGGACCGTGGCCTCAAGTCAACAGGAAGTCGGCCATTTTTAATTTTGACCGATCACCATGAAACAGGAAGTGACCTGTAACTTTGATCCATATATAGATCGATCGATATCTGCTCAAAAAAGCATAATGTGACATGAAAAAACAGGCTCTGTGAAGCAATACTATCAGACCTGACTGAGGGAGCGTTTGTGTGTATACAGCAGCAGAGCAGGGGTGGGTGGGGACAGATAGCTTTTTTTTAAGGTTGTACCAAATTTCATGAAACTTGGTAGAAATATGTTTCACAACAAAGAGAAAAGTCTTTTGGGACCATGGCATCAAATCAACAGGAAGTCGGCCATTTTGAATTTTGACCATTCGCCACAAAACAGGAAGTGGCCTCTAACTTTGATCCATAGATTGACCGATATCTGCTCAAAATATCATATTATGTGACACAAGAGACCTCATGGCCCTCAGCTGAAATACAGGCTCTGTGAAGCAATACTATCAGACCTGACTGAGGGAGCTTTTGTGTGTATACAGCAGCAGAGTGGGGACAAGTAGCATTTTTTTAGCACTTTTTTGAGCACACCTGGTGCTGAACAACACAGAGACTTTATCAGCGTGACGTGAACTCACTTGACCTTGGTTTGAACCTTAGCTGTGCGTTAGCAGCGATGTCCTTCCTGTCACTACCGCGTCATCGCAGCCATCGGTGAACGAAAATAAGTGCGTTAGGAAAAGTGTCAGCGTCGTGTGAGTCTCGGGGGGGATGGGGGGGGGGGGTGTGGGGGGGTGGGCGGCTTGCAGGTGGACGGATGTGCCACGAGTTTAGCGTCTTCACAGATTAGCCACCTGTCTGCGATCAGGCCAAAACTCCAAAGTCATCCCTGACGTCACTAATCTGCCTGACCCAGGGCTGCTCCTCCTTCTGTCCCACGACTACATGTAAAAGAAAGAGAGTTTCAATTAACGACGTGCATTTATTGTGGTGTTAGTCGCCTCAGGTCAGGTCTAGTTCTTGATGATGGAAGTTATTCTGTGGCCAGTCAGGTTCAGACATGTGCAACTCAGGGATCAACTCTGGATTAACTCTGGATTAACTCTCCTCGTGTGATAGTCAGACAACATAAGAATGACCCTGAAGCAGAATGTACGCATTTTGTCTTCAGTACAACTCAGAGGTGATGAATGTCATACATGTACCACTTCTTCAAGGTATTAAGTAGAGCTTAATGGATGACTAAATTAATCGTCAACTATGTTGATCACTGATGAAGCTTTTTTTCATGATTAAAACAAGATTTCTGATTGTTTTAGCTTCTTAAATGTGAATATTTTCTTTGTTTCTTTGCTCCACATCACAAAGAAATCATTAAAAACTGAACATTTTATGGACCAAACGAGTCAAATCGACAGATTAATGATTGCGAAAATAGTCGTGAGTTGCCCCTCTACTATTAAGTGTTGTAATAAATTGTGCAGCGTGGTCTTCTGCAAACCTTAAAAATAAGTGGTTATATGACGTACTGTCTCTGTAAACCCTAGAGACGGTTGTGTGTTACTATCCCAGTCGATCGATAGTTTCTGAAGTGGTCAGACCACCAATCAAAATCACTGAAATCACTTAAAGTAGACGTATTATACCCTATTTCTCCACGTTAACCTAGTTCCCTGGTGTCTTTGTTCAAAATACCTTAAGAATGAAGCACCAGAGCAGCCAAAACAGCCCTGTTCAGAACTCTTTAAATGCAAACGAGACGCAGGAAACGACGTCAGCGTCACTGAGGACAACACAAAAACATATTTTTTCACACTTTGCAGACTCATCGGGCCTCCAGGGTTCCAAATATAAGTATTAAAATGGTTAAAAAGTTGATTTTGCATCATTTAAATCTTCCCTCCCGATGCTCGGTTTGACCTGAATGCACTGACTCGTTACCGTGCGATTGGCTGAGTCATCTCCATCTTTTTGTTTTTGTTTCCTCCTCCTCCTCCTGCAGGTGGGTCCTGCCGGCTCCCAGTTCGGTCTCCTCGCTTGCCTCTTCGTCGAGCTCTTCCAGGGCTGGCAGATGCTGGAGAAGCCGTGGAAAGCCTTCGCCAAGCTGGTGGGCATCGTCCTCTTCCTCTTCATGTGCGGCCTCCTGCCGTGGATCGACAACATCGCGCACATCTTCGGCTTCCTCGGCGGCCTGCTGCTCTCCTTCGCCGTGCTGCCTTACGTCACCTTCGGCACCTTCGACATGTACCGGAAGCGCGTGCTGATCGTGGCGTCGCTGCTGGTCTACGTCGGGCTCTTCTCGTCGCTCATCGTCTGGTTCTACATCTACCCCATAAACTGGCACTGGCTGGAGCACCTCACGTGTTTGCCCTTCACCAGCAAGTTCTGCGAGAAGTACGACATCGACCACAACATTAACGACGTGGTTCACTAGTAATCTCCAGGAACCTGGTCAAAGTCCGTATGAAGGGGAAACCTGAACTGCTGATTCTGCTTCACTGCTTACGTCTACAAAAAACCTTTAATCCTCACGGTCGCTCTCGCGTTTTTCATTTCTGCGTCTGAGCTGGGAGATCGTCAGAAACCACAGAGAAGGACAGAGAAGAGATTCTCAGGATGTCAAACACTGCTGAAAAGGAGCTAAAAGGGAAATATTAACGTCACAACAACAGTCCACGATAGCTTTTTCCTTCAAATTCTATGGACTATGGACGGCGAGAATCGGCCCACGCTGGACGAGTCGAAGTTGTGTCTTTCTTTTGTGCACGTGCGCTCGCGTCATAGCGTGCACTTAGCTGATAATGCTACGTGGTATTAGCTGAAAGTGTGAAAATATCGTCGTCGAGATCACGAGTTGCCTTAAATAAAAGGGACTGTGCCATTAATGTCGATGCTTGGAACACAACAACGTTTCTGTCTGACCCTGAACTAACCAAAGCAACGCCACATGCTGCTTCTATATGCATGTGTGTGTGTGTGTGTGTGTGTGTGTCACTCACACAAAGTGGTGCCTAAACCTTTTTATCATCATAATAATAATAATATTTATTCGATAGGTGTAGCGTAGTTATATCACAACTGTTTTTCTACTGGTTTTTTTATGACCGCGTGAAACAACCCGAGCCTTAATGTGTTTGTGATATTTACTGTATTTACGGCTCCGTGTTTGAACCACTTTTACTCGAGTAAACGCAAACCAATGCGAGACGATTGATTTACGACGATCATTTCTTAACTGTTTTAATTCCACGGACACATGTACAGCGCACGCTACGACTGCTTCTACTCTAGCAGTTGTTGTTTTGTTGTTTTTTTGGTCTCTGGCCCACAATAGAAGGTCGCGGTATACTTCTCCGACTGCGTAAATGCGTTACACGCCACGGAGAGACCCCTCATGCCTTCACCGTTCTCCGTCGTGGTGCCAGATACGCGCTGCAATTTCCCTGCCGGACCAGTAGGGGTCGCCACGCAAGGTTGTTGTAGCTTCGGGCTACAGTGAGCAATGGCGTCCGAGAAAGAAAGACTGTTGTTGTTGTTGTTGTTGTTGTTGCAGCTGAATAACATTAGTTATATTTTTCTGTGTCCCGGAACTAAAGCGGAACTAGACCAGAAGTTCCAATTAACGCTGTTTTTTTAGTGTGTATCTGCGTCATTACCTTGTTTATGAAGCCCTGAAATTTCGAAATAACCAGTTCAGCCATTGCTGAGAACGCTGTGTTTTATTGTAATCTCGGGCTCAACGAGATCACTGAAAATCCCGTAATAGTTACGTAAGCATCGGTTCTCCTGAACAACCGATCGTCCTGCTCCGGGCACTAGTCCGGGCACATCCGGTTGCGTACATTGAACCGCAGAAGAAGAATAACGTCCGTTGTGGAGGTGTTTCACGAGCGACAGTGTCTTCTGACTCTGGGTCAAAGGTCATAAAAGGGACTGCGGCGGGGAGTCGTGAAGAAGCTATTTTTAAACACTGTTAAAACAATGTTTTGATAATGAGGAGCAGTGCATCCACCGTTCCAGAGGGGGGCGCTGCACTTCTGAGAACGGATGTGCTGGATAGTACTGGCCAATCACAAGACTCTTCTGTCTTCTGGGGGTGAAAGTTCACTCTGAAATCTCGCAGCAGAAAAACACCATCAGAAAAGACAGATTTCTATCGGCTCGTTTACAGCAACTAGGAGGTTTTTGACCATAAAAACGGGTTAATATATGTAAGTAGACCTCCATAACTAACATATATGTGCAACAGGACCACTCTATGTCACCTTTAAGATCATTTGAGGCGAGAAATTTGCCATTTAGAGTCTAAACATGTGGTGTTTGTGTGTTAAGATATGACGTATTTATAGTTTGGCAGCGACGTTGCGCACTGTGAGCCGGCACAGAGCGGCGTTACCTCCGCCTGTTCCTGAGGACCAATCGCAGCCCTCGTCGTCTCCGTTGTACCCCTGACGGAGTGACGGACACTCTCCGGCAGGCTCTCGGGCGACGTAGAGGGGTCTCCGTTATCTACGTAGAGTAGGAGTATAAATTGGGCTTCAGTGTGGGTCCCTGATAATGTGACAAAGGGTCTCGGACTCCTGGTTTTTGAACGTCGCCTTCTTGTTAAACGTTTCGTGTGTGTCGACGCCTGCTGTCAGGAAAGCGTGTGAAGGATTTTGTGAGTTAGTTTTAGGGGCCGCGGTCTGCAGAAAACAAGTTCTCGCCGGACGGATTCAATATTTGAACCACTTCTTTTGCCCACAGTGACGTCCTCCTCTCTTTTCCTGTGCCTTCTTGAACGTGTGAAGATGCTGAACCACGACATCGTGACATCGTCAGATCAGTAAATGCAGCAGAAACACACACTTCTGTCCGTGTCTCTGCACTGGGACCAAAAACAAAAAAGGGACATTTTTAAATGAATTTCACGACATGGTGACGGTACTTTTCTGGTTTTTGCTTCAGTTTTATATGTGAAAAAATCTCTCTCTACATATATATATGTATATATATACATATATATAAAAAGCAGTCATGTTAAAATAAAAGCCACCCAGGTAATAATGCAGTGCGTCTCTGTTTTTTTCAATTTTTTTTTACTTTTGAGACCACACTAGAGTGACCTTTGACCCTAAAAGAGAATCTAAAAGGCTGATTCTTCACACCCAAGTCTGTAAGGATGTACAGAAAGCTGAAAGGGAAGTACAGACAAAACAGAAAAGACAGAAGAGCAGACGTGATAGATGGAAAATAAGATATCTTTTTTATTGTTTTTTTAAAAAATGTCTTGATTCAAGACTGGGAGGCAGATTTATTCCCCAATAAGATCACGTACGTCCTCCTCTTCCTCACACACTGGTGTAGTGTCACTTTGGCATGTTACGGTGCACAAATCACAATCAGGATATATAAATAATGCATGTGGATCATCATCCTATTGGCTCTATGTGCCAGAGACCATCTTTAGACTGGTTAAATACATAAAAAAACACTTTTCCTTTTGAATATACTGATAAATGACCAGCATTTATCGCCATAAGGAAAATAATAACATATTAAAACAAAGTGAAATTTGAATATGGATTCGATGACGTCTTCACAGGTCACTGTCGTCTGCTGTGACGATCACATCCTCTGATCCGGCGCAAACGTCCTCAACCTCAACAACCGCTGTTGCGGCGCATGAAGGCGTGGCCCCGCACTGCGTAGGACATCTCGACGAAGGCGAGGGGCCCCACCGTGATCTGGCTGGGGCCCTGCGCCTTGAACCCCGACTTGCGGTAGAAGGGGACCAGGAAGTCCTCGCACATGAGGACGGCGCGGCGGACGTACGGCAGGCACCGGAGGTACTGCAGGTAGCGCCACATCAGGATGGAGCCCTTGCCCTGCTGCCGGAACGTCCGGTGGACGGCGAGCACGTGGATGTGGACGGTGGCGCCGTGAGGCTTATGGAGAGTCAGAGCGTCCTGGGATATATGAAGAGAGAGGAAGAGGAGGAGGAGGAGGAGGAGGAGGAGGAGGAGGAGCAGAGCTGTGAGGTCAATACTTCACTGTAAAGTCACCTCAGAAGGTTGTAAATGACCAAAAATTCAAAAACGACTAAAGATTGATAAGAGTTTAACCCTAGAACACCATTAGCAAATTTTAGCAAATATATATTTTTTTTTTTTTGACATTTTTTGTTCCCAAATTCCTAATTTTCCAGTCATTTTGGAGCATTTTTATATTCGTCCCCTCATGATGCTTTTCTTTCATTTTGTTAGACACGACACAGTTTAAAATAAAAGAACACAACTCAAATTTGTCATGTTTTGATATATATTTTGATGACTTTTAAGTAATTTTTATTGGGTGTATTTATTATCTCGGGTAAAAATCACCCGGTGTTAGGGATGGTGTTTTGAATTTGAGTGATAATAATGTTCTAGGGTTAAATGCATAGAATTCCTAATTCCATTTGTCATACTTAACTATGTCGTCTAAAATTTGACAATAAAAAAAAAAAAAAAAAAAAAGATTTTGGTCCAAAATTTTACAAAAACATCATACTATACTATGTCATCTAAAATTTGAAAAAAAATTTGTTCAAAATTTGATAAAACATCATACTATAATTTGTCATGTATTGTCATGTTTTGATATATTTTAATGACAAGTACTTTTTATCGGGTGTATTTATTATCTCGGGTAAAAATCACCTGGCGTTAGTGATGGTGTTGTTGAATTTGAGCGATAAATTCTAGGGTTATACCTTAGAACACAGAGCATTTAGGCTGCTTTTTCCCCATTACTATGTTAAAATAGACAGATATATACACATAATATATACAGAGGCGATGATGATATAAAGTATCTGTATAAACACACCTGAGCAAAAAGTAGAATTATTGAAATTTGGATGTACATCACATTTCAAAGTTCGCTTGGTTTGTTTTTATGAACAAAAATAGAAGAAAAAATGTCTATTCTGTGACTTCTGCACAATTATTATTACTCTCACAAAATATGCGGTGAAAATTAAAGGCGCCACATGTAAGGATGTGGCCAAAAACAGTTACTACATTCAAATTCAAAATACCGAGGCCGTTTTCTGTCGTAACTGGCAACCCGTGGTTGCTCAGCAGCTGAGACTCTCCTGACTTATTTTACCAAATATTTATTAATCAACGCTTATGATCTGTCTCTTCAAACCTCAGGAAATTAAAGGTGCAACATAGAAGAAGAGGAAGAAGAAGAAGAGAGTCTCACCATGGTGAGCCTCTCCTGGTCCCACAGAGAGCCGATGATAAACGCCACCAGTCGTCCCTCCTCGAACCAGCCCAGAGACAACTCTGGACACAACGTGAGGAAGTGACGCACCTCGTCCAGGTGCAGGGGACACTCTCCAGACACGGAGATGAAGGCTTTGAGGAGGAGGAGGAGGAGGAGAGTCAGTATAGTTCACTTCAATTCACTGCAATTCAAATACTTTAGTTCAGGGGCCACAATAATAGCATAATGATTAATAAACAAACAAGAGCTCCCTTTGTTTCCCTTTGTTTCAGGTTTAATAATTATCTTTTTTTTTTTTTTTACAAAACAACCTCACGTTTCTTGATGATAAATAAGTGCAATTTCATTTGTCATTTACACACATGTGCATTAAGATGACAGTGGATATACAAAGGCATCTGGAACTGGTAACATGGAAACATTTAAAGATGTGGCTCTAATAACCTTCCATATTTCATTTTAAAAAGGAAAACAAAAGGAAAAAGCAATCCTTCAGGCCTGGATTGGACCCTCTAGTGCAGTGATTCCCCAACCCTGATCCTCAGGGAACTCTGCCCTGCCATGTTTTGGATGTTGCCCTGCTCCAAAAACACCTGATTCAGATGAAACATTACATTTTTGAAAAAAAAATGAAACAAGATTTTTTTCAGTTGAAACATTTTGATTACATTTTTGATTTTTTTTTTCGACAGAAGTTGGAACGTTCCATTTAAAAAAAAAGAGACAAAAGTAGAAATATAAGTAATAAGAGTATTTTTAAAATGGACAAAATTTAAAACATATTTTTGAAAAAAATGTGTGGGCTTTTTCCCCACACATTTTCCATGTTTCAACTTTTGTTAAAAAAATAAAAAATGTAATGTTTCAACTTTTATTAAAAACATTTTCTTTTTTTTCAAAAAAAAAAATTATGTTTCAAATTGTGTGATTTTTTTTAAATTTTTTTTAAAATTATGTTTCAACTTTTGTGATTTTTTTTTTTTTTTTCAAAAATGTTTCCTTTCATCTGAATCAGGTGTTTTTGGAGCAGGGCAACATCTAAAACATGGCAGGGCAGAGTTCCCTGAGGATCAGGGTTGGGAAACACCGCTCTAGTGGGCCGGTTCTGGCCTGCGGGCCTTACTTTTGACACCCCTGAACTCAATGAGGTTAATTTGTCTTTTATTAACTGAAAGAAGAATAGAAAGTAAAACAGAAAGAAATGAGAAAGAAACAGAGTGACGTTTGCTTACCTTCTCTCTCGATCTCAAACACGCTGACTGCGTCCTCCGGGCTCAGGGAGCGGAATTCGCTGGCGGGCAGCGTGTGTCGGCGGCCCCGCGGCACCGGAGAGCTCATGTAGAGCGGCTTCATGAACGGAACTGCGCTCACCACCGACATACTCTGTGTTTAAAAAAAAACCCCAAAAACTCTGTGCTGTGAAGTAAAAAAAAGTCGCTGTGGTGACTGTGGTTTGTCTGTCTCTAAAACTCTGTGGCAGTTCTTCTTCTTCTTCTGGTCCGTGCGTAAAAGTCTGTGCGTAAAGACTGAGCGCAGAGGAGCAGGAGGCTCCAGTATTTATAGCCTCGGTGCGTTAGGCTGCTTGTTTCTGTAATCCTGAAGTGAGCTGGATGACCAACAGCACCAAGCTTCAACAACAATACACATATTTAGTTGGGGGGATGTGTGTGTGTGTGTGTGTGTGGGTGTGTGTGTGTGTGTGTGTGTGTGTGTGTGTGTGTTCTTGTACTTGCGGCATACTGAGGACCAGTGAGGGTTTTTAGCCAACAAAGTGAGGTCGTTTTTACGGGGTGAGGACATTTTGGCCGGTCCTCACATTGTTTTCATTGAAATCAC
Source organism: Microchirus variegatus (assembly GCF_963457635.1). Taxonomy (NCBI): domain Eukaryota; kingdom Metazoa; phylum Chordata; class Actinopteri; order Pleuronectiformes; family Soleidae; genus Microchirus; species Microchirus variegatus. The sequence continues at coordinate 16,596,434 of NC_139824.1, forward strand.
ATCCTTAGGTTGCTTTAACATGCTATACTCAATTTGTAAAAAAAAAAAAAAAAATGTTGTCAAATTTTGGACCAAACATTTTGGGTAAAAAAATTTTTCAAACTTTGGGTCAATTTTTTTTTTCAAATTTTGGGTCAATTTTTTTTTTCAAATTTTGGGTCAATTTTTTTTTTCAAATTTTGGACGACATAGTATAGTATGATGTTTTTGTCAAATTTTGGACCAAAAATTAAAATACAAAATTTTTTTTTATGGTACTGCAACCAGTAGTTCTTTATAGATGTCATTCATGACGTAGATATTTGTAATGGTGTTGATTTATAAAGTGGAAATGCTGGTCCTCACTTTGTCAGCGACCCAGTCCTCAGTATGCAGCAAGTACAAGAATGTGTGTGTGTGTGTGTGTGTGTGTGTGTGTGTGTGTGTGTGTGTGTGTGTGTGTGTGCGCGGAGGAGAATGATCCTCGTCATGCCACCATCACACACGCAGCAGATTTACATCTTACATGCCGATCATGTGTTTGGAGAGTTTTTCCCATAACAACATACCAACCAATGTCATTTCATAGGAGACTTTCCATTATTCCTTTAAGACTCCACGAGGATCCACGCGTGATTTTCCATTTCTGTAAGAGGATTGGTTTGTTTGTCAGCTCTTGAAATGAGCTGTGTTCAGACACTGTGTTCATACACATTCATTCATTTATTTGTGGATTTGGAATCAAATGATTCACTGTGTTTAAATGAGGAGTTGAATGTTTTTTTGGGGGGGTGTTTATTCATAGTACAGCCATATAAGTGTCCAAGTATTGTCAGTCAATATTGGGCCTCAGCTTCACATGGGAGGTATTTCTTCTCTTCTATGAGGCATCTCCACCAATTTTGAAATTAAATAAAATCAATATGTGTGTGAGTTATATGGAATATGCTCGATAAGTCCTTTCTTTTTATGTCATCTTCCAAATTCCTCTCTGTGACTCTCCGTCACTTCACCAATGGTATGCTTTCCTATAACCTGTATTTTATTACCACTTTTATTTATTTATTTAATTAATTAATTAATTAATTAATTAATTAATTAATTATAGTCCTTAATAATATATTTTCATAGAGTATACATGTACTCAGTTAAAGGTCCAGTGTGTAAGATTTTGGTGTAATTATTTTCACTAGTGTGTAAAATGTATATGTGTATATATTTTTTTAAAGTAATCTGTATATGTGTATATATATATATACACGTATATATGTGTGTATATATATATATAAACAATACAATACATATATGTATGTATATGTACATATATATATACATATATGTATGTATAATATACATCAAATATATATATATACATATTATGTATATATATATAATTTTTTTAAGTTATAAAAGTAAATAAAGTTTATATATGTATGTATATGTACATATATATATATATTTTTTTTTTAAGTAATAAAAATAAAGTAAAAAAAGTTTATATAGGTACTTTATTTTAATCTGTGGAGATCCTCCTGTGTCTGAACCCTTGGTCAGCTGATCAGATTACAGCTCACACTGCCCCCCTGTGGTGAGAGAGGGAACACGCTGCGTGATGATGACGCTCGCCTGTCACACTCTCTGCGCCACTTTACGCACAACACTCGACGCAGCGTTACGTCGCGACGTAAGCACGTGCACCTCGCTGCTTCCAGGTTACCCCCTGTTTTTTTTCTCCTCCCTCATTCCGCCCTCATCCTCTCCGCTCCAGCATCAACTCCCTGACAACAGCAGCGATGGCGGAGCCCGTAGCGTCGGATGCAGCAACAGCAGCAGTGGCAGCATCTTCGAGTCCGGGCCTCTCTCCCACAGCCAGCCCGGGCTCCGAGCCTCCATCCGCGGCTCTGTCTCCCACGGCGGACGGCTCCCAGCGACTGCTCTTCTCACACGACTTGGTGTCGGCGCCGTATCGCGGCTCAGTTCGGTTTGGCCTTGTACGGATGATACACGGCGAGGAGGATTTTAACTCAGATTCGGACCTTGACGATGGCGGAGGAGGTGGTGGCGGTGGCGGTGGCGGTGGAGGTGGAGGAGGACGAGGAGGAGGAGGAGCCCCCGGTGGTTCGGACACGGAGAGCGCTATGGACACCCCGAGTCAGCCCCTCGGCAGGGGATTCGTCCGCGTCCAGTGGTACCCCGAAGGAGGAAAGCAGGACATCAGGGAGACAAAGGTAAACCCGTGAGAACCAAGCGTTAACACTGACACTCGCTGGTTTTTCACCCGCCGGTTGTGCCGGTTGTCTTTTTGACAAGATAACGTCCACCTGGTTGTATTTTTTTCTCGGGGATAACGTTGATATAATCCCGTTGCCTTCACGCCAAACACCCAGCTCGCTAACTGGCTAGCATCCAAGCGCACATGCTAACTAGCTGTTTAGCTCACAGGCTGGAGAGAGTTAGCTAATCAGGCTGCTTCTCCCGGACTGCGCCCAGTTAGCCGCCGCTGTTGTTGTTGTTGTTTAGTTAGTTAAACCAGCCTGACGGACTAGTCGGTGAGTTAGTTAGTTAGTTTTATCAGCTGTCTCAGTGAAGTGTCGTTGCGGCTACACAGTGACAGTTTGGCAGGTGCAGCTTCCAGCCTCTCTCGGGTTAGCTCATCCCTGGTTCAGCTGGGTGTGACTGGGTCAGAGGATCAGCATCGTCAGCCCCTTCTGCCTCATTTAAAAAACCACTGGTTAAAGTAATAAATAAATCAGCCTGAGGACACACACACACTTATTATAAAACATTTATTTACGACTCAAATTTTTGCATAAATTCAATTTATACAGTCCATAAAGTGGGAAAAAAAAAATACACAATGCCTTTCATTGTAGGGCTGGGCTAAATTGCTAAGGGACAATACGTAACCATTGTATACATAATGGACTAAATGTACAGTTTTAGACAGGTATTTTTACTGAAATATGTGGTATATTGGACCTGTGATGCCCTTTAAATTTAAAGGAATAAAGTATTAGTACCTTGATGATTGCAGGCTGTGATAGTATAATGCTAGGGAAGTGGATGATCTTGTAATACTGGGATAAGTCGGGACCAGATAATGGAGAGTGTGTCGTGCTTCGTGGGTCCGTGAGATTCAACAAAATAAAACACGTGATTGATTTTCCTTGACCTGCTTAAAACCCTTAAAGGCGCCATATGTAAGAATGTGGCCAAAAACCGTTACTACACTCAAATTCAAAATATACCGAGGTCTTTTAGATTTCGTTTTCTCCGCCCATTGTGGCTCAGACGTACTGTAACTGGCAACCCGTGGTCGCTCGGCAGCTGAGACTCTACTGACTGCAACGATTGGTAGACGGCGGTAGGTGGCGCCACATGCCAGAACATGATTTCAAAACATAAACATGATTTGCAGTTGTTGTTGGTGAGTTCAGTTTGTTATATGAACATTATTCCTGAGTCTCTGTGACATATTAGGAGGATTTTTACGATCAGTTGCTTTAGATTTATTACATAATGCACCTTTAAACACATTGAGGCACATTTTTGTGTTTTTGGATTTTAATTTCTATCATATTTTATAATGTTTTCGTGCATATTGTTAAAATTTATGCATTTTTGAGTGTTTGTCTTTCCTGTTTAGTCTATTGTAAACAGCATTAATTAAAAAATACTCACACTAACACACCTACGCACAAAAATGTGCTCATTGAAAACCATTCAATTCACTCTTTAGCAAAAAACAGGCTTTTTCTGATAAATCTATATTGTGGTATTTTTAGGCTGAGGGACTATATTTAACTATTTTTTACATAATGGACTAAATGTACACTTAATTTGTTTTAAAACCCTTAAACGCACCAAGACACATCTTTTTTGTTTTTGGCTATCATATTTCCTAAAAAGGTTTTCATGCATATTGTTAAAATGTATGCATGCTCAAATACATTTTTATTTACAAAATAAAATCCAAAGAAAGTAGAAAATCATATTAATTGAGAATATTGTCCAGCTTGATTTTTGATGAGCACTTTATTCTGCAAAGGGTTTCTTAACGTTCTGAGATTGAAGCCTATAAACGAATGCTTCTGCAGATCTTTCACATAATACCAGGCTGCAATAATCCAACCAAAAATAATCCAGTTTGCATGAAGTATGTCGTGGGTTTTTTTAAGACCATAAAATGAAGGAGCATTAAGGGTTACGTTAAATAGTAATTAATATTTGATATGTATGGAAAGGACAGTTTTCTTCACATGTTGGTGCTCTAGGTTTGTTAATGTAAGGTTCAAATGTAAATTCAGCAGAGTTTATTGTCGGGCTGCAACGATTAATCAATTACTCTTTTAATTGTCAGATAATTAATCATGTGAGTGTGTTTTTTTTTTTAATGATATAATTGTCTCAGCTTCTTCATCTGGCTTTTTGTCCTAAGTGCTGTGAAAGCATCCTAAAAATAAGTCGTCTTTCTTGGACTCAGTGGTCTGTGTTGGCTGTCGGCGCTCACACATATCACTTTCTCAAGCGCTGCTGCTGCTGCTGCTCTCTTTCTCTGCTCTCTTTGTTGTGCTGTCGTTGTTGAGTTCAGAGCTTCTGAGGAAATGATCCTTGACGATGTATACTTTTCTACACAACACAATGTTTACCAAAGGCGGCAGTAAGATTTACAGTAAACAGTTTGTTCCCAACTACTGTTTCAGTCATTTGTGGGATCTTCTCATGTCCGATAATACATTTTAAAGCCAGTATCGGCAGATGACGATGTGCCGATAATAATGTGCATCTCTATTTGTGATCCAATTTTTTTGATTACTTAAAGCTTATGTGTTGAACTGCTGATCAGAAGGAATCATCAGCAACATCACGCTTCACCCTTCCCCAGTAATATGTCACTTATCATTACTTTTGACTCATTATTGGTGACTCCTTTGGTGTTCATAATGTCAGGGAACTTCCAGGCCTCGGATATCACACATTTAAATAAATGTCGATGTCAAAGACGCGCGTGACGTCATGTTTACGTGCCGCGGCACCGGAGTCCAGGCACCGTGTACCAGTTAGCTGCATTAGCTCCTTTTAGCGCCTACAGTGAAACTGGTCTGTCTCTTAAAGGAAAACAGCAGCGCTACGCGTACCTGTGTACTGCGTATGTGTGCCTCTGTTTTTAAAGTTTAGCGTTACTTTAGGGACTCATTTTAACAATCGGGAGTCACGTAAACATGACGTCGCATGCATTTTTTCGGTCAGTCGTCATGGAAACGCGCCGTGCGTTAACGTAGATGCCGTTAAGCGCTGTTGACTCCGTTAAACGTTGTTGACGTCATTAAGCGCTGTTGACGCTGTTGATCGCTTTTGACGCCATTACACGCTGTTGACGCCGTTGAGCGATGTTGACGCCGTGAAGCACTGTTGACGCCGTGAAGCGCTGTTGACGCCGTTAAACGCTGTTGAGGCAGTTAAACGTTGAGGCCCTTAAATGCTGTTGACGCTGTTGACGCCGTTAAACGATGTTGACGTTTGACGGCACTAGATAAAAGATCACATCACTGTGACTGTGCTTTGAAAGACTTGGAAACAGAAATGTTTCATTGTCCAGTGTCGCACAGACATACATGTGACTGTATTTGGTGCAGAGATGGAAAACCCATAGTGTTGTTGTTGTTGTTGTTGAAGATTCTCTAGATTTCTCCTGGGCTTTCAGCTTTGAGTTTTTGAAGGAGGACTGGTCTGGAACCAGCTCACATCGGCTCTTTTCACTGGCACACTGCGATGGGATGGAACCAGAAGAAGCCTCTGTTTGCAGGGCTTTGTCCTCTTGGCTTCATGGGTCAAGTTCTGTTCCAGAGCACCCAGGATTCAGCCTTTGTCGCAACAACACAATGGTTAGACAATGACTCAGCTTGTGTATAGTGGTGTGTGTGTGTGTAGAGTCATGTTGTCGGTGTGTATGAGCAGTAGACTTACGACGTATATATCCTGGGAGCGTGGTGATGATGATTCTGATCAATTATTCACGTCGACTTCCTGCAATATTCAAAGTTGCATAATGTTGAAGATGAGTATTCCACTGAATTTAAATCTATATTTATTCTGCAGCGCATGCAGCATGTTTAGTTAAATTCGCTAACCTTATTTAACTTGTTAATCCACCCTTGTATTTCAACCTGGATTATGGAATTTGTTTCCACGGGAAACAATGTGATGATGTGGTGTAGAAGGGGTCGGAGTCACCACCCATTTTGTCCACACTGATCGCTTTTATGGATCACTTTATTATTATTTTAGGGCAAAACAATCAGATCAGCGACTGTTGTTAATCTTAATCTGCATTTTACACACACACAAAACATCAGTGCTGAATGAATTGATTAAATACTTTGATTGTTATATATAAAGCAAAAGAAGTTCTTTGATTTCTGCTTCATATTCAGATTACTTTTACTTAATTTGCACTGAACAAGCTGTTTTCATATATATATTTATGTATATGTATATTTAGAGGTCACACAGCCCAGCTTTAAACATCAGATTATGCAGTGAAATAATCCATGTACCTGTGTTGATGAACTGCTACTTAACATGCAGCATGTGTTTCCACTAGATTTTCTCTTCCTCTGTTCGTCGCAGCCCGTTTGGTTGCCATGGCACCGATTACATTTTTATATTCCCAACTTGTGATTTTCTGTGATTATCTGTGTTTTGAATTTACCTCAATATAATGACACTTTTATTTATTTATTGGGGGGTTTAAAATAGTTTGAAATCTCCTGTAGGAGGGTGGAAGGTGGGGAAAGTAAACAAAAATTAAATATTTAATACTAATGATATGTGTAACCTGGGTGAACCATAAGAAAAATCTTAAACAAAAACCAGAAAATCAGAGCAGGGACAGTTGGGTTACAGATGGCTGATAAGGTACTGTGCAGGTTTTCAGTCCAACCGCCTGCTAACTTTACATTCCCACCCATGGACCGTATTTCAGAATAAGATGTTGCCTTTTATCAATAGCACATGGTCTCAATGTTACTGCTTTTATATGCGATGGTCTACAGTACAGCACATAGACCTTATTTTTGAACGTCAGCTACTTCTCTGCGACTGGATGATTATAGTAGCAGCTTTGCATCCACATTGCACATCCCGTTTGTCCATTAAAGCCTTTTGCTTAAAAGTTCACGTTATCTCTCAGCGTTGTTGTTCTGCCCGATGCGTACAGCTAGCTTGCTACTAGCCGGGAATGTCAAACCCGGAAGTGTCCCATGATATAGCCATTTATAGTCCCATTATAAATAAGAATAAAATAAATAGAGCTGGCACCAGGTTAACGCACAGCGCCGTTTCCGTGACGACTGACCGGAAAAAGACGCGTGTGACTTCGTGTTTACGTGCCATGACACCGGAGTCCAGGCACCGTTTAGCTGTTGGCTGCATTAGCTCCTTTAGCGCCGGTTAGCGCGCCTACAGTGGCATGTTTATTAAACGAAAAGAGCAGCGATACAAATAACCAGCGTACTGCGTTTAGCGTTACTTTAGAGACTCGTTTTAACAATCGGGAGTCACGTAAAAACATGAAATGCGTTATTGTGTTGACGCCGTTAACGAGTTAATGTGCCCAACACTAAAAATAAACCAACCGAAGAAAGCACAAAAACGGCTGATTCCTCAACAGCTGCATCAGCAGAGGAGTTTTGTATTGATCTGTGATTCCTGTAGACGTAGCATGAAATGCTACTGTAAAGAATTTTTAATATTAGGGATGTTGACTCCCATCTGTCAGCCTGGCCCCTGCCCTCTACCCTCTGCCCTCTACCGTCATCCATCCATCCACAGACGTCTGCTCATACCCCACTGATTTACTGAAAGGAAACACTTATGTTCTGAAGCGACACAGATTTCTTCCTGGTTCTCATTTCATCCTTTTCTGCGTCGTATATCGTTAGTCTGTGTCCTCCGGATTTCGGAGATAACGATAGCGACTGCCGTTTATCCAGTCTACACTAATGCTAATTAGCTTAGCGGCCACGCTCGCTCGCTGAATGCGTGTGTAAAACCTGACTCATTACAGACGGAATCTGATTAAAAATGACGTGCCCGACGCTCTAGTAGCTCGTTTAAAGTGAATTTGCAGAATTAGCCGAGTCAGAGGAGGTGGATTAATGATGCACGTCATCCTCACGCTTGTTTGTTTATAGCCGAGGATGCAGCGTCTGCAGACGCCGGAGGTGGCAGACAGACAGACGGGAGTGTAATCAGGAAAGGCTTTTTAGACTGAACACACACACACACACTCTAATTTTAGTTTCTGGTCTGCAGCTCCTGTCACCTGGAAATTCTTTTTTGCATTCAAGCACTATTGGTGCCTCCCAGAGTCCATCCAAACACATGGGATGTGGGATTTATCCGACCTGAATTGTACTAGCTCCTACTTCAAAGCGTTCCAGGCAATTGAAGTCGAATGTTAGAAAACATGGACGACCGCGCGGTGCTTTCGTTTCATGTTTGAAGAGGCGTTTTGACTGTCGGCAATTCAGTCTACTTACATACACAAGCGAGACGTATATGTAAACACCATACATATCAAGTATAATTTTTATAGTGTATGTAGGGCTACGGTAAAAATCATGCTTCATGCTAACAGATGACAACAAAGACAGAATTTCACGCCATAATTTAAAAACAGGTTGTGATAAAACTGCTGTGTCTAAAACAACTCTACATGCAGAAAAGTAAAGTTTATAGTCTTTTCTTTTGACTCCACGGGCGCCGCCATTAGTCTCCGACTTCATTTTTTCGTGAATTTGCTAGCAGGAGGTCCCACTTGGACACGCATTCCAGTGCACTTTTTCTAGTTGGAGGTCGGATAAGTCCCACGTCCAACTGGTTTGGATGGCCTCTGGCACGCAGCGTCGGTTTGTGTTGTTGTTGTTTTTTCCTGCAATAAAACTGAGAATGCAGATTTTGTTTACCGACTCTATACGTTGTTGTTATACTCGCTGTGCAGATTAAATGACGGACAAATTAACCAGGTGACCGTTACGGTTACGAACCGAAGTGGGAAGCGAACCAAGAAGAACTCGACGACGCACATTCTAGATTTTGCACGTGAGTTTAGTTGCCTTGTTCCTTTAGTGTCTCGTTGCAGTTGTCATTGTAATCAGACTGTGATTGTGTTTGTGTGGCAGAGGAGTCGGACTGTGATGAGGTGATGAGCTCACACAGCGGGTGAAGGAAGATTCACAGCAGAAAGAGACGACGACGAGATGCATGTTTTTATTCTTGTAGCCTCTCCGTCCGTGTGTAGGATCTGCACTTCATTGATCCTCTTTGTCCGTTTTACTTCCTCACCGTCTCAGGATTCCATTCGTCCTGTATCACATTACACTTACTGTCTTTCATCGCTTTATCTACCGTCCGTAATATTCTCCATCGTGCCTCTTATGTCTCCCTCTTATCTATCTATAGTTTTCTTGCTTCGTCAAATCCAAACGCAGAACACTAGCTAGTTTCTGCAGCTCAAACGGAGAAGCGTTAGTTTTGTTGTGGTCGATGGATTTGGAAATAAATGTTTAAATTCATATAAGAAATGTAGGCAAAAACTTTTAAGTATTGGCAAATGTTTAATTTATTTATTGATTTAATCCATTCAGCAATCAATGAATAATCATGTCATCATTACAGCTCTACAAAGACAAGATCCACAAGTGAATTCTCATGTATTGAGCTGTTTTAAGAGGATAAACCCAGCCCGGTGCTGCTGCTGTATACATACAAGCGCTCCCTCAGTCATCTTTCCACTTCTTTTAACCTCTGTCCTCCCTTTTTCCTCATCCTCCTCCCCCTGCATCTCCACTTCCTTCCTCCACCGCCAGCTCCGCCTTTTCCACCATCCCATCTTCACCGTTTTTACCTTCAAACCTGGTCGTATTCCTTCTTTCCTTCCCTGCCTCCTCCTCCTCCTCCTCTCTCTCTCTTCTTTTTCTTTTTGTCGTCACCCTGCCCCCACTCTCGCCTCTTCTCTGAACCCATCCCGTAAACCACCTGATCATGGATGATGCTCGTCCTGTTCCTGCCCTGAGATAATGGATCTCATTTCATCCTCTCTCTCTCTCAGTGGATGACACACACACACACACACACACACACACACACACACACACACACACACACACACACACACACACACACACACACACACGCGGGAATAGACGGACTCTGAAGTGACTTGCCTCGCTGCTGGAGCCAACATCCATCCCACCAGTCGTCTTTCCTTGCATCTCTCCCTCATCCTCCCTTCTTCCTCTGCAGTGTTGGCCCTGCCCAGTGGAGAAAGAGAAAGAAAACTGTCTGCTCTCACCATCATCTATCCATCTTCTAACTTCCCCTCCCTTTTTCTATCTCACTCTCTCCACTGTGTTTGTCTATTTCTGGCTCTTTGCTTCCTCTCTCCATCTCCCACCTCTTTGCCCCCGGCTGCCGTTCCCTCGTTCACTGCTCGTCCTTTCATTCCCTGGAGCTGTCACTTTTTTTTTTTTTTTTCAAAAATGAAGTTTGAACACGCGTGACGTTGCTATTCCTTTTGGAGATATTCAGATATAACTCTTAGGTCACGTCCAAATAGCTCCCCTCACCCTACATTTTTGCCCTAACCCTAAATTTTGCCCTTATAATCAACCCATCAACACAAAGTGGAAGATGAAATTACCCACGATGCTTTGCGAATTCAGCGAATTTACCGTGTCGAAATGTGTCGGAATATGTTGGTTTGATGTACATCCAAAGGACATCAGAAAATAACTGACCATTTATGAAAGCAGCTAGCAAACTAGCTAGCTAGCGGCTATTTGCAGAGTGCTTGGAGAGAGTATGCCCGTCATGAAGAGCTACATGACGGGCAAACGTTCTTTAAAGGGTCACTGTGTAGTATTTATGGGTTTATATGACCCAAAATCCACTTTTTTTTATACATATTATGTGCTCCTGCATTGTCTAGTCGCTGTATAATAGTTTTTGTTTCATTTTCGTAGTGTTTCTAAAAAGTGTATGTTAAATAACATGGTCGCGGGCCACGGTTGCATAGCCACTGTTAGCAGCGAGACGCCATGTTTCTACCGGAGCCTGTAAGGACAAACGCGAGAGAACAAATCAAGCGTCTCTTTACTTGTAGCAGGAAGTCCCGCCTCCTCTCTCTCCGCTTCGTCTGCTACGGCCGCGGTAGCTCCGCCCCTCTCCCTCGCCTCACGAACCTCATCTGCTGACACGGAGAAAGACGACGAGGACGACATTTGACCGGCTGAGGACACCGTAGCGCTCAGGGAAGGGAGGGGGTGAGCAGAGGAGCAGTTCTTTGTTGAAAATTTCAGCCTCTCCTCTAGATGGTACTATAAACTACTTACTTCACCTTTAAGCACTTGGCAAATTCTCCATCTTGTTTAAAAACAGGAGGTGGCGACTTAACCGATTAAAACACACTTGACAGATTTTTGTAAATGAGTATTGATTTTATTATAACAAAGCGTGTCGCCGTTCTCTGTGTTTGTAGGACAAAGAGGAAACGGAGAGGCAGCGGCTGAGAGAGACGTTAATGTCGGATGTTTTTTAGGGTTTTCAATGTTTTCAAGCGCACAAAATATAAGAGTGTGGTGTAACCTCTGTGTCTTAATCGGCTGGAGAATGAAATGGCACTGTGTATCCTTTTTATATCTTATCTGCGCTTGGTAACAGAATAAAAGCAGTTCGTAAAGTTCAAAATCCCACATTTTCTTCAACTGTCCTTGCACTTTAAACGATCAAAGCTGCACAGAACACATAATATTCGTTTGCCGTATTTAGAAAAGAACTGTCTGGATGTTGTTTCCATCTCAGGGTTCAAAAGTTCAGTCAGGCTGAAATCTGTATAAAAAAAAAGAAATGGAAAATTAATTAATTAGGAATGAAAAAAGGGAGCAATATCTGGCATGGCTGCATTTAAGGCTGACAACGCTCCCGGGTGAAACCGACAAAATATTTGATCAGATGTGCCTTTCGTTTAGACGGCGATGGCGTTTTTGTGGCTTATCTTAATCTTAAAAACGCTCCACCGTGGCGTTCCCGTCTAAAGGGTTTAAAACGCAAAAGTGCGCTCTGAGCTGCTCACGCTGGCTATCCTCCCGTACGCGTTGACGTCAGATCCGCGTGCGGTACAGACAAACGACAACAAACATGTGGGATTATAATCCATCAGTCGGACGTTCAAGTCGCCTTAGCTGCTAATTTCGCGCTACTAGAGAGAAGTAGAAGGACGTTTCAACGCTCTTGCGCTCCTGGTGTTGTTGCATGACAGTGCGTCACAGTGCCACCTAGCCACCTGGCATGCATACTACACATACTCCAAATTTCACACACTGTGTACGTGCAGATTTCCACCCAAAGACGCTCGTCTAAACGCCACTTTTGCGTTTTTTTTGTGTTCAGGTCGTTAAAAAGCCTTAAAAACCCGCCCACTTGAGTTCAGGATATTGCAATAAAAATAGGTTTAGTTTTCAAAGAATTACTCTGTTGGTTCTGGTCTGTTGAGAGGATTAAAACGTCTCCGTCCACCTGTTACTGCTGCAGATTCCGTTTGACTTGGATCAGATGAGCCGTCAGTTGCAGACAGAGAAAAGCCTGGTGTAGTAAACTATCCGTCAGAGTGGAGAACAGGCGTGGCCCAGAGCTGCAGTCCTCTCCTCTGCAGTGTCTCTTTCTCCACCGCCCCCCCCCCACCCCTCTTCCTCTTCCTCTTCCTCTTCCTCTTCGTTGTACAGCACCTGAATAATGACATGTGTTAATTAGCTCGGGAAAGCATTGATTTTTGTAATGACTCTGTCCTCCTCTACTGTAACAGCTGAGCTTTTCTCTTTACGTGCAAATATAAATGCATCCGTTTGTGCTTTTTCCTTTTGTTGTCTGACTCCAACACCTTTGCTGCTTCTCTCCACCTCTTCATCTTCATCATCATCATCACTACTATATAAGCCCTGGCAACAGTCGGTGGCTTTGTTGTAATGGAGCCGTCTCGTTCCCGGATCATTTTGCTGTGTGTGTGTGTGTGTGTGTGTGTGTGTAATAATGCAGCAGCAGCGGGTGCATGTGTCGAAGGAATTAAGGACGCAAAGTTGTTTCAGTCCTGTTTTTTAATAAGAGATTGACCCCAAAAAAAGAGTGCACGTTGATGAAGAAATGCACAAATCTCTGCAGCTCTACAAGTCTGAGTGGTTTTGCAAAAGGAACGGAATGTTGTTGTTGTTGTTGTTGTGTGTCAGAGAGCGAAAGAGCTTTGGTTTTCATGTGCTGCATCTCTGCTCTGCCAAAAGACAAGAGGTCGCCACACCTGGAAGATACCAAATCACACATTCTGTTAAAGCCTTTGCATTGAGCCTTTTTATTGGCTGAATTCATTGCATTAATTATTGGTTAATTTTTTTTTTATCAAGAATCTCAAAAACTTAACCAGGTACATGTTTGTTTTTGTTGTGGAGTAGGTAGAGTTCTTTATATATTATTTCTTCCAATCCTCCATTTGACACGTAGCAGTAAATGGACTGAACTGACCTTCATTGACAACATACATGCCATGACAGGTAGTGGTGAAAGAAATGTTATGATCCACATTTATGTATTGCAAATAAAACCATATATTCCATTTTTCACTGGCCTCGTCAGACATAAAACATTAAAGCTGGCAGAGTAATCTGAATAACCGAGTTTCTAATGATTTGTAGAACAAGGATAGTGGGATTAAACTGGGTTATTTTAGTCACCCCAACTCTCACATGGTCAAGTAGCACTCGAGACTGCTGTAATCTGAGAAATGCCTCTCTGCTTCGAACAATTAGGAGGTAGAAAAGGTAGAAACATGATTTTTTTGTCTGAGATTCATATCGATATGATGTGAAATCACTGTCCTGTCCTGCAGAGTCATCGTATACCAGTGATACTTTGTCAAAAGGAACACAAAGTTGTGTTGTTGTGCGTCACAGTGTGTGAATCCATGCTGTTATCTACGGACTGATTTGAAACTGTGTTTGAACTGTGAGGAAATCAACGACTACAGTAGTGCACTGAGAGAATATTAGTGTGTGTGTGTGTTACTCCCATCAGCAGAGACATGAAGAGCAGACAAGTTTCTGTTTAATTGATTACAAGGGAAACATGGTGACTCATCGATTGTATACACACACACACACACACACTCCCAGAATTCAGTGGGGTAGGGTTACATTGAGGCGAATTGGAAACCGTGTGTTTGTGTGTGTGTGTGTGTGAGAGAGTGTGTGTGTATACACAAGAGCTTGTACTTATTACCTCTGTTTTCATTGGCGTGAGGGTTTATCTGTAAGTTTATCCGTCCGTCCTTCTGTCTGCAACTTCCCGGGTCATCGTCGTTGTAGTTGTACACATTCAGTACAGCAAAAACGACACGTTTTCAGACGACAAGCAAGACAAGTGTCTGCTGGTCACACACTTAAGATACTGGATGCATTTTATAAATGTGTTCGATTGGGTCATCCAGTCGTGGTCCTGAGGCAAAGTCCTTGATGCTGTGTTGAGGAACCAGGGCAACCTGATTTTAAAAAAAGTGGGTTACAGGAACACACACCTTACATGGACTACAGCTATCCCAAACCTTCTCACAGATACGTGCAAGGTTTTTGATAAGTCCTCAAACTCACAGACTCTGAGACTCTTGAAGATCAATGAAGCTCTGTGCAAGTTTTATTTAGCTCAGGGTTGTTTTTATGGCTGTTTCCTGTCTGAATGGAAGTTGTCAGATATAGTGACGCAGCAAATATTCTCTTCCTCACTCACTCACTCATACGCTCTCTTTCTCTCTCTCTCAGTATATCTAGTTCTCGGTCGATGGATTATTTTTCAACTTGTTTGTTGACATCAGCTCCGTTGGATTCTCTGACTCACGAGAGTCACACATGAGAGCAATGATCAGTTGTTGTTGTTGTTGTTGTCTGTTCCATTTGCCCGCACAGAACAGGGGGAAATAGGCTTTTGTCTCCTCTGCTCCTTCTACCTGGAACATGAACTGAACTGATTTCTTTGCATGCTTTTAAATCCAGGCTGAGAGCATGTGAGACGACAACCTTTACTTGCAAAGCCCAATTTATACTCCTGCTTAAAGTGTAAAGCCCTCTGCGTCGTCTCCGACTGCACGAAATATTTTTTAAGTGTCCGTCACTCCGTCAAGGGACAACAGAGACGACAAGGGCTGCGATTGGTTCTCAGGAACAGGCCGAGATAACGCTGCTCTGTGCCGGCTCACTGTGCGCACAGAGGGTCCACAGAGGCGGAGCTGATCACCTATAAATACGTCATATCTTAACACACACAGCACATGTTTAGACTCTAAATGGCTAATTTATCGCCTCAAATTATCTTAAAACTGCGTTCCGTGACACAGAAAAGTGAGGAACGGCCACTGTTTCAACAACAACGGTCTTTCTCTCTCGGACGCCATCGCTCACTGTAGCCAGAAGCACCTTTGCGCAGCGACCCCTACTGATCGGGCGGAAAATTGCAGCGCGTATCCGTCACCACGACGGAGAAGTATAAAGGCTCGAGGCGTCTCCGTGGTTACGCAGTCGGAGAAGTAAAATGTGGCCTTAAAGGGACACTGTGTAGTATTTATGGGTTTATATAACCCAAAATTCACTCTTTTATACATATTATGTGCTCCTGCATTGTCTAGTCGCTGTATAATAGTTTTTGTTTCATTTTCGTAGTGTTTCAAAAATTCATGTAAAATAACATGGTCGCGGGCCGCGGTTGCATAGCCACTGTTAGCACATGACGCCATGTTTCTACAGGAGCCTGTAAGGACAAACGCGAGAGAACAAAACAAGCGTCTCTTTACTTGTAGCGGAAGTCGCGTAGACGAACCTCATCTGCTGACACGGAGAAAGACGACGAGGACGACATTTGACCGACTGAGGATACCGTAGCGCTCAGGGAAGGGAGGGGGTGAGCAGAGGAGCAGTTCTTTGTTGTAAATTTCAGCCTCTCCTCTAGATGGCACTATAAACTACTTACTTCACCTTTAACTGTTTTTTTTAATCATTTTATTTGTTGGCCTCTTGGCCAGGACTCCCTCAAGAGGTTTTTTAATATCAATGGGACTCGTGGCCAGCTCAGTGCAACGTCTCGGTTTAAATGAATGAACCGTTTTTATCTCAGAGGTCATGACGGTGCTGACGGTGCGGCTGAGAGCAGGGACAGATTTTGTTTGCGTCTGGTTCATCACAGGGTCACTGATGTGAAGTCTCGTCTCTAAACTCGTGTCGTCCTCTTGTTCCTCTTGCAGCTGGAGCTCGTCGACCGATCCATCGTCATCAGAGACATTGTGCGACGGAACCATTCGACCGTAAGTGCGAGTTTTCCTGTCGGCGTCTTCCGCTTCACCTTGTTACCGTTGGCTCTTTTTCAATCAACCCTCCCATTGTCATTCATGTCACCGTTTGCTGCTCACAGTCACTCTGACGTGACTGGAATGTTATCAACCTTGAAATGATTGTTTTTCAAGGTGTTTTTGTGTTGCATTGACAGGACAACCAGTGTGGTATCGTGACCAACATCTACATCGAGTGTGCGGTCAAACTCGTGGGAACAAACTGTGTTTTCTATCCAGTTTTCAGCCAAGAGCTGCAGCACATTTGGGTAAGAGAGGATACTTTTTTATGCTTAAAACTATCGCTATTATAGCAGTTTTATTTCCATCTAAATCAATACAAATCTGCTCTATTTCTCACTGGTATTTTCATACTTGTTGAAGTATTTTCCTGGTAAATACAGCAAAGAAGGAATTGTGACATATTACACTGAAAATAATGAGATTAGTTACCGTAAAGTCAAAATATGATAATTAATTATACATAAAGCTGGAATATATTGGCCTAATAACATTATGCTTCAATAAAAAAACTACCAGTTTGTTAATTTGTGACGCATTCGTGTCGTTTCTTGGCACCAGGTGAATATTTTACCAACATTAGGTTGTTTTTAATATTAAAAAGTAAAGTAAACGTTACAGTATAGTTGACTATAATTGTCCTGTTGTTCTTGTTGTTTTTTTTGTCCCTAAGTCCTTTATGTACGGGGACTACATTGCGTATGACTTCTGGCTGGGGAAGGTGTACGACCTGACCAATCACATCATCCTCAAGCTCTCCAATGGAGCCAGGTAACGTGTTTGTGTTTGTGTGTGTGTGGGTGTGTTATGTGATGATGATCCATCATGAGTGGACGTCCCTCACTTCACCCTCGTCGTCTCCCTGCAGGTGTTCCATGAGCGTGGAGGACGGTGCCAAGCTTTACGACGTCTGTCCACATGTCAGCGACTCGGTGTGTAGACGTTAGCTTTTCTGTCACCTGAGGTCATTTTTTCCCCCCTTCTTTTATTTATTTCCCTGCTTCTGTTCCTAGCTGAACATAACAGTATGTATATATATATATATATATATATACTGTATATATATTACTTATATATATATATATATATATATATATAATAGTTAAAGTAAGTTGTCTGATACAATTCAAACGGTGCAACCTGGTATATTTTTTAAAGGTTGTGCAGTATCTTATCTTCTACGGCTAATCCCAAACTAATGTTTATTGTATTTATTTTTTATGTTTAGCAGGTTTTCCTTAATTTCCTCTGTTATATAAAATAAAAACTAGTTTATCTATAACTTGTCTATAACTGACACTAAAGTGAATTATCTGTTGTGTTGATATTTTATTTTAAGCTTTGTCTGGTTTTACTGACTTACTATTAATGCATTTTCTTTAAGCAAAATCATTTTTTATTTGATATTTCTTTGTATTTTGCAGAAAGTATTTATTTTCTTATTGGTATGCTATGTACTCTTAATACTGACCCTGACAAATTAATTCACATTTTATAGAAATTAAAGCTTAAATGCACCATCTGGGACCTAAAGCTGAGTTTTCTTTATTTGTTTGTCATGTTTTACACACGTTTTATTCTCTTTGTGTTTCCAGGGCCTGTTCTTTGACGAGGCGTACGGCTTCTACCCAGGTCAGGTCCTCATCGGTCCGGCCAAAGTCTTCTCCAATGTGCAGTGGCTGTCGGGGGTGAAGCCTGTGCTCGGCAGGAAGTGCAAGTTCAGGGTGGTGGTAGAAGAGGTCAGAGGACTGAACCACCTGTTGTCAGTTTCACACTGTTTGTTTGTTTGTTTGTGTGTGAGAATAACACAACAACAACAACAACAACCTGTCACTGTGCTTTCCTCAGGTGAAGGTGGTGGAACTGAAGGTGACGTGGATCACCAAGAGCTTCTCCCCGAAAGGCTCCGACAGCGTTTATCCACCTGCCTCCACCATCACACAGGAGAATCTCTGCAGGTCTGAATGAACCTCGTGCACAAGAGTTTCAATACATGACTTCTTTAGAAATTAGGTTGACGTTTTTATGCATCATAAACATTTGTGGTCACTCTCTCTGGGTTCGGTTCAGGGTGCGACGTCTTGGTTATTACGACCACACCCAGAGGCAGCTGGGGGAGAGAGCCCTCTACGTCTTCCCTGCAAAGGGAGACGCCACGCGCATCACCTGCGAAGGACCTGAGGTCGCGAGCAACCATCCAGAAGATCCTGTGGCCAGAAAGGTGTGGAGAAAATGTCATGTTTTATGTGTCATAGTATGCATTTAATTGTGCTCATTGACTTAACTACCCCTTAGGAGGAATTGCCCGTTTTAGTCGATGAACAGTAGATATATTAAACTGTGTCGGATTCATATCTTTGGCCTTTTGATTTGACATATTTACATGTTTAATGTTTGTGTTTTATTATTATTTCCCTGCAGTTGAAACGGATCTTCAAGAGGGATTCAGGAAAGAAGATGGAGAACACTGACACACAAGGTACCAGACAATGTCTCGGTCTTGATTTCATCACCAGTGTAACGCATTATTTATTGTAAACTGCTAAAGATTTATTTCTGACTTGAGTTTAGTATGCTCCTTTTTTCAGAAACAAAGAGAACCAATACATGCATTGCTAAAGCTAATGCACTGAAAAAATCAGATCACATCAACTGGAAACCCTGGAGTCATTTCCTGGTCACCTGAAAGTGTAGCCTATGTTCAATTATTCTTCATTCCTCTTTATTTCAAATACTTATTGTCTCGCACAAGGTGATCACAAACCTGAGGCGACAGACTCCTCCCACCCCAACAACAACAACGGTCCCGTGGTGTCGGTCCAGAACTCCCTGGACCCTCAGAACACCAACGACGCCTCAGCCGAGCACGGCGAGCAGGACGCTGACGACGAGGCCGCAGAAGATACCGACGACACCAGGTGTGCTGTTAATAGCACTTTTCATTTTAATGAAGCAGTAACAAAGATAAACGTAGATCTGAACTATTTACATCCAGAGAAAAAGGAGAAACACAACAAATTTCTGTTGCGTTTCCTAATGTGATGACTGGTTTTAACCTTTCCCCGGTTTCAGTTCTCTGACGTCGTCGGCGAGCTCCACCGCCTCCTCGCAGAGCGGCGGCCTGGGCACGAACCGAAAGAAGAGCATCCCTCTGTCCATCCGCAACCTGAAGAGGAAGCACAAAAAGAAGAGGACCAAGTTCTCGCGGGAGTTCAAGCCTGGAGACCGGTGGGTTTAAGGCAGGACGACATAAAACCACTGATCAATACACTTTTCTTTTGTTGAACAAACTCGGATGTGTTGACATTTGGCCAGAACTTTAAGACACTTCTTCAAAAAGTGGATGCAACACTGTGACATCGTGATGTTGCACTAAATATGGCTGCAGCTCACTGGAGTTTAAATTGTTAAAAGGTTTATTATCAAGTGACAAAGTGGTAGCTTTGTTTTTGTAAGTCTTGCCATTTATTTAAGTCTAGTTTTGCTCAACGTCCTCTTCAATGTCGTTTTGTGTTTTTGAGGCAAAGGAAGAAGTGAAGAGCAATGAAACAATGGAAATGAAGCCAATAAAATAAATAATTGAAGGAAATGAGACGATAATAAGACTGGATAAATAAAGGGAAATAAAAGGGGAAAATAGAAACCGCAATGTCCTATTGTAGTTTTTCCCTTTTTGTGATAATCCAATCCAACTTTATTTATAAAGCACTTTAAAAACAACAGCTGAAACAAAGTGCTGTACGTCAGAGATGAATAAATAAAACAAAACATAAAAACGTGTGACCTCATAGACCTAAGAACAAACGATAAAAACACTGTAGAAAATATAAAAACAATACAAATAAACAGGTCATAGAATAAAACCTTAAAAAAAGATAAAATCCAACTTCTCATACTGGGTCGAAAACAACGAAGGGGCGTGTCTAAGTGTGAGGGGGCGTGTCTAAGTGTGAGGGGGCGTGTCTAACATGCTGTGGAAGATTGTTCCACAGTCTTGGCGCAGCAACTGAAAATGAACGCGAGAGACGATAAAAGGACAGATGGGAGTTTTAAACCTTTACACTGTAGTGACACACACAGGACTAATGTGTGTGTGTGTGTGTGTTTGCACAGCGTGGCAGTGGAGATCGTGTCCACGAAGACCTCCGCCGACGTGATGTGGAAGGACGGCCGAGTGGAACAGTGGATCCGGTCCAACGACCTCATCCCGATCCAACACCTCGACAGCCACGAGTTCTGTCCCGGAGACTTTGTGGTGGACAAACGACGTAAGGGTTAAAAATCTGAATAAAAGTGTGTAAAGAGGTTTTTTTTTTTTGTTCTTTGTGTGGAAAGATGATGACTGTGGGTCTGTGACTTCAGCTCAAGCCCTGCAGGATCCAGGCGTGTACGGCGTGATCCAGTCGGGCGATCACAGGGGCAGGACGTGCGTCGTGAAGTGGATCAAACTCAACCCCACGAGCGACGACGTGGAGGTGAGTCGGGCGACTAAAGACTGTGTGGGGAAAAAACGTGCCTCAGGTGAAGTTTTACACCTGGTTTGTTTTTGTCGTGATCCAGGTCATCGGCCTGGAGGAGGACGTCAGCGTGTACGACATCACGGATCACCCGGACTTTCACTTCCGCACCACGGACATCGTCATCAGGATATGGAACTCGGAGAACGGACAGAAGGAATGTGAAAATGAAGTGAGCAAAAATCCTCTTATTTACCTTGTGAAAGCTGATTTATTACTGTTCCTCTAAATTAGAATTTATATTCTTCTACATTTTTGTTTGTGGAAACACAAAATCTGGAATGTTTTGAGAGTGATTTTTTTTTGGCATTAAATTAGAGCTGCAACTAACGATTATTTTGATGAATCGATGTCTTTGTTTTTGTTATGTGGAGCAAAGAAATGAAGAAAATATTCACATTTAAGAAGCTAAAACAATCAAAAATCTGTTTTTTATCATGAAAAAATCGATTAATAATCGTTTCAGCTCTACTTTAAATATGGTATGATCAATTTATTTGATTAGGATCATGTGCAATGATCTTATAACTATTTTAAGCTGAAACACTGAAGGTTTTGACCGAATCCAGGTGTCTGTAAAGGCCTTTTTGTCATCAAATCAGACTCTGATTGATCGATTGATTGCTCTGTTCCCATAGGAAATGAAACTTTAGAAAAAAGAGCTGCAAAGTCTTTTAATGGGATTTAATCTGACGTGAAAGTTGAATGGATACTAGAGCTGCAACTTACCTTTATTTTCTTAACTGATTTATCGTTTGGTCCATAAAATGTTAAATGTTTTGTCCACAAACCAAAATGATTCAGTTTTAATGATTTCTTTGTTATGTGGAGCAAAGAAACAAAGAAAATATTCACATTTATGAAGCTAAAACAATCAGAAATCTGGTTTTAATCCTCATCTCTAATAGATACAGGTTTAAAAATATGAATGTGAGAGTAAATTGCATTGAAAATAATAATAATAATAATAATGATGATCCTCTCTTGCCTCCCTCAGACATCAGTGGGTCAGGTGTCCAGAGTAGATGTGAGCAGCAAAGTCGAGGTGGTGTGGGCCGACAACTCCATGACCATCGTCCTGCCGCAGGTTCACGTTTATCCCACGATATAAAGATCAATGCCCTTTTCTTCTGTAAGCGTCTGTTGTTGATGTTTCTGCTCAAAAATCCCACAGCACCTGTACAACGTGGAGTCAGAGATCGAGGAGACGGACTACGACTCCGTGGAGGAGACCAGCAGCGTCCTGTCCACGGAGGAGTGGGAGGACGAGAGCGACAGCTGGGAGACGGACAACGGCCTCACCGCCGAGGACGACAGCTACGTCACCAACGTCGACGCCACCGAGACGGCCACGCCCACTCCCACGCCCACCGGGTCCACGGCCTTCATCATCCCGCCACAGGAGGGCAGTAAAGCTGGCCTCACCAGCCCCACCAAAGCGCTTCCCGGAGAGGACGGAGACGCTTGTGTGGCTGCTGCCAGTCCTTCAGGAGGAGGTGAGGATCTCTTTAAGCATTTAATACGTACACTAACTGTTCAAAAGTGTGGACTCAAACTTTTTTAGATGAACAATTAAAATTTTGTGAAAAATGTATACATTTTGAGAAAAATAAATGTGAGAAAAAAAAACAAATTTGAGACATTTTTTAAGAAATATTTTAGAAAATTTAAATTTTGAGAATTTTTTTTTTTGAAAAATCTCTCACATCACATTTTGAGAAAAATAAATACATGTTGAGAATTTTTTTTTTTTTTTGAGAAAAATACATATTTTTTTGAAAAATAAATACATTTTGAGAATCTTGTTAAAGAAGAAGAAAAAAAAAATTTTTGTCAAAAAAATACATTTTGAGGAATTTTTTTTTTGAAAAAATACATTTTGAAAATTAAAAAAAAAAAATTAGAAGAAAAAATAATATTTTGAGAAAAAAATATTTGTGAAAATTTTTCTTTTTTTAAGAATTTCCTTATTTTTGAAGAAGAAGCACTATTAATTTTCAATGAATATAACATTAAATGAGCTGCAACCAACGATTATTTTCGTAATAGATTAATCTGTCGATTCATTTCTCAATTTATTGTTAATTGGTCCATAAAATGTCAGAAAAGTGTTTGTTGAACCTGGAAATGACGACGAAATATGACCTAAAACAATCAGAAATCTTGTTTTAATTATGAAAAAAGCTTCGAATCGATGATCAAAATAGTCGACGATTAATTTAGTCATCGATTAATTGTTTCAGATCTAAATTTCTTGACATACAAGTGAGGTCAGTTAACATTTAGGATAATAATAATCTAATAATCTCTTTCTAACTCTGCCTCTTTAGGAACGACTCCAGGAGGAGGAGCAGTGAACGGAGCGGAGAAGCCCAGTAAAGACGGAGCTTCTCGGGGCTTTAGGGAGCTGAAGGAAGCCTTGAAGATCCTGGAGAGCCTGAAGAACATGACCGTGGAGCAGCTGTTGACCGGCGGCTCGCCGACCTCTCCGACCTCGGCCGAGCCGGCGTCCTCCGCGGCCAACGCCGCCAGCTCCGTGACGCCCGCGCCGTCGGAGAAACCCACCAAGGAGAAGCGCTTCCTGGACGACATCAAGAAGCTGCAGGAGAACCTGAGGAAGACGCTGGACAACGTGGCCATCGTGGAGGAGGAGAAGATGCAGGCCGTGGTGGAGTTCGTGAAGATAAACAAGCAGCACGCCAAACTGGATGTCGCTGCTGTTCAGGCGGAGAGAGCCGGAGAGGAGAAGCCTCCGCAGGAGCCTCAGACGCCCATCGGTGCACAGGAGTGGCCCAGTGAGTTTCTCAGCGACACGCCGGTGCTGTGTCAACAGAGCGGCGGCAAACCCGGGGTCACCTTCACCAGCGCCAAGGGAGAGGTGTTCTCTGTGCTGGAGTGGGCACCAGGTGAGCCACCACCTCACTCATCGTTATTCCTTCCTTTGAAACGCAAACCTTGGTCTAAATTTGGGCTTCAACGAACCTACGGTGTGATGGAAAATGACAATATTTGGTCCATTTTCTTTCAGATGCTCATATAAGCCAGTGTTTCCCAACCCTGGTCCTCAGGGAACGCAGCCGTGTCATGTTTTAGATGTTGCCCTGCTCCAAAAAACACCAGATTCAGATGAAACATTCAATTTTTTTCTTTTTTTTTTTCAAACTTTAAAACATTCAATTTTTGAATATATATATATATATATATATATATATATATATATATATATACTTTTAAAGACAAAAGTTGAAACAATAACATTTTGATTAAACATTTTTTTTTTTTACTAAAGTTGAAACATTAAATTTTTTGAAAAAAAAATATATTTTTAATAGGACAAAAGTTGAAACATTGTTATCATAATGTTTTACTAAAGTTGAAACATTATTATTTTTGAAAATAGACATATTGTTTTTTTTTATAAGAAAAAAGTTGAAACATTACATTTTTGGTGGGAAAAAAAGGACAAAAGTTGAAATTTAAATTTAGAAAAATAATAAATTGACAACATTTGAAAGTTGAACTTGAAATGATGAGCTGACGAGTTATTTGAATCAGGTGTGTTTGGAGCAGGGCAACATCTAAAACATGGAAGGGCAGTGTTCCCTGAGGATCAGGGTTGGGAAACACTTATATAAGCAACTGTGGTTCCTAAACTGTCAGAAAAGGGTGATTATGAGACTCAAAAAACTCTCGTTAGAGCGCGAGACACCCTGCAATTCATGCGTTTGATCCCAAAAGTTTGAAGCTTTTTTCATGATTAAAACCAGATTTCTGACTGTTTTAGCTTCTTAAATGTGAATGTTTTCTTTGTTTCTTTGCTCCACATAAACAAAGAAATCATTTAAACTTAATCATTTCTGTTTGTGGACAAAACAAGACATTGGAGAACATCGTCATTTCCAGGTTTGACCAACACTGATCAACCGTTTTTTTAACGTGGTCAAGGAACAAGGAAGTGGTCTCTAAACCATCCTAAGAACAGATTTTGTTGATGTGTCCTCAAACCACCTCTGAATGTGGTTTTTGTGACAGATAATTCTGACAGATCCTTAAAGATGGAGCCCAGAAAGAGCCACGTGTAGTTACCCTTCTATATCTCAACCCTACGCGCTCGCACATTGAACAAAATACGCCATATTTCTTCATTATTACCAGTGATAATAATTTGCATCTGTGTCCTCTCTGTGTCACAGACACTCACTCCTTCAAGAAAATGGAGTTCCAGCCGGCCGAAGCCAAGAAGTTCTTCAGCACCGTGAGGAAGGAAATGGCTCTGCTGGCCACGTCGCTGCCCGACGGCATCATGGTCAAAACCTTTGAGGATCGCATGGTTGGTTTCCTCCTCATGATGTCTGGTTATCAGAGTTGAACACTGTGTAAACATTAATTTTCTCTGCACAAACACACACACACACACACACACACTCTGTGGCCCTGTGTTGACACTAGAGTGCAGGTTTGAATTCACATCGTGACTCATTCATGCAGCGTTTTCCCCCTCAGATCAGAACAATAATGCACCATCAACACTTTGAAATTGTACTTAAACATCATTTCGCAGCCTTATAATCAAAGTATGTGGGATCTACTTCTGCGCTTCCTCCCGTTCAGGATCTGCTCTCGGCTCTGATCAAAGGCCCGACCCGCACGCCCTACGAAGACGGCCTGTTCCTCTTCGACATCCAGCTGCCCAACATCTACCCGGCCGTGCCGCCGCTGTTCCGCTACCTGTCGCAGTGCAGCGGGCGCCTCAACCCCAACCTCTACGACAACGGCAAAGTCTGCGTCAGTCTGCTCGGCACCTGGATCGGAAAGGTGGGCGACGGGGGGGGGGGGGGGGGGCGTGGGGGGTCTTTCAGCGTCTTAACAAAAACACAAATATCGCCTGTAGCTTTTCTTAAGCCTTTGTCATGTGATTCGATCCACAGGGCACAGAGAGATGGACCAGTAAATCCAGTCTGCTGCAGGTTCTCATCTCCATACAAGGTTAGTCAAACAGTTCTTATCTGCAGCAGAGTCGTGTTTTATTCATGTCTTCATTTGCTTATAGAGTCACGCACAGTCACAGATATCTGGACCTGAGAGTTCACACTTTATTCGTACAGTGCTGTGTCACTGACATGATTTTTCTCCATCTCCTGACCAGACTTCAGAAGAGATAGTTTAGAAGTGATAAAATCTGTGGAGATCCTAAAGGGTGAAGCTGAAAGAAGAAGAGGAAATGTAATAGAATGGTTTTACTGCAGTTCTCACTTTTTATATACAAGGATTTATATGCACTCTATACAAGAAAGGTAGCTTTATTCACAGGGTACATTTTCAAATGTGTTAATTTACATAAAATGTAAGACCGTAGATCTTAAAAAAAACCCAATAACACTATTGTATAGAATTGTTGAGTTGGAGGCATCAGCAACAGTGCTGTAGTAAAGTGAGATGATTGCAAACAGGAAGTGATACCTTTTTAATCTGGAGACAGTTGGAGGCATCAGCGACAGTGCTGTAGTAAAGTGAGCCAGCTGCAAACAGGAAGTGATACCTTTTTTTTTTTATGTGGAGACGGTTGGAGGCATCCGAAAAAAACGCTGTAGTAAAGTGAGACCGCTCCAAACAGGAAGTGATACCTTTTTAATGTGGAGACGGTTGGAGGCATCAGCGACAGTGCTGTAGTAAAGTGAGACCGCTCCAAACAGGAAGTGATACCTTTTTTAATGTCAAGACGGTTGGATGCATCAGCGATAGTGCTGTAGTAAAGTGAGACGGCTGCAAACAGGAAGTGATGCTTTTTTTTAATGTGGAGACGGTTGGCGGCATCAGCGACAGTGCTGTAGTAAAGTGAAACAGCTGCACACAGGAAGTGATACCTTTTTAATGTTGAGACGAGTTCGAGGCATCAGAAAAAAGCGCTGTAGTAAAGTGAGACCGCTGCAAATAGGAAGTGATACTTTTTTTTTTTTTTTAAATGTGGAGATGGTTGGAGGCATCATAAAAAAAAAAGCGCTGTAGTAAAGTGAGACAGCTGCAAACAGGAAGTGAATTCTGCTGCTCAAATAACCCGTGGTCGTTCAGGAGTTTTCTGTCAGGTCTGATAGTATTGCCTGTTTTCAGATGATGGACAGAGACCACCAAAAATGACACAGTGCAGCTTTAAATATTAAAGAACAGGAGTTGTTTTTTTGTGAAATGACGTCCGTGTGGTGTTTCTGTGCAGGCCTCATTCTCGTCAATGAGCCGTACTATAACGAGGCCGGCTTCGACAGCGACCGCGGCCTCCAGGAAGGCTACGAGAACAGCCGCTGTTACAACGAGATGGCCCTGATCAAGATGGTGCAGTCCATGACGCAGCTGCTGCAGAGTCCCGTCGACGTCTTCAAGCAGGAGATCCACGAGCACTTTACCTCAAACGGGTGGCGCCTCGTCCACCGCCTGGAGGCGTGGCTGGAGCTGCACGACGGCGCCGAGCGCAGCCACTCGTCGCACGCGCCGCCCTGCAGGGGCTCGCACTCGAAAGAGCGCGGCCCGCCGTCCTCCGTGGTGGAGCCCCTGGACGAGCAGCTGCCGCTGGGCCCGGGGCCCGTGGCGGTGGCGCACAGCAGCCCCAGCAAGCCCGGCGAGGGGGCGGGCGGGGTCGTGGGCGTCGGCAGCATCATGGAGGAGGAGCTGGAGGATTCAGGGCTGAGTCTGTCCACCACAGCGGCCTCTCAGCAGGAGCTGAGCCACACCTCAGACTGTGACAGCAGCAGCCAGGGAAAGACCTACCTGAGTGGCCCGACGGCGCCCAGCTCCGTCCGCGTCGGGACGTCGGAAACGTCGGGTTCAGTCACAGTTAGCGGCGGCGGCGTTGGCGGCGTTAGCGGCGTTAGCTCCGCCGTAAGCCAGCCGGTGGTGCGACCAAAGAAGCGGAGAAAGAGCTACAGGAGTTTCCTCCCGGAGGGCGGCGGCTACCCGGACATCGGCTTCCCGCTCTTCCCGCTCTCCAAGGGGTTCGTGAAGAGCGTCCGAGGTGTGCTGCTGCAGTACCGCGCCGCGCTGGCCGCCGCCGGCTTCGCCGAGCACACGGAGGACAAGTAAGTGCCTCGTCGCCGTCTCACCCAGAACTCTCCTCTGCGCTCGCTTCCTGCTCTTTTTTTTTTCCTGCCCCCTCCTTCATCTCTGCTAACTTTTCTCATCGGCGTCAAAGCTTTAGAGGGAGGATCCATCACTTATCTTGTCCAGAAACTGCACTGTGCCCCCAGCACTGCCTACATCCATGTCCTTTAAGTCTGTACCGCTGCTCCTGCTCTGCCCCCGCCCCCAATAATTTCCCATAATCCCCTGCAGGAGAGAAGCATCTTCGATCAGGAGGCCGAGCAAACGTGATAATAATGTCTTTGTTTTCCTTTAGTGACCTTGCAGATGAGTGTTATGGATAAAGCCGCGGGTGGCGCTCACATCTTTTAACGGATGCAGGTAAAATTAATTACTGGAGCAAACTAAACAAAGAGGTTGATTTTTTTTTTTAAGTCCGTGGCAGCGACGTGGATGCAAAAAGAAAGAGAAACATCTGTGCCATGAAAACCTCGCCTCGTCCACCTCATTCACCTCCAGCGATGCTTCCACCAAACATGGAGAAGAACCACTGGAACAAAAACTGCAAATCCCAGCAGGCTTTGCTGCGACGACCTGTAGCACTACGACTGAATATTACTGCTGAGAAACAAAAACGTCCTGCGCTACGAAACCAGGAGGAGTGAAACGCGCTCTCCGTTCGCACGCGAATGTACCGAACGTCAGCCGACAAAAACTGCCAAACTTTGTCCACGAAACACTCGCCGCTCTGTTTTTTTTTCCCCCTTCGCCAATCGCTCGCTCGCCGAAACCACGCGACATCGACGACTACGCCCGACGAGTGATAACGTTTACATGGGAGTCGGAATGTTTCGGCGTGTGTGGAGAAGCCGGTGCGTCAGGTGACGGACGACAGGAGTTTGTGCTCGAGGGCAAAGCGTGGGATGCTAAAAAATGGACGTCATGCTTTTGAGGCTCAATCCCATTTTCACTCTCTGGATTTACCGTCCGAAAAAGTTAGCGTAAACAGTCCGAGGTCGTGATTATGTGAGCGTCTTAAATGATGATGTAGCACATTCTTAGGTTTTTAGCCACAACGAGAGGCCGGGGATAACGCTTTACAATAAGTACACGCTATTAGCATTAGCTTAGCATGAATAAATATTAAAATCATCATTTATAACGCATGAATACTCATTAGTATGTAGTTTATAAACTCTTTAGTGTCCAAATAACTGCTGTACTCGAGCATCCACCACTGTGTTTATAAACGACATGCTAATGAGTATTCATGTGTTATAAATGATCTATTCACTATTTATTAATGCTTAATTAATGCTAATAGTGTGTACTTTTATTATAAAGCGTTGCAGAGAACTGGGATTGGGCCTGAAGACGCCGACCCGACTGTGTTCAGAGTGTGGAGCGTATTTTTTACCCATGATGCTCCTCTTCGCCGCTGTGACGGACATGAAACCACATCAGTGCAAAAAAAATAATAATAATATGACACGATTTAAAGAATAAATAATAAAATGAAAACTAAGAGTGAAAGTAAAGAAAAATCCATGCCATCATTTCTTGTCAACATGTTGCCTTACTTGAAAAATGTTGTACACACACACACACACACACTTAGACTTTAAACATTAAAACCACTAAAACAAAGTGTTTTCCTCCTTTTAAATAGAAGTTTAATGACATCAGAACCTGCCTGATATAATATTCTCACTCTTTATTTGCGATATGGATGTGAAAAAAATTAATATTCTAAATAATAATAATAATATTAATAATAGGGTTTTATTTAAAGTCACAGCTTTACTGTGAAAACTCACCTCTGGGTCCAATCGAGCTTCCTGTGTGAAGTCTTTGTTTACATCTGTTTAAGTCTCCGCCTCCAACTTCATCATCGTTTATTATTTAAATATGATTTAAACGACAGAGAGAGAGAGAGAGAGAGAGAGAGTCTGGGACGTCTGCTGTTTTACTTGAACAAAGAAAACCTTGATGCTGAACAGTGTTTTTGTGAATGACATGAATGTGCTGCTGCTGCTGCTGCGAGACGAGAGGATGGAAAAAAAATAAAAAACAACTGTACGAGCCGAGAGTTTAACGAATGAAAAGAAACATTTAAAAATAAAAGTTAGTCGGGTTTGTTTTGCTTCGTCTTCCGTCGTTTTTCTCCTTTCTGCTCTATTTAAAAAGAAAAAAAAAACGTTCAGGTCGTCCTCGTCGTTTTTCCCGCCTTTAAACATGTGCCGTCTTTTTCACGGGCTACTGTTAGCCTTAGCATGTAGCTGCGTTTGCTTTACCGTCTGTTAACGCACACATATGCATGTATATTTTTATATATACATGTGTATATGTGTGTTTGTGCTGCTGCTTTTTGTAAAACCTCACCCTCTCAGTTCTTGGAGGAAGTCATTTTTGATGGATTTTTGATGAAAAACGAGAAATATTTGACCGTATTTTGAAAAAATGTCAACAACAACAAAAAAGAGAGGAAATAATTACACTTAATTCCATTTAAGTTGGTACTGAATTATGCAACACCAGTCTGAGGTCAAACACTCGTTTGTCTCCTCCATTTCTGCTTCTTTTCCCTCTGTCTGCGGCTCCATCTTTCTCATTCGTCACAAACAAACGGGAAACAGAAAATGTGAAGCAAAACAGCGCCCTCTCAGTTCTTGGAGGAAATCATTTTTGAGCTGCACAACGTGGTGTTTTTTGACATATTTTTCATGAAAAAATTAAGAAACATTTGACTTTTATTTTGAAACCAACCGTCGACAACAAAAAAATCATCTAGCGAGGAAATAAATGCAGTTAATTCCATTTATTTTGGGATTGAATTATGCAAAACCAGTCCGAGGTCAAACACTCGTTTGCCTCCAAGAATTCACGCGTGACAACGTTTCTGCTTCTTTTCCCTCCGTCTGCGGCTCCATCTTTCTCATTCGTCTCAAAAAAGAAACGGAAAATGTGAAGCAAAACGGCGCCCTCTCAGTTCTTGGAGGAAATCGTTTTTGAGCTGCACAATGTGGTGGGTTTTTTTCGTCAGATTTTTCGTGAAAAATTAAGAAACATTTGACTTTTTATTTTGAAAACCATCAACAACTACAACAAAAAAAGATGTTCGATCGTCGAGAGAGGAAATAATTGCAGTTAATTCCATTTATTTTTGGGATTGAATTATGCAACACCAGTCCAAGGTCGAACACTCGTTTGTCTCCTCCACTGCTGCTTCTTTTCCCTCCGTCTGCGGCTCCATCTTTCTCATTCGTCACAAACGGGGAACGGAAACAGAAAATGTGAAACAAAAACCATGTCGAGATGCTGTGTACGATTTCCTGCGCGTGTGTAAATTATCCAGATTAGAATGATTAATATTATTATTCTCATTATTGTTATTGTTATAATGTTTGTTTTCCAGCCAAAGCATGTAAACACGTTGCTTTTAACGCCTTTTTGAACGAGGGCGACACAAAGACTTTGACCGTACGATGTCTACATTTCCACAGTGGCCTGTTCTTGATGTACGAAAACAACAAAAAAAACGAAAGAAAAAAATAAGATTTGTAGCCTGACTCCCTCTGTGTACAGACGCCATGATTATATTGAAATATATAAATACATACAGTATATATATTTACCACACTCACACACACACACACACACGGTCACGGGGCATAATGTGTACAAAGATGCTGATGAGTGTGTACTTGTACTTTATGATTTTGTTCATTTTTTTTTAAAAGGTTTACTTTTTGTTTGAGTTATAAAAAACTCTAAACTGTATAGTGATGTAATAAACTTTGCAAGCAGTACCATAGAAACACTCTTGAGGGTTTTATTTATTTATTTATTTCACGTCATTACGACTGAAGACGGCAGCTTTGACACTGATTGTTTAAAATAATCCATCTTTTTCAAATATTAAACCTGATATAGTTTTATAAACTCTACTTTAATAAGACGAACACTTATTCATCGTTTGGTCCAGAAAATGCAGAAAAATCTCGATGACGATGTAATCCAATGTTTTTGTTTTTGTCCTCAAACTTTCTTTGTTACGTGGAGCAAAGAAACTGAGAAAATATTCACATTTAAGAAGCTAAAACAATCAGAAATCTTATTTTAATCATGAGAAAAGCTTCAAATCAATGAATCAAGTAATTGTTTATCCCATTAGGACTTTGTCCAACATTCAAATAAGAATATAATTCTCTAATTCTGCTGTTGTGAAGAACGTGACGTTTTTGTTTCCTTTGCTAATGAAACCTACGGAGCCCCCGAAGTGACATGAGAAAAAAAAAAAAAAAAATTGAAATCTTGAGTTTCAAAGTCGAGATCTCGAGTTTCCCAAAAAAATCTGAAAAAAAAAAAAAATAATTGAATTTTTTTTTTGGGGGGGGGGGGGAAACTCGAGAACTCAACAAAATGGAAAAAAAATATTTACATTTTTTTTTTTAAGATTTTTTTGGGAAACTCGAGATTTCAATTTTTTTTTTTTTTTCTCATGTCCCTTCGGGGGCTCCGTAGAAACCAAATAACCTGAATAAATTAACATTTATTTTGAAGAAATTATATATTGAATTATAATTATATTTTTAGTTTTTAACATTTTAATAATTGTTGAGTCTTCTGCAGACTTTGTGCTTAATAAATAAGAATAAACTCAAATAACTCAAAGAAAAATTAAGACACAAGATGACCTAACACATTATAAATAATCTGGCATATTCAAAACAGTGGATATAAGTCGCCTAACCTGCTTACAGAGGAGGAAAAGAGGACTGAAATGTTATACTTTAGTAAAAGTACACAATTTTTTTTAAATAATATTTTACTTAAATACAAGTAAAAGTAAAAAAAAAAGTAACTTATATAGTGGCACAAAAGACTCCACGAACCAAAGCTCAGTTTATTTATTAATTTCTTTATTTATTTCTCATATATTTCATTTTCAATCTTGAACATTCTCAACTCGATGATAGAAAATTACAGACATTTGTCTACATGGAAAAATAGATTCTCTCTTTGGATAAAGAATCAACCGTTCAACCTTCAAAGTGCAAGAAGAGGAAAATAAAAAAAAATGTCCCTTCACCATAAACATGTACACACACACACACACACACACACACACACACGCACACACACTGAGGACCAGCATTTCCACTTTATAAATCAACACAATTACAAATGTCTACTTCATGAATGACAAAGAACTACTATGTGAAGTACCATTAAATGCCTGCAGGTGGAGCCCCAAAGCAAAAAGTGTGTGAATCCACCAGGGCTGGAAAATCTGTATAGTATAGCATGTTTACAACCTAAGGAAGTGATTTCAATGAAAACAAAGTGAGGACCGGCCAAAATGTCCTCACTCCGTAAAAATGTCCTCACTTTGTTGGTTAAAAACCCCTCACTGGTCCTCAGTATGCAACAAGAACACACACACAGACAACAGCAGCAGCAGAAAACTCAAATTTCATCAGCAAAAGCACCACCGTGTTCACACCACCAGGGGGCAGCACAATCAAGGCACACAGTAAACAGTTAAGGGACCAGCAGCAGCAGCAGCAGCAGCAACACATTTTTAAGACTTTGCATAGACCAAAAAAAACCAACAACATTTACATCTCATTTTTAGCGGATCATTTTACAACTTAAGGCCAGTAATCGTCTACAGATGCATCAGGAAGCGTCTGTGGATTTATATATAAAACATGTTTTCAAGTAATGTTTCCACCTCATGTCGAGAGAGAGAGAATAGAATGTAAACTACGTCAGCGCCGGTTAAAGAAGCGTAAAGAAGAAGAGTTTTGCTGCAGCTTCCAAATCAATGTCTTGTTGATGTGAGGAAGAATGAAGATGAGGAACATGACGCCTCCTACCTTCATGCAGCAGGTCTACACCCTCCTCCTCCTCCTCCTCCTCCTCCTCCTCCTCCTCACAATGTGCTGCTTTAACCAGCCTCCAGTGTCATCAATATCATTCTAATTTTGGTTATTAACGTTTTAATACGTGACTTAAAGCTGAACGGTAAGGACACGTCGGTGACTGTGTGTCTGCAGAACTCTGCTGTTATGAAGCAGACACGGATGATGGACAGATGAAAGCAGCTGAGGAAGAGGAGGAGGAGGAAGAAGTGAGGATGCATTTGTGCACACGTCATCAGTCGCCGGTTTGACTCGTCAAAACTCTGAATAAATACAAAAACAAGCAAATAAACGCACATCGAGTGACATTAAAGACGCGTCCACAAGACACGGTGGGCGGAGCTTATGAGACTTTTTAAGGCAACGAATCTGAGATGTGAGGCCACAAACGGCCTTGGTATGAGGAAGTATATTAACGTTTATGTGTAATATGATGTGATGCTCTGCTGAAACACAAACTGGAAGAATTACTCGTCAGAAACAGTCACAAAGCCTGTGATCACACACACACACACACACACACACACACACACACACACACACCGTCTCTCACTTGCTGTTGCATACGACGCTGGTGATTCAAGCTGCTGATATTCCAGATTATGTCTAAGTGTGAGCTCAATCTGTGGAGAGACAAAGTGTCCAGTGTGAAATCATTTGTTTTTCTTTTCACAATAAAAGGACAAGGTCAAATCTCCCTCAACGAAAGCCCTTTAAAGAAGTGAGGACCAGTCAATGTCCTCCCTCTTGTTTTTGGACCAACATTTTTTTCACCATTTTTTTTTATTATTTGGACGAGATAGTATACTATGACGTTTTTTGTCAAATTTTGGACCAAATTAAAAATTTTTTTTTTTTTTTTCAAATTTTAGACGACAGTAGTTTTGATGTTTTTGTCAAATTTTGGGGAAAAAAAACCCAAAACAATTGTCCAATCTTGGACCAATTCTTTTTTTTCAAATTTGGGGCGAAATAGTATAGTATTGATGTTTTAGTCAAATTTTGGGCAAAATTAAAAAAAAAAAAAAATTGTCCAATCTTGGACCAATTTTTTTTTTTTCAAATTTTGGACCAAAAACTAAAAGCCAAAATGTCCTCCCTCTGAATTGTTTACATGATTTTTGGTCTCTTAGGCATCTGAAATAAACTGTATAATAAGTTTAAAACATGCCTTAGCTTTATTTATGTGTTTATTTGTATATTTGGATTTATTCACATGTAAATTTCTCCTCATTGGACACTTTGGGACTCCACATAAGAACTATCCCTTTAACGTACCGCAGCATCTGTGTCTTTGTACCTGTGATGACAGCGGAGATGTTTGTCCATCACCCAGATATTAACCGGGACAGCCCTCTGTGCACCTCGGCCTGCACCGGCCCGTACTCCACCACCTCCCCGTCCACAGTCATGATGCCTTTGGGCGAGTGCGGCTCCAGCCTCAGCGCCTGCACCTTGGCGTACACCAGGTGTTGACAGTTCAGCGCCAGGTGAGCGCCTTTCTCCATGGCGAGGAAGAGCCTGAGCAGAGCCGAGCGCGATATCCCCGCTCTGACGTAGAACAGGTGGATGACGCCGTCGTCCGCCGCCGCCCCCGGCGCCGCCAGCAGGTCCTCGGCCAGGTGGGACTGGTGCATGGCCAGGACCAGGACAAAGTCTTCCTCCTGGACCAGGACCCAGCTGCTGGGCAGCGGCTGGTCCAGCGGCAGCAGCACAGAGTCAGGCGGGCCGGGGAGAGGTTTGACGGCACTTCTGGATGGAGTCCTGCGCACTTTCAGGGAGTTGTTGGAGTGGCAGGAGTTGTGGAGGGTGTTCTCGCAGCACGGCAGCGAGGCTGGACTCAGGGGAAGCGTCGTGTGTTTCCTCAAACCCTTGGACGACAAAGTATAGTATGACATTTTTGTCAAATTTTGGACCCAAACATTTTTTGCAAAAAAAGTTGTCAAATTTTTGGACGACAGTATAGTCTGATGTTTTTGTGAAATTGTGGAACAAAACATTTTTTTTCAAAAATATTGTCAAATTATGCACCATTTTTTTTTCTTTTTTCAAATTTTGGACGACAGTATAGTATGACGTTTTAGTCAAATTTTGGACCAAATCTTCTTTTGCATTTTTTTTTTTTAATTTTTGGACCAAATTTTTTTTTTTCAAATTTTGGACGACATAGTATAGTCTGATGTTTTTGTCAAATTTTGGACCAAAATTATAATTTTTTTTAAATTGTCAAATTTCGGACCAAAATTTTTTTCACAATATTTTTTTCAAATTTCAGACGACATAGACCAATTTTTTTTTTTTCAAAAATGTTTTCTAATTTTTTCACAATTTTTTTTTTCAAACTTTAGTATAGTGTGATGTTTTTTTCAATTTTTTTGATGTTTTTGTCCAAAAAAAAATTACATTTAAAAAAATTTGTTTTGGACGACAGTATAGTATGATGTTTTTGTCAAATAATTTTTTTTCAAAAATATTGCCAAATTTTGGACCAACATTTTTTTAATCATAAACATTGTCACCTCCTCGCCGTTTGACTCCATCGTGGCAGTGGTGGCGGTTGCGGGCAGATATGCCAGCTTTCCCTTGTATATGCGCAGAGACGCCAGCCTCACCAGCGTGCCCACGGTGAACCTGGCGGCGCCCGCGTGACGGTACTTCTCGCTCTCGATGTCCACGTCCGCCACGAAGCCCCACGCCAACGAGAGGAAGGAGAAGAGACGAGGGCTGGAGGACAGGTGGACGGAGACCAGGTCCATGGGAGACACCAGACCTTTACAGAGCAGGAAACCACAGCTGAGCAGGAGCTCCTCACTATACACTGGAGACCCTCTGGAGATGGAGAAGAAGAGTTGTTGTGTTTTTCCATTAAAAGTCACACTTTTATTCATCAAAATGAATAGAAAATATAGTCAAGACATTGACAAGATTAGAAATGATAATAATCTAGAGCCTGGTGGGGCTGAGGGACCAGAGACTGTCCTCAGGGACAGAATCAGCTTATTCTCCTTCAGACAGAGGTCAGACAACAAAGACGAACCCCATCTGGGAGAATGGAGACGGGAGGTCAAAGGTCATGATAACACACACACACAGCTGCTGTTAGCGCCCACTTCCAATCACAGTGATGAGTGAGCGTCTCAGTGAAGCTTCAGTATCTCCATAATATTCATCAACCTGAATTTATTCACCACATCCAGATCTCATCTACATTTCCACTGTTATTTTTAGAAATATGCACTTGTACAATTGTGAGTCTGAAGGTTTAAAATGCATTTATATGACAGTGTTTCCCATGTTTCCTGCTGCTCTAACACACCTGATTCAAACAGTCAACTCGTTATCAGGCTCTGCTAAACCCTGATGATCAGTCATTAAAGTCAGGTGTGTCAGAGCAGAGTTAAAGTGAAGCTTTAAGAGCTGTTTTTTCTCCTTTACGGTGACAAATAGAGAAGGAAATCAAGGAAAAATGGCCCGACCAGAGCAGGAAGTGACTGATAAATCAGTTACACCTGACCTGAGAGCAGTGGAGAGGAGGGGAAACACAAACAAAAGGAGCTTCTGAAGGTGGATAACATGCTGTGAGACGTGAGCACGGAGTACTTTATTTTATGTTTTTTAAAGTAAACTGAGAGAAAGATCTTGGAGGAATTCTCTGGAGCAGAAACATGAGGACACTTTGAAACCTGCTTGGATTCAGTGATGACACAACAGCAGCAGCAGCAGCAGGTCAGTCCATGTTTGCTTCTCTTTGACTTCCATCAAACCTGAAGCTAAGCATGAATTATGTTTGTATTTGTTGAGTTTGCTGGTTGGTCTATTTTGGACCAAATTTTTTTTTTTTTTTAAATTGTCAAATTTTGGACGACATAGTATAGTATGATGTTTTTGTCAAATTTTTGGACCAAAATTAAAAAATAAATAAATAAAAATTGTCAAATTCTAGGCGACATAGTATATAGCAAATTTTGGACCAAATGTATTATCCCCAAAAAATAGTAACATTTTGGACAACATAGTATAGTATGACATTTTTGTCAAATTTTGGACAAAATGTATTGTCCCAATTTAAAAAAATTTTTTTGGACGACATGTTATAGTATGAAGTTTTTGTCAAATTTTGGACCAAAATAATAATAATAATAAATTGTCAAATTTTGGACGACATAGTATACTTATACATGTTCATGTTGTATTGTAGCATGGAAATAAGCTACTTTGCGGTAACAGGTTTGACTTTTGTTTTCCTGCGGTTGTTTTTGAGAAGCTTCTGCGCTACAGTGACCACGGTGAAGACCGTCTGCAGCTTCTCGTCTAAAAACATGCTTCAAAAAACTGCAGAGATGCTTGTGTGTTCCTTTTAACGAAGCACTTGCAGTAGTTTTTTGATTTTAGTGTACATTTTACATTTTACTACGATTTAAGCATGTTTAGCTCCTATATTAGCTCAAATCCTTTTCATTTATTTCCATCCAAGTACCTTCACTGTCTGATCCATTCTAGTTTGATCCAGCACAGTGTGAAGCCTTTATTCACACACACACACACACACACACACACAAATGCAGAGAGTGTGAGATGTGATGAGAGTAAACAATACAACAGTCTGGTCTCTTCCTCTCATTGTTGTTGTTTCTCTGGAAGACCATTGTTTGACGAGCGGCTGATTGACACATGCAGTTGTAACAGTTATACTGAGTAAATGAACGTGACAGAACCATAACTTTATTTATAGTATGGAGTCCCACAGAGAAAAAAAGGAGAATAAACTATAAATAAACGCACTGAGATAGAGAATAAAGCCCAATGTGACAAACCACAAACATTTAAAGCTGCGGTACGTAACCTTTGCTTGTTGTTGAATTCTGAATCTTTGCGTTTTCAGTTGAACTCAAACCTGTTCAC
Organism: Microchirus variegatus; assembly: GCF_963457635.1. Lineage (NCBI taxonomy): Eukaryota > Metazoa > Chordata > Actinopteri > Pleuronectiformes > Soleidae > Microchirus > Microchirus variegatus. Next base: position 16,635,265 of record NC_139824.1, read on the forward strand.
TTAACTAACTCAATCATAGCTGTTAGCTTTAACTGAAACAAACACCAGTAGCCTACAGCTAACTCCTGAAGATGACTAAGAAACAGTGCTGGGCGCTAGGCTAACGCACAAAGAGTTTCCATGCAGACTGACGGGTAAAAAAGACGCGTGTGGCATCATGTTTATGTCCCGCGACACCCGAGTCCAGGCACTGTTTACCAGTTAGCTCCGTTAGCTCCTTTAGCGGATCGGAACTTGTAGACGTAGTCTTTTTCTGGTCAGTCGTCATGGAAACGGGTAATTCGTTAGCGTTTTCAGTTGTACTCAAACCTTTTCACTTCACTAACTCAACGTAGCCTCTGCCTTAACGGAAACAAAGTACACCAGTAGCCTACAGCTAACTCCTGAAGATGACTAAGAAATAGTAGCTGGGCGCTAGGTTAACGCACAAAGCGTTTCCTGACCGGAAAAAGACACGCGCTACATCATGTTTACGCGCCGCGACACCGGAGTCCAGGCACCGTCTACCAGTTCCGCTCCGCTAAAGGAGCTAACCCAGCTATCGGAGCTAACCCAGCTATCGGAGCTAACTGGTGTCACGCCACGTAAACATTACGTCACGCACGTCTTTTTCCAGTCAGTCGTCACAGAAACGCGCCATTCGTTAACGTGCGTTAACATTGACGCACGCTAACCGCCGCTATCACGTTAACGTGCCACGCACTACTAAGAAACCATCACAATGCTCCTCCTCTCGTCTTTGCTCTGATTGGACGAGCAGCTAACAGTCGCTCAAATGAGCAAATGGTGAATAATTTACGTGCGACGTGAGTGCGTTTTACACTGAAAGGCAACAGGAAGCAGGACTGAGTGTGTGTTCAACAAAAAGGAACAACACACTATACACTATAGTTGTTTTTAATCATAATTCCAGCACCTCAGCGGGTTTATAACAACAACATCCTTATAATAAACCTTATTATTATTATAAGACAGCTGAGATAATGCTGTGCCTCTGCTGAGTTAAATCAGACTCATGGGGATTATGGCCATCACATACACACAAAGCATGTATTTGACTAAATCTACAGCTACTACATACACACACGTGTGGTATGTGTGCACACAAATAAGTCACAACAATGTTAGTGCATTAATATTTGGAGCTCTACATCATTATTAGTTTGGTCTTTAAAAACATGACGTCAAGCATGTCTTTTTCCGGTGACGCGTACGAATGATGCGTTTCCATGACGACTGACCAGAAACAGACGAGCGTGACGACACGTTTAGCTCCGCTAAAGGAGCTAACCCAGCTAACGGAGCTAACTTGTAGACGGTGCCTGGACTCCTAAAACATGGCGTCACGGAGACGTGCCATTCGTTAACGTAAGTTAACGTTGACGCCCCCCGTTAAAAGTGATTTCTTTTAAATGTCCACTTTTATTCATTCATTTCATGAATAACAAAGACAATCTCACTGTCCGAAATGTCGTATCTTGTCACAAGACGTAAACAAACAGACTCGGTGATCACTGTATGACTCTCTCCACATGTGGCTCACCCAGAGTAGTGATGTATGGACGCAGCCAAGGCGTTTCCTGATCCTCCAGGAAGGATACCCAGCGGCATCTGAACGGCGTCCGCCCAGTCCGCTCTCTCCAGGAGACCATTGATCACCTGATTTAAAAAAAAAAAAACACAATATCTCAATATCTCACAAAACCGTGGTATATGAAGCGAATAAGAGCTTAGAAGTCGTGGCGTTGTTGTTGTTGTTGTTGTTGTTGTTGTCGTCTTTACCTCGTACAGAAGTCCGTCTCCTGACATGATGACCAGAGCGTCCCACTGGGACAGGTCGGCCTCTCTGGTCAGCTCCCGGGCGTGGTTCTGACGCTCTGAATCAAACAGAGACAGTAGTAAGTGTGTGTGTGTGTGTGTGTGTGTGTGTGTGTGTGTGTGTGTGTTGTTTACGGTCTGTGAACCCCTGGAGAGAGGATCTGTCCTGTGAGGTCAAAGGTCACGGTCGGCTCTAATGCAGTGAGCATCTATTCTCAAACACAGGTCGTTTCCTTGTACCCGTTTGTTTCTGATGTGAGCGTGTGATGATGGGCTGCAGGTGTGTGTGTGGTTGAATTTTGTGTGTGTGTGTTCTTGGACCACCAGTGAGTGTTTTTAACCAACAAAGTGAGGACATTTTTACGAAGTGAGGACATTTTGCCTGGTCCTCACTTTGCTTTCATCGAAATCACTTCCTTAGGTTGTAAACATGCTATACTGTGTTTTTAGCACCTCAGTTTGGTACAAAAACCCGTTTTTCCAGCCCTGGTGGATTCACACACGTTTTGCTCTGGGGCTCCACCTGCAGACGGTTTATGGTACTGCACCCAGTAGTTCTTTATAGATGTCATTCGTGAAGTAGATATGTGTAATTGTGTTGATTTATAAAGTGGAAAATGCTGGTCCTCGGTGTGCAGCGAGTGTGTGTTTACGAGGAGCCGATTGGACGAGAAGGATTGTAAAGTCTTGGTTTTAAAAAAAACGTGGGAGACCGCAGACGTCACGCGAAAAAAAAAACTTTGTAATCCAGAGAAAGCAAAGACTAAACGATCGCGTCGAGACGCAGGACCGCGCGCGTGGCGTTTAATCGGGGAGGAGGTTCCGTGGATTTGGGATCTCGCAGAATCTCGCGCGATTTAACGTGATTTCAGAATATAGACGTGGACTGGAGGCGTCGTCAGTTAACGGCTGTTGTGTGCGCAACGTCCCGGTCGACTCGCTCTCACTGGTTAATGTGGAGTTCATGTTTAACGGTTTGAAATCAGACTCTGACGCGTCCAGTGATGTTAAAATCATGCCCGTTAGTGTTAATCCCTCCTCACACCACAGATAATCTGCTCAAATCAGCCTCAAATTGGACGCCGCCCATGATCGTCTAAAGGACCAGATTGAGACCAAAATCTGGCCAATCATCCTCTAGTGTGGGGCTGGATTAAGAGGTCGGATTATTTTTAAACAAACGGGCATCTTGTGCTTGTTTTTAATCAAACCTTTAAAATGTTGTTGCTGCAAATGGGAAATAAACGTTACTGTTGAGGCATAAACATCACTTTTAAAGTAAGTGATATTTTGGTCAAACCTGGAAATGACGATGTTCTTCAATGTCTTATTTTTGTCGTTTTTGTTTTTAATGATTTCTTTGTTTATGTGGAGCAAAGACACAAAGAAAATATTCCCATTTAAGAAGCTGAAACAATCAGAAATCTGGTTTCAATCACGAATAAAAGCTTCAAAACAATGAATCCATGATCAAAATAGTTGATTCGATGAATTGCATCAGCTCTACTTTTGGCAGACGACAGCGCTGTGATCGCAGGTGTTTGTTGTCGGCACCTACTTTATGATCCAGGTGATGAACAAACAGGTTTGTGTGTGTGTGTGTGTGTGTGTGTGTGTGTGTGTGTGTGTGCTTAAGGTAGAAATGAAGTTACACAATGGTGTCATGTGTCCAGAGAACACACACCAGTGTACAGACGACAGGAAGAAGTGCGTAAATGCTGTATCTTCCACACAATAATAAGGTTACTCTCAAATACCAAACATAATCACATGACTCAGTCTTAGTTTTCTACCTTTAATTCTGTCTTTCTTTGACCTAAATCATGATTAAAACATCAGAAGACGTTTGTTCCTCCTGACTTTTAAATCTTTCTCTTTTTTTTCTTTCCTTCCTTCCAATGAAAGTAAACCCGTGGGAGAGAAAGACGATCTTCGCTCTTAAATGAAGCATCTGCCTCTGCTCACTCTGTCGGTCAGATCACAACACAACTCAATTACCCAGAAGCACTCGATCAAATTAATCTGCGAGAATATAATCTGACGACGTGAGAAAAACAACACGGCAACTTTGTGATAGAAGAGAATATGATGAGAAACTAACAGTAACATCAGACACAGGATCATTATCTCATTATCTGTTTAATATGACCTTTAATTATTGGAGTTTTTATGGACAGAACTCTTTAATTAAATAAATTTATACCATAACCTGGAGTCTTCAGTCAAAACAAATGATATTAAATATACCAGTTATTAAACCCTGTTTAATGTAGTATTTAATGTGGTTTAGCTAAAGCTGTCTCTGCAAGTTTTCCCTCAAAATAAATAAAATTAAATGTTAAAACTGTAGAATTAAAGTGTCACCACTTTACTGTGATGTTAATAGATTTCTGTGTGTGTGGAGATTTTGGCAGAGATGGTACAGAGAATATAAATGTACTAATAATAAAATAATAATACATTTGGCTGAATATTAATGACATTAAATTGTTGTGTGTGTGTGTGAGACAAACACATACAGAATTCATGATAATGAGATTTGTGATAATAAAAAATATTAGAGCTGTAGGATAAAGAAAGGGGTTTGAAAAAAAAGGTTATTTTTAATCTACTGATGATGAAGTCCCGCTCTGCTACGTGCAAAACTTTCTCAAAAAAATTTGTATAACAGGATACATATTATTATTTATTATTTATAATATTAAATGGTAAATAGTAAATTAATATCATTTAAAGTCAATGGCTCACAAATACATGTTGAACTTTCCCAGACTTGTGCTGCAGGAACCTGAGAATAAATCGTCCTCTTTTGTGTCTTCACCTCATTACTTCCCTGTACTGTCCACACACACACACACACACACACACACACACACACACACACACACACTGGAGGAGGATCTGGTTTCTCGTCCTCTCCTCTTACCTTTTTCTCTCTCTCTCTCTAAACTAAACTCTGCAGAATGAAGGGATCATCAACTCTTTTAAGTGCAGTCACGTGACTTTATTCCTTATCTCTGCACTGAAAAAGGTTTGAATCTCTTCAGTCGGTAAGAGAGAGAGAGAGAGTCTTTGTTTATGTGGAGCAAAGAAACAAAGAAAATATTCACATTTAAAGGTGCATTATGTAATAAATCTAAAGTAAGTGGCCATAAAATCCTCCTAATATGTCACAGAGACTCAGGAATAATGTTCATATAACAAACTGAACTCACCAACAACAACAGTACAGACAAAATATTTGCATTAAAAAAAATATTTTGCAGACTGCAAATCATGTTTTTGCATGTGGCGCCACCTACTGCCGTCAACCAATCATTGCAGTCAGTAGAGTCTCAGCTGCCGAGCAACCACGGGTTGAACCAGTTACGTCAGAAAACGAAACCTAAATAGACCTCGGTGTTTCGAATTTGAGTGTAGTAACCGTTTTTGGCCACATTCTAACATGTGGCGCCTTTTTAAGAAGCTAAAACAATCATAAATCTGGTTTTAATCATGAAAAAAGCTGATTGAGAAGAGTGAGGCAGGATCATCCGTGGAGTGTACGCAGATTAATGACGAGTATGAACACATCACGAGATTAAAAAATCGGCGCAAATCCTGTGAAATGGAGGATATCGTGTGAACGAGCGCGCGTTTGCGTGTCTTCATCGTCCATATGTGTGTGTTTATTTATGACATAACACAAACGGCGTCGTACAGAGACTGTTGTAGCTGACGTGAACTCACCAGTGATGACCAGAGTGTGCTGCACGCCGGCCTCGTCCAGCATGCGCTGAATGTGGTTGTTGTACAGCGTGAGCGCTTGTCCTTTGCCGCTCTGTGGATTCACCAGCAGCATCACACGACACGGACGAGGCAACTCGCTCGCTGACGCACCTGCACACAGGAGAGAGAGAGGAGGGAGTGAGACCACGGACGAATCGCCTAAATACTTATACTTAGTCATAGACCGGACAGAATTCGGCCAAAACAGTTCTCCACTTTTTCTTGATTTGCAGTAGAGCAGAATAATTAATTGAGATTTATTTATCAAAATCGCAATACGGCCAACTGCAATTTTTCTAATCTGGCATTTCTTCAAGCCAAAATGTGAGTTAAAACTACCATCTTTAGATCAAATATTGTCCCAAACGTATACACATCACATGCTACAGATCGGTCTAGTCTACGTACATCAAGGCATGCAGCGTGCATGGAACACTAGGTGGCGTCATAACGATATCGACTTCTTTCTTGCACAAAATTCAAGCACTTTAAATATGATATCTTACATCCTTAAAGTGTTAATGATATATATATATATGTTGTATTTTATGAACTAAATGCATAAAACCACAAGGGTTTGTTTCCCTTCTTTTTATCTGCACTGAAAAAATCTGCAGATGAAGACATAGACGGACACTTTAAGTGCATTTTTGTATATATATATATATATATATATATATGTGTGTGTGTGTACTGTACATTGCATCATTATTAATTCTACAAAGAAACAGGAGATCAGGACATGAGGTACATGAGAGAATGTGTACATAGATATGTGCAGAGACAGAAAACAGAAGATAGAGATGCATCAGGATTGTTGCTGGTGAACAGGAAAGAAACCACTGCAGTAAAGAAATGGGACCAAAATCTGTGTATTCAGGAAAATGGCACATAGTCTAGATTGTCGTTTTTGAATTATCCTGATAATATTGCACCGTGCTGTTGAGCGATACCCATTCCTACTGTTCATATACTTAGTTTACTTTTATATATTCAGTTATAAGTCATCTGATTATGTCTTATTGTGTCGCTGCAACAACACAGACGATCAAAAAGATGCTTCTAAAGATGTTGGGAGCACAGCAGGAACATTTGGGATGAAGCAGAATTCAGTTACACAAACACTGACACGAGATCTTCATAAAAATGTGATGTGTTTGTGCATCAGTCAGTCTGACGACATCTGAGGAGGAGAGTTAGTGTAAGTAAAAGACTGTGGTGTAGAAATGTCTTCAATTATTAAACATCTGACACAAGATGAGACACCGAGTTAAAGGATTAGTTCATAGAACTAAGCTATGAGACATAGAGGCTTAATGTACACTCTTAGCTCAGTAGAACCATAAGGTTTTTCGGCTTGTCCTCTTAGGAGAACCCTTTTGGAGGGTTCCACCAAGAACCTTTTTTAAACTCTGTATTCAGGAAAGGGGTTTTAAAGGGTTCTCTGAATCAAAATGGTTCTTACTGTAACCATTAGTGTTACCAAGAACCCTTGAAAAAGGGTTTTTCAGAAGCAAATGGTTCCAGGTAGAACCTCAGCCCTTGTAGAAGAACCCTTTTGGAACCCTTATTTCTAAGAGTGTTTGACTGAATACACTTTTAGATATAAAAGTGCTAAGTAGAACCACATAAGGTTCTTCAGGTTGTCCTCATAGGAGAACCCTTTTTAGCTCCAGATGGAAACTTTTATAAAGGTTCCACCAAGAACCCTTTTAAAACCCTTTATTCAGGAAAGGGGTTTTAAAGGGTTCTCTGAATCAAAATGGTTCTTACTGGAACCATTAGTGTAACCAAGAACCCTTGAAGCAAATTTCAGAAGCAAATGAATGGTTCCAGGTAGAACCTCTGCCCTTGTAGAAGAACCCTTTTGGAACCCTTATTTCTAAGAATGTATGACTAAATACACTCTTAGAAAAAAAAGTGCTAAGTAGAACCATATAAGGTTCTTCGGCTTGTCCTCATAGGAGAATCATTTTTAGCTCCAGATGGAAACTTTTTATAAAGGTTCCACCTGGAACCCTTTTGGAGGGTTCCACCAAGAACCCTTTTAAAACCCTTTATTCAGGAAAGGGGTTTTAAAGGGTTCTCTGGATCAAAATGGTTCTTACTGGAACCATTAGTGTTACCAAGTACCCTTGAAGCAAATGGTTCCATGTAGAACCTCAGCCCTTGTAGAAGGAACCTTTTGGAACCCTTATTTCTAAGAGTGTATGACTAGATGCACTCTTAGATATAAAAGTGCTAAGTAGAACCACATAAGGTTCTTCGGCTTGTCCTCATAAGAGAACCCTTTTTAGCTCCAGATGGAAACTTCTTATTAAGGTTACACCAAGAACCCTTTTAAAATCCTTTATTCATGAAAGGGGTTTTAAAGGGTTCTCTGGATCAAAATGGTTCTTACTGGAACCATTAGTGTTACCAAGAACCCTTGAAAAACCCTTTCTTTCTTTGGGAAAGGGATTTTCAGAAGCAAATGGTTCCAGGTAGAACCTCAGCCCTTGTAGAAGAACCCTTTTGGAACCCTTATTTCTAAGAGTGTACTAGAGTCTACACAGGTCTAAATCAACAGTATCTCAGGACTATATTTTGCTGCTCTCTCTGACCATTAGACCTGTTTTTGAAGAGAAAAGTCACGTTTGACCTGCTTTGTAAAACACTCTCTCACCACAACAACAACAACAAACTAAGTCCATAAAGAAAACTGGTAAAAGTTCAAATGTGTTACTTATTTTACTGCTTTGTTTTATTGAAATCCTTCATTTGGAGTCGCATGAACGACACAAAGACGACGAGGCGGCAATAAAACGGCTGTCGAACGAGGTTATTTACTGAAATGAAGAATGTTCCTTAAGTTAAAGTGAGTTAAAATGTATACTGTATGTACGAGTAGAATGGTACAATCCAGTTAGAGTGTTTACCGTCAAACAAACATGTTTACCTCTTTCATTTAGAGCAAAAAAACCTGCTGCGACGATGTTTTTATGACATCCAAACAAGTCTGACCGCTAAATAAATGAGTAAGTGAGGGTGGGAACAGCTGAAGCACAGAAGGATACGTTCACTTCCACACATCACTGACGAGTTCTGCTTTGACGGACGATGCAGGAATGTTGTCAGACGGGTCAGGAGAGCGTTCACATACATGTTAATCCAACCTGACGGTTTGAATTCTAGTTCTTTCACACGTAACTTTAGAAAATCTCACATCTTTTCACAAGAAGTTTCTCAAAAACATCCAAGTGAGAGCGAGTAAACGTGAACATCTGAGCTTCTCCTTTAAGGATAAGTGGTAAAGTTTGTTAATTTCTTTCTCTGGTGTCTTGTATAGACCAAATATACAAGTGTATTTTGCTCAATGCTCTCACACGTGCAGCAACAACAGGTCTTTAAAGAATTAAAACAACTGGTTTGACTGAATTCCTGCTTAATGGACGCTGTAAGGAAGTCGTGTATGTTAAAATACAGCAGTGTTAAGAGTAGTATTTACACTATTGTTCAAAAGTTTGGGCTCACCTATAAGATTTTGTTGTGTTTTCTGTTAAAAGTCAGACTTTTATTCAAAAGAGTTGCAAAATGAACAGAAAATATAGTCAAGACATTGACGAGATGATTTTAACATCATAGCCTTCTAACGCCATAAGCAATTAAAAACCAGACGTTTGCAGCTAGAATAGTCATTTACCACATTAACAATGTATAGAGTGTATTTATGATTCATTTAATGTTGTATTGATTGAAAAAAAGTGCTTTTCCTTCAAAAATAAGGACATTTTTTAAAAATATTGTTTTCTCAAAATGTTTTTTCCATCAAAATCTTATATTCATTGAAAAAAGCGCCTTTCCTTCAAAAATAAGGACATTTTTAAAAAAATAGTTTTTTCTCAAAATTGTAATTTTTCTCAAAATTGTAATTTTTCTCAAAATTGGAATTTTTCTCAAAATTGGAATTTTTTCTCAAAATTTCTTTTCTCAAAATTTTAATTTCAAACTCAAAATTTTAATTTCAAACTCAAAATTATTTTTTTTTTTTCTCAAAATAAATTTATTTTCTCAACACTTTAATTTATTTCTCAAAATGTTATTTTTTTCTCAAAATGTTAAATTTTTTTCTCAAAATTTGAATTTTCTTTCCTCAAAATTTAAATTATTTTCTCAAATTTTTAAAAAAAAATTTCAAAATGAATTTCTCAAAAAAAAAGTTTTTCTTGAAATGTTAATTTCTTTCTCAAAATTTGTTATAGTCATTGAAAACATTGTTTAGCCTTGTTTATGATTCATTTAATGTTATATTAATTGAAAAAAAAGTGCTTTTCCTTAAAACATAAGGACATTTCTAAGTGAGCCCAAACTTTTGACTGGATAGTGTACACTTTAAATGCAAAACAACCAGTTCACACTCCCATAGACCAGTCTATAAACCTTAGAACCATAACGAGGGAACAAAAAGCCAGTGCAGCTCCCTCATTAATCAGCTTCAGAGGCCGACCTCGTCGTCTGAAGAGTCTCCAAACAAACACCCACACAACAGCGTTCACCGACGCCACTTCCTGTGTGTTTGCCACTTCCTCTCCCCTTCTGCAAACATTCCAGAGGGCGCGCTATCTTTCTGCTCGTCTCTGAACTCTCTGGGCTTTCCTGCTCCATCATTAGCTGCAGGGACGCTATTGGTTATTATGAGGATTGTAGAAGTTATAAGAGCGGATGATGTGTCTGGTTTGTTTGTGTAAGAATGGGTGCAGCCCTACGTTTGGAGCGATGGAGTCAAATACACTAAATTTAGTGTTTTTTGGGGGGAGTTCTGGGATCGTTTTATCATCTTTATATCAACGGATGACGGAGCTGAGGCAGGAATAATGACCTCATAGACACACAACTGTAAATGACTGTCTTAGATGATGAGATAAAGTGATAAACAGTGAATCATCGTCGTCTTCACACACAGAAGAAAACACAACTGTAAACTACGCTCGCTTAATCTGAGACTACGGGACACGTCTCGTCTTAATGGAATAATCGCTCCGTGTCGTAGGAAATGACGATCTAAATGAAAGAGGGAGGGAAAAACCCAGGAGCCAAGAAAAACACATGCTTATAATAACCGTCTGAGCGCATAATATACTGTAGGAGACGACTCTGTCTGCTCGTTTGTACACGACAGACTCTGATGTCTTGATGTCGGCGTCTGTTTTCACCAGAGAAAACAGGGAAAACGATGAATTTACAGCTTTTCCACAAACGAGTGTAGTCACGATCATCTAGAAACTACATTTCTGGAGAATGCAGAAGTACCAGCTTTGGTCATCTCTTACATCTCTTACATTTTTTTTCTTTTCTGCCTTTTGACTCGTGGTGATCTGGACTCTAAAGTCTTAACACACACACACACACACACACACACACTAGGAGGGAATCCAGTTTCCATGTTAAAGGGTTTAACGGATTAACAGCATTTATTTGACCTGGCACTGACTTACTCTCCCTCTGATATGACTGTAAAATGTTAGCTCTGTCAGAGGCGAACTGAGGGCAAAGGACAGCAGCTACTCTGTGTCATACAGATGAAAATACACTACTGTTCAAAAGTTTGGGCTCACTTATACTATTTTTGTTGTGTTTTCCATTAAAAGTCAGACTTTTATTCATCAAAAGAGTTGCAAAATGAATAGAAAATATAGTAATTTTGCCCTTTCGTCAAAAAACCAGCAAAACTGTTTTCAGCTGTGCTAGCTGAATGGGTAGAAAGGGTTTTCTAATCATCCAATAGCCTTCTAACACCATTAGCAAGTCATTTTTTCAATGACTATAACAAATTTTGAGAAATTAACATTTTGAGAAAATAAAAAAACATTTTGAGGAAAAGAAATTAAATTTTGAGGAAAAATTTAACCTTTTGAGGAAAAAAATGTAAAATCTGAGGAAGAAATTAAAATGTTGAGAAAATAAATTCATTTTGAGAAAAAAAAATTTTAATATTGAGGACATTTTTTTTACAATTTTGAGAAAAAAAATTCGATTTTGAGAAAAAAAAAAACTTTTGAGAAAAATTGACATTTGAGAAAAAAAAATTTGAGAGAAAAAAAAAATTTGAGAATTTTTTTTTTTTTATGTCCTTATTTTTGATGGAAAATCACTTTTTTTTTCAATGAATCTAACATTAAAGTAATCAGAAATCCACTCTATACATTGTTAATGTGGTAAACGACTATTCTAGCTACAAACGTCTGGTTTTTAACAGAATATGTACATAGGTGTATAGAGGCCCATTTCCAGTGTTCTAATGGTACATTGTGTTTGCTAATGGTGTGAGAAGACTATTGGATGATTAGAAAACCCTTGTGCAATGATGTTAGCACAGCTGAAAACAGTTTTGCTGGTTCTTTGACGATTATTTCTAATCTTGTCAATGTCTTGACTATATTTTCTATTCATTTTGCAACTCTTTTGATGAATAAAAATGTGACTTTTAATGGAAAACACAACAAAAATTGTATAGGTGAGCCCAAACTTTTTGAACAGTCGTGTATTTTCTTGTTTCTTGTGTACAACTAAATTTCCTTGCCTATAGAAGAACTCTTTATGTGTTGTTTTCGTGTGGAGCCAAAGTTTCCACATTGAGGACAGTAAAGTTTAACCTCTCCTAATGTGCAATAAGTGGTTTAAAGCCTGTTAGAATCGTGTTAGAAAAGACAGCATTCAAACACAAAAGAGGCTCAGCTTTACTGTGTGTGTCACAGACTGTATTCATCATGTATATTTGGCAGTGACGTGATAAATCTCTGATTGTGAATGTTTGTAAATCAAAGCCTTGAAGCCGCTCAAACACGGAAGCAGTGTTTTTTTTCTCTCTGCAGCAGAACCACAAAGGGTGTGGAAGGAGGAGGAGGAGGAGGTGGTTGGTGGTTAGCCTGCTGCTGTAGATCTATATTAAGAAGCCAGGGATTCTCCGGGATTTTTTATTAAAATCATCGTGCACTGACTGCCGCTGTCCTGAAGCTGCCGTGTCTGCAGATCTTCACTGCTGCGCTGCGGAGAGACGAGGATCTAACCGCCGTCTGTGGAAATGACTATGTTAGGCCGCAGGGTCATGATTAGGGAGTGGAGGTTAGTCTGCTGCACGGGAAGCCACACGCGCTTCTAAAAGTGTGCGATTTTTAGCGATCGCTATCACAAATTTGGTCAACACTGTGTTTTCAGAGGGAAAACTAGCTTCTCAACGGTGTAAAACGTAAGCAACGAGAGATTAGCGGTGAAACAGAAAACGCAGCATATGAAGGAAATGGAACGACGACCACACAACCACATGTTCTTTTACCAGGCAGAGAGAGACTTTCACTGAGCTGCAGCTGTTCTGCAGCCTGAATGGTCAATTAGTGGTTGTTGTTGTTGTTGTCCGCGTCGTCGGCGTATCACCGAGACGAGTCTTTGGAGGAAAGCACTTGTCTTTTTATGCCTCGGGAACGTTCTCTCGATTTTCCTTTTATATTTGCATCAGTGACAGTTAGACTCAGCAGAAAGCCGTCACAGTCACAGAGACGTACAAAACAACTCTCCCTCCATAACCTAAGAAAGCTCCAGAGAGGCTGAGCCTGAGGTCTGGACAGGACGTCAAGCTCAGTCCACGTCCAGTGACGATCCTCGGGGGGAGAAACTGCTGCTGCTGCTGCTACGGTCACACGACTCTCTGACCAGAACACATTAAATCTCAAAAACTGAGCAGATATTCTCAATATAACCTAGAACAGGGAACTCATTTTCACATCAGCATCATGGTTACCTTCAAAGGGCCAGATTTAAAGATGCATTATGTTATAAATCTAAAGCCATAAAATCCTCCTAATATGTCACAGAGACTCAGGAATAATGTTCATATAACAAACTGAACTCACCAACAACAACAGTACAGACAAAATATTTGCATTGAAAAAAAAATATTTTGCAGACTGCAAATCATGTTTATGTTTTGAAATCATGTTTTGGCGTCATGTGGCGCCACCTACCGCCGTCTACCAATCAGTAGAGTCTCAGCTGCTGAGCAACCACGGGTTGCCAGTTACGTAAGAAAACGAAACCTAAAAGACCTCAGTATTTTGAATTTGAATGTAGTAACCGTTTTTGGCCACATTCTTACATATGGCGCCTTCAACTGTCATAGAGAATAAATGTAACTAAATGTAACCAAATATAATGTAATATAAAGTTAACTACTTCGTAACATTATTGCTAAATAACCTTCTGTATTTATGACTTATTCAAGTTACAAATATGACGCATTATAGACGTAACCCGGTCCGCGATGGTGACGCCGTCACTTTGCGGGTAACGCAATCGCCGTGCATTGTGGGTAATGTTGTTTATGGTCTACGCACGCCTTAAAGCAGCACAGACCTATTTTAACACAGATTTTTAAGACCGAGTAATCACTCGCGGGCCACATAAAATGACGTGGCGGGCCACATCTGGCCCCCGGGCCTCGAGTTTGACACATGTGACCTAGAGAACTATAACACTAGGTTACAAAAAAAAAAAAAAATATGTAAGTTGTCGATGTCTTTTCAACTGAATTAGGAGCATGTTGCACCGCTGAATCCATTTTTCACAATCAGGTCAGGTTTTTATGCTCATTTGATTGTGAAAAATCCGACATTATACCACATTTAATAGCAAAATAATCACGGTAAGAGTGCTTTATGAAACTTGTGACTAAATTCCTGTTAGGAACAATAATGTATTCAGCGCAGATGTAGCCCATTTCATTCACTTGTGTAATGTGTGTGTGTATATATATATACATATATAACAATAGTTTGTCATAAGTTTGCACATGCAAAATCTTCAGAATGTGTTTATTGCAAGAAATATAAAAGAAATTTTGCATCACATGACGTGAAAATACCCGTACATGTAAACAAAAAAGTTAAAAAACCAATGTGAATTTTGGATTCAGCACATCAAAATGATGCTAAATCCGCTAAAAACAATACAAAATGTTGGTGTTATAGTATAATCACTATCACAGAGATGTAATTATGAACGACTGAAATTAAGTGTGTGGTTTGTGTTGCAGCAGAACGAGGACGTTTCCTCACACCGGGTTTGTTAATAATGCTGAAATAGGCGTGTGATTCATGATGATTCAGCAGCATCTGTAATATACAGTAACTGTCTGACTGTCAGTTACTGCTCACAGGTTATCAGACATATTTTTATACGACATAGTTCCCGTGATATTTGAACTTTAAAACATGTTTATCCATGAGAAAATAGAAAAGGTGTCGCGATGCATGCAATAAAAACCACACGTGATCACGTGGTGTCGTTTAAACCTCTTCTTTCGTGCTTATACTTCTGAAACTGTGTCTAACGGAGCGTATCGACCATTGTCCCAGTGTCAATCCCATCCAAAGCCAATGCAACAGGCTAACAAACAAACAAACAGGTATAGGTGAAAAAGCATACTTTTAAAATATTGTATTGGCTTTTCGTCCAGACAGAAATTGTCAAAATCTTAAAACACCGCCCTAAGAGATGCTTTCATTTTGCTGCTAAAATTAGCAACATTAGCTCCCTGCGAGACAGAAAAGGTGCTTCTGCTTCTTCTTATTATTCTCTGACTCACTCGTTTCACACCTTTTACTAAACAGCCGTGTTCAGTTAATTTAATTTATTTATTAATGATTAAAATTAATCATGAGATAAGATAAGAAAACAAACCTTAACTGAGACGGGATTAAAAGCGTGACCACGCAACCCAAACGCAAAGGTTTGACCCACAAGCAATTACGGGAAAAAAGAAAATATGTGAAATCTGAATTAACTGATTCCCATTAGCGGAGGATGAGCTGTATCTCACTGTCACAGCCATTGATTCAATCAGCGGCTATTAATCTCTCTCACCACGTGATAATCCAAGCCGTCCACAGCTGAGATTAAAACCATTCATTGGTAACAATGGATCAATACTGTTTAGGAAATTGAAGGCCGAGCGTCTCAAACAGTCGATGGTTACTGACGGAGCAGGGACGCGATTTATGGGCTCAGTTTGACTCTGAGGTCATAGTGACACTGAGGTGGATCAGTCAATTAAAGGTGCAACAAAAAGACACTGGAGAATAAAGAGTGACCTGGTGTTGACTCATGTCTTCTGTTAAGAGCAGGGGTCTCAAACTGGCGGCCCGGGGGCCATATGCGGCCCCCCCAATGGATAATGTTTTTATAACCGTAATAATAAGACATTTGGTCATAATTATCCCATTATTAAAGCTCACATAGAGTGGTCCTGTTGCACATATATGTTAGTTATGGAGGTCTACTTACATACATTAACTTGTTTTTATGCTCAAAAACCTCCTAGTTGCTGTAAACGAGCCGATAGAAATCTGTCTTTTCTGACGCCGTTCCTCAGCCGCGATATTTCAGACTCAACTCTCTCACACCCAGAAGACAGACTGTGTTGTGATTGGCCAGTACCCGGAAGTGACATATTCAGCACACCCGCTCTCACAAACACAGCTCCCCCCTCTGGAACGGTGGATGCACTGCTCCTCATTATCAAAACGTTGTTTTAACAGTGTTTAAAAATAGCTTCTTCACGACTCCCCGCCGCAGTCCCTTTGACGACCTTTGACCCGGAGTCAGAAGACACTGTCGCTCGTGAAACACCTCCACAACGGACGTTATTCTTCTTCTTCTGCGGTTCAATGTACGCAACCGGACGTGCCCGGACTAGTGCCCGGAGCAGGAGGATCTGCTGTTCAGGAGAACCGATGTTTACGTAACCGGACCGGGTTTTTTTCAGAGATCTCGCTGAGCCCGAGATTACAATAAAACACAGCGTTCTCAGCAGTGGCTGAACTGTTTGTTTAGAACCTTCAGGGCTTCGTAAACAAGGTAATGACGCAGATACACACTAAAAAAACAGCGTTAATTGGAACTTCCGGTCTAGGTCCGCTTTAAAGAGGTAACAAACGCAGGGAACGCAGTATCCTGAGTGCAGTGTGTGTGTGTAAATGTGTGTAGAAACGGGTAAAACAGGTGATGTGCAGACTCCAGGGCGAGTGAGTGAAGCCACAGGAGACCACTGCAGAAAAAACCTGTTTAATTCTGGAGGGCATTGTCTTTATTTACTGTTTTAAAGTGAATAATATAAACTGATGTGACCATCTTTTCTTCCTGCATATATTCAACAATCTGTAATCTGGGTCACAGTGATATGTGCCACTGATAGCAGGTCTGTCTGCAGCAAAGCTTTGTCTCTCTTTTTGTGTGTGTTGCGTTTCCTTCTCATTCAGCCACGACGGCTCGGGGAGAAGATGCCAAATAATGAGATTGTGTATCAAAGCAGCGTTACATGAACTCTCATGTGTCCTTTTTGTTGTTGTTGTTGTTAAAATACTTTGTTTGCTGACTGTGGTTACAGTAACGTGACGCTCGGTATCACACAAGTGCTATTGTTTCATTCAGTGGGTCAAAAGTGAACCTTTGTGTACAGTATATGTACTTACAGGTGTGTGTGTGTGTATCCAATCCAACTTTATTTATAAAGCACTTTAAAAACAACAACAGCTTAAACAAAGTGCTGCACATCAGAGATAAATAAATAAAGTATGTAGTCGCTCCAGTTTTAATCAGGTTTCAACATGTGGCTGCATTCTTACAACAAAGATGCATTTAATTAATCTGGATTTACACGATTTTGCAGATTAACACAAATCTTATGGAGCTTATAAGTGGGTCGTAAAGTCAGATTAAACGAGTTGTGGTGTTTCAAAGGACTGGAGGATGTTAGCTCGTGCTGATTAAATTAGCTGCAAATGTGTTTGTTTGCTAATTATATAGCTAAACGTTGCACATTAAAACACAATATACATGCAAATAAATAGGCGAGGTAACCACATGTTTAGGTTGTGATGACGCTTATGCTATTATTCAGTGTTCTGTCATTTAATACTGGTTTGTTTTCCTCAGTTTATGCAGTTAAGTCCTTTGAACTCATGTACTGTGATGACCTGTGGTCAAAAGTCACAAAAGTCACTTGGATGAGGTCATGAAGCAGCGAGGGATCATGGGAATTGTTGTTGTTGTTGTTGTTGTGGTGTTAGATTCCTCCTATGCGTTTGTGCTTTATAGGGAACACGTTGGTGGCAAAACACACAACAAATGGCAACCACTCACACATGAAATGCATGATATTGGATATTTTTGCCGATATCCGATATATCGGGAAGTGCCAATAAGTGATATACCAATATATATATATATAAACATTTTTTAGGTCATTCAGTCTTTATTGTAGTGAAATAAACATTATATTGTGCAAAGTCATGTCGCAGCAGATGCAGATTTAGCCTGAAGTTGTCGTCAATAGCTTATATCAGCACATCCTGGTGTGTTTGCCGATATCTGATAATACATTTTAAAGCCAATATCTGATATTGTGACGATAATATCATGCTGAATATGTCTTGTTTTGTCATGTTAATCAGGTGCTTTTATCTACAAGGTATAACAGAGAAGTAAAATGTATTGTTAAAAGGCAATTAAAGATAAAACTGTCTAAAAACATGAATACAAATATGGATTTCATGAAAGAAATTACATCTTACTTATATTTGTGAGATAAGTAATGTATTTTATAATTAATTATCACCAATAAAAGTTAGTCTCATTACCCATTCTACCCCTACTTTGAATTAATCGTGGGTCAAAAAACCTTAGTCTTGCCATGGGAAACAAAATGGTTCGGTCCGGCCCTGCTAAACGGTTTTATCGTCGTAAAAAGTCGTGAATATTTCGTATCGTCTCCTCTAACTGAACATGTGTTTAAACCACAGAGAAAACTTTCCCTCCCGCCGGTAACTTAACACACGCTCTCACCGTCTCTTGGATACCGTTGCCGGCCGCTGCGCTCCCGAACAGCCCGAGCCCACTTCTCCGCCTCCTCCAGGTTAGCACCCGGGTCCTGGAGCGCGGCGAGCCGAAAACAGTGCTCCGCTCTCTGCCGCGACACCCCGGAGCTCATCCAGCGGCGCTTCAGCGGGTAAAAGTAGGCGGACAAGTACGCCGCCGTGTCCGCGGAGTCGTCCGCGCCGTAAGCCCGGCAGCCGACGCAGTCCTTCAGGCTCAGCGCCACCTTGTTCCGGCCGACAGGTGCCGACGCGGACCTCTGGATCAGCAGGTCCTTCTCGGTCAGGCTCACGGAACACCGGACTTTTCGGTTCCCGGTGGTCGTGAATTCCCCGTACAGTGTGACCGGACAGCCGCTGTCGCCGATGCGACGGTCCGGTTGAGCTCTCCTCTCGTCCATCCTGAGCGGGGACGCCGGGTGGAGGAGGAGACCGGGGACGCTGCCTCTCAAACTGCCCCGCAGGAGGGAGCGAGCACAGTGAAGAGAGGCTCACTGTGACTGTGACTGTCAACCGCAGACTGACGGAGTCACCGACACCTCAACCGGATACACTTCAAAATAAGAGACGATGTATGGAGGACGAAACCTGACATTATAAATGCATAAACGAATGCATAAATAAAGGAGGAGTAAATAAATAAGTGTACATTTATTTATTTATTTATTTATTTATTTATTTATTTATTTATTTATTTATTTATGCATTTATGTATTTATTCCTGTATTTATTTATGTATGGATGCATTTATTTATTTATTGTTTGGATTTTGTTTGTATGGTTTGCTCTTAAACCTTGTTTTTTTTTTTTTTTACTTATTTGTTTCCATGGGCGGACGGGGGCTACGCACTACCAACTAAAACGAGAAAGACACTTTTTTTTCCCTATCCAATTCCAAAGATCCTTAGTACTTATATTTATTTATTTATTTATGCATTTAATGATGTATGTATTTATTTATTTATCCCTGTATTTATTTATTCCTGTATTTATTCATTTATTGACGTCCGGTCTCGCCCTCCATAGTTATGTATAAGATCGGGGTAAATCATTTTTATTTTATTTTTTATTGTTTTCCATGCGATTTTGTTTGTATGGTTTGCTCTTAAACCTTGTTTTTTGTTTTTACTTATTTGTTTCCATGGCGGACATGACGTAGTCAAAGAAAAAAAATTAATTGTGGGCACAAAATGCGATTTCATGGCCTCAAAATAGTATTTTGTGGCCACAATTTAGTTTTTTTTTTGACCATGTCATGTCCGGGCTCCGTATTAATCAGCACTAAATGACTGGTTATTGATTTATTTATTACTGTTTTGTACTACATTCAATACTTTCATTCAGTACATATTAAATTGTTTAAAACCATGACTCATACCAGACCACAGTGTTATTCTGTAAACTCATATTTCACCAAATGTCGTTGACTCTTTGTAGCTTGATGCTATTTCATTGGTCTGCATTGAACTTCTGTTGCAATAGAAGTCCCCAAAAAGTGGCAGTGTGCTGCCCCCTTCTGGTACTACGTTGATACTACAGGTCAAAAACCCACCTGCCATCTACATCACTGACATTAAAGGGCCCATATTGTGCAAAATCAACTTTTTAATCATTTTAGTACAAGACTCAGTCATGTTTTAGTGGACAGAAGTCCTTATTGTTTTATTATGTAGTTATTTATTTGATATAGATGAGTTTCTTTTATAACTCTGACAGTTATCCACTTTTTAATCAAGGCAAATATTTTGGTAAAATTACGATTTGTTATTTTTTTGTTATGAAAAGGAGCAGAAAAGGACTTATTTCAATATCTAATTAAAATAAATAAATGTAAAGTAAAATAGCTAGAAGACAGGTATTTTTAAATTTAAATGTGAGACTATAGTTTCTCCAACAAAAGGATCCTCACTGTGTGGCAGCAGCTAAATTAATTTAATCCTTCATTGATTTCATTAAGCACTGTGTTTATAGACAATAATGACTCTAAAGTGGTTTGACTGTCTTTTCTGCCGTGTGTAATTGTTGAATATTAATGAATCGGGTTCTTATCAGAAAACTGCAGCAACAAGTGACCTCAGACGATTAGACTGGGAACGTGTGGCTGTTAGTATTTAATTAGGTTTTCCCGCATGAATACAAATGCATAATTAGAGTCAACTGAGGATAAGATAATGTGTCCTGAAATACGTCTTTGAGAATCTGTATGCAGTTTATACATCAGTATGTTTGTGAGTATTATTAATATAAATATAACGCTATAAATTGCATTAATTTTAGTCAGGTTTTAATTTGATTTTATTATTATTTTACACCAAACCAGTGTCACAGTAAAAGTAAACCAGTTTAATGACTTATGAAACATATGTGTAAATGTGCACTAAACGAGCAATAACTTTCACTTTTTAAATATCTAGTTTATTTAATATTTAAAAGTATACATAGATAGATGGATCCTGTAAGTGGAGCTGAGCAGCTGCAGGTGCTTAAGTCAACCAACAGATGGCGATGTTGGGCTCAGAGAAAAACTGCAGCTCATACTGACTCAACCTTTTGCAGTAAATATTACAACTAAAATGAAAGCTACTGTAAATATCTGTGACAATGACATCATTTGCACATTATTTTTTTTGCATTCTGAATGCTTGCACTAATTGCACCTCAAATTCTGACCACATTTTCTCCTTTTGTACATAGAACTTGCCTCATTCATTACATTTATTTTAGTTCATCGATCAACTTCTTGAATATTGAATCATTGGTCAACAAGACACCAGATTTGCAAACTTACAGAAAAATATTTCAATTAATATTATTTGGCAAACTCAGCAACTCCCCCTACTGGCGACACATAGAATCAATACATAAAACCAAACGGTTTATAAATAAAATATTAAGATATTAAGGTCTGAAAATCAAAAAATTACTCCTGTAATAGAAATATTTGACTCTTGTATGTAAAAAAAAAAACACAGCATTAAATAAAATAAACAAACAAATACTTAAATAATAATGTAAATCAACAGAGGCACCCGGAACAAGGTAATAAATATGGTTTATAAATAAAATATAAAATATGTATGTAAAAACTGTGAAAAAGCTTTGGTAAAAATGGGGAGGAAAAATTCTCAAACTACAGCAATCCAAACTTTTATTATTATTATTTTTAGTTAATTGCTCTTGGGGGCCCTCTAGTGGTCACGGGGCCCTAAGCAGCTGCTTAGTTCGCTTATAATGCCTTGGGCCGGCCCTGGATACACTGCAAACTAGCGGCGGGGATGCCGTCACTTCTGCCATGCATTGTGGGAAATGTAGGTTATTATGTCAACACGCGCCTTAAAGGGATGGTTTGGAATTTTGGACATAAGACCTATTTTCCAACTCAGCCGGTGTGATGGAGACGTCTGGAGACGTTTTTTCAAGAAATTTCATTCAGTTCTTCTAGTTGCCGAGTTCGCTGATGCTATGGCTAGTGCAAGTCAATGATACAAGTTAGCATGGCATTAAAAACACTCATACCGACTCCACAGTGCACCCGAGGCAAATCAGTTGTAACGGCAGACTGTCGACGTACATATCTGTATCTCATATCAACACAGAATGCTAATGCTAACCTGTACCATTGACTTGCGCTAGCCATAGCACCAGCGAACTCGGCAACTAGAAGAACTGAATGAAATTTCTTGAAAACGTCTCCAGACGTCTCCATCACACCGGCTGAGTTGGAAAATAGGTCTTTAAAGCAGCAAAGAACTCGGGGGCCACATAAAATGATGTGGCGGGCCACATCTGGCCCCCGGGCCTCGAGTTTGCCACGCGTGACGTCGGCACGTTTAAATGCCTGTGACGTTCCATGTTTTGTTTACTATATGGAAACTTGTGTTTGATGATGTTTCCAGCATCTCTGTGTGTTTGTTTGTGCCATGCACCTGCACATATATATACACCGTCATCTGTGCCGCTGTGGAATCAGTTAGCGGCAGCATCGTTTATCTTCACCGCTCCACTTTGGAGGAAAATAATGAAGAAGTTTCCTGCCTGCCTGCATGCCTGCCTTCTCCCTGGTCAAATAAAAGTCACTCCTGTATTCTTGTTCCCCTCCAGGCACTGGAGAGGAGGAGGAGGAGGAGGAGGAGGAGGAGGAGGAGGAGGAGGAGGATATATATGCAGATGGAAATTAATGGTCCCAGTAAACACCTGGAGCCAGAGGGGAAACAAAATGGAACATATTTACATGCAAGTCTTGTGCTCCTAAATTTCCCTCGGCAGAAGATAGATAGATAGATAGATGGATGGGCATCACCTTCTTTGCAGCGTTTCTGCAGGAACTCACTGTGAATATGAACATGTTATGTAATTTGCTGCAATGAAAAGAAAAGCTCTGGAAAAACATGCATGTTTTCTTTAGCGTGCACACACACACGATCAACCCCTCGCCAACAAAAGAGGCCTTTCATTTCCAAACTGCAGGGTAGATGCTGATTACCTAAACGCTATTGATTTGTAAGTGGCACAGCTGAGGAGCGGCAGAGGAGCCACGTGAATGTCGACTCTGGCTTCCGCAGTCGATCCAGCTGCGCGCTCTTCTGTGGCTGCCTGGTCCTTCCCCCCCCCCTGCATTATGGTGTGTTTTTTCATGGGGATTTAAGCGACACATCCACGGCCTCGCCCCATACGTGCTTGAGCATATATAGCTTTTGAGAGGGTTTCATCACAGTGGGGGCGATGAATGCAGGCCGTGCACTTTGAAAAGTGCACACTCTCTCTGCACACGTGCCCTAGTTTGCACTAATTGCAATCACTGGCTTTCCTCGCCATCTGGTTTCATCTTCTAAACAAGCCTAATAACTAATAAGCTGTCATTATGTGCCGTTTGGAGCGACGCGGCACAGATGTCAACTCAGCACATATCAAT
The DNA here is from genome assembly GCF_963457635.1 of Microchirus variegatus. Lineage (NCBI taxonomy): Eukaryota > Metazoa > Chordata > Actinopteri > Pleuronectiformes > Soleidae > Microchirus > Microchirus variegatus. The sequence goes on from NC_139824.1 coordinate 16,658,665, forward strand.
ACGGCGAATACAGTAACAGTAACCGTTTTTTGTTATATGTTGGCTGACATAGTATAGTATACTATGTCGTTTTGTCAAATTTTGGAGAAAAATATGTTTTTTAAATTTTGTAGCAAATTTTTTTTTTTTTGTAGCAAATTTTTTTTTTTGTAGCAAATGTTTTTTTTTAATTTTGGAGCAAAAACTTTTTTTTTTAATTTTCAAAAAAAAATATTTTTTGTATAGTATGTTGTCTTTTGTCATATATTGGACTACATGGTATAGTATGTCGTTTTTGTCAAATTTTTGGGCAAATTTTTTATTTCTTTTCAATTTGGAGCAAAAACATTTTTTTTAATTTTCAAAAAAAAAAAGTTTTATTTTTTGGGACGACATAGTATAGTATGTCGTTTTTTTCTAATTTTGGTTAAGTTTTTTTTGCATAGAACTTGCAGAGCCCGTCGTTGCCTTATTGCTATTATCTCAGACACGCTGACAGAGAAGTGAGTGGGAGGCAGGAATGTGTCATATATACCTCAGCATTTTAGTGAGTTAGCGCTGGCATATCAACATGACACACTCTCCATCTGGGTCTGATGCAGAAAGGTCTCTCCTGTCGGCCCAGTTCTCCATCAGTTGCCCCTTAATTCTGCTCTGTTTCTTCAGAGTCGGTTATGCAAACAATGGAACATTTGCAGCTGTAAAACGAGAGGATTTATGGCGACAACGTTGAGAAATCTACAGTCATTCGAAAAATAATAACGTCGTCAACGCCAACGTGGTTCACGTAGAGTTATTCAGTCTGCTGTAGACGAGCCTTATAGGTCACCTTATTATCATTTTTCTTATTTGCACAAATGCGACATCTGGAGTTGGGTCAGTTTGTCAAAAAATGATGAGCAGAGATGTTTTTCGTTTTGAAACCACAAACATTTCTCTCATTTTAAAGAATTAAAGGTGCATTATGTAATAAACTGGCCATAAAATCCTCCTAATATGTCACAGAGACTCAGGAATAATGTTCATATAACAAACTGAACTCACCAACAACAACAGTACAGACAAAATGTTTGCATTAAAAAAATGTTTTAATGTAAAAACATTTTTTTGCATGTGGCGCCACCTACTGCCGTCTACCAATCATTGCAGTCAGTAGAGTCTCAGCTGCCGAGCAACCACGGGTTGCCAGTTACGTCAGAAAACTAAACCTAAAAGACCTCGGTATTTTGAATTTGAATGTAGTAACCGTTTTTGGCCACATTCTTACATATGGCACCTTTAAAGTTGCTAGGATTCAGCCCCAAGGCAACATCCAAGTCCATAACAAATTTGATGACATTAGCTTTTAAAATTACATTTCGGTGCTATTGCAAATTATTTTGCCTGCAAGCAATGATTAATTTTTGAAAATGAAATCACCTACACGTTTCTGTTTTGCCTGACAAATAGTCTGAATATATAATATTCACATGCATTTAAGTAAGAGGACTATTAGTGTCTACATATATTAGTATTAATGGTTAAATTTAAATGAAAATTATCAAATCATTCAAATAATAATGTCCACCTTCCCCAGGAAACACATCAATCAAATACTGCTATTTAAGTTGTTTATTTATTATTTATCTTTAAAGGCGCCATATGTAAGAATGTGGCCAAAAACGGTTACTACACTCAAATTCAAAACACCGAGGTCTTTTAGGTTTCGTTTTTCTGACGTAACTGGCAACCCGTGGTTGCTCGGCAGCTGAGACTCTACTGACTGCAATGACTGGTAGACGGCGGTAGGTGGCGCCACATGACGCCAAAGCGTGATTTCAAAACATAAACATGATTTGCAGTCTGGGGGGGGGGGGGTCCCTGGTCTCTCCTTCTGCACTGAGGAATTATTCCTTATTATATTCATTCTCGTGACCTGGTTTTTGAAGCATGGTTGTGGGGGAAGTTTGAGATTTAAGAGCCAACTGTGATGATGGTCATGATCACTGATATGTGCCACAGAGAGAGAGAGGGTGATATTCACCCTGAACCAATGTGCCTGACTTCATTATAATGAGTCCATGTAACGTTAATGTTGAAATTCAGTTTAAAAAAATAAATAATGATGTTGCGTTGGAGCCCGAGGGCATGACTGACACGTAGTGTTTACTGAGGAGTAGTGAAGTGGAAGCTGCTGTTTTCTGTTGTTTGTGTACAAACTGACATCTTACGAAACAACACAAGGCATGTGTTTCTATAACAGAAGGAAAATAATAAACATTTCACCAAGTGATTACTTTAGTGCCATGGTTCTCAAACTGTGGTACTCAGAAATACAATAGTACAGTATTTATTTTTCTACCTTTTTATTTCTACTTTCCTTCACGTGCTATTTGGTATCGAAAGTGTATGATTTAGCAATTTAATTTAAAGGAATAATACACTTAAATACAAATATAGTATGTTCAGTTTCTGTGAAACACTGTGGCTGTGAAGATAATGCGTTATTTTAAAATATCTCAACACACAGTATGACATTAGCATTTGCTACAATTAGTTTTGAAGGCTAATTAGCATAGGTAAGCATGCTAACACGTCAAGCTAATGTGGTAAACATATTAAAGAAAACATTAATGTACATCTCAGTATGTAGAGCTTATGTTAGCTTAGCTACACTCTGGTTTGTGCTATCTAACAGCAACTGTTTCTTAAATCAACTATAACTAAAGCAAGTCACTGTTATTTACTTTAAAGGAATCATACACTTTAATACAAATATAGTATGTTCAGTTTCTGTCAATAAACGGCTGGGCTGTTAAAGTACTGCATTATTTTTTAAAATATGTCAACACACAGTATGACATTAGCATTCGCTACACTTTGTTTTGAAGGCTAATTAGCAAAGGTTAACATGCTAACGCGCCAAGCTAATGTGGTCAACGTATTAAAGAAAACATTACATCTCAGTATGTATAGCTTATGTTAGCATAGCTACACTGGTTTGTGCTATCTAACAGTGACTGTTTCTTAAATCAACCATAACCGCATTATTTTAAAATTATCTCAACACACAGTATAACATTAGCATTCGCTACTCTTTGTTTTGAGGGCTAATTAGCAAAGGTTAGCTTGCTAACACGTCAAGCTAATGTGGTTAACATATTAAAGAAAACATTACATCTATTAGTATGTAGAGTTTGTTAGCTTAGCTACACTCTGGTTTGTACTTTTTAACAGCAACTGTTTCTTAAATCAACCATAACTAAAGCAAGTCACTGTTATTTACTTTAAAGGAATTATACACTTAAATACAAATATAGCACGTTCAGTTTCTCTCAATAAACGGCTGGGCTGTTAAAGTACTGCATTATTTTTTTAAATATGTCAACGCACAGTATGACATTAGCATTCGCTACACTTTGTTTTGAAGGCTAATTAGCAAAGGTTAACATGCTAACGCACCAAGCTAATGCGGTAACGTATTAAAGAAATCATTATCTCAGTATGCAAGTTTATATTAGCTTAGCTACACTGGTTTGTACTTTTTAATAGAAACTGTTTCATAAATCAACCTTAACTAAAGAAAGTCACTATTTTTGTGATATAAATTATCTTGTTTGGCCTTTGTGCATAGCGTTAGCATGTCCTCCCCGTGTGTGTGCCATCATCAAACGTTAAAGTGACCTGTACCAATGTTCAGAACAGCTTTATAAGCGTCTTTTTGATCAGGTTTCCTTCCTGTTCAGAGGTATTTATGGTGATAACTAGGCTGGTCACCGCTGTGGCTTCCCCATCATCTCATTTCCTGCAGCTCGGTGTCAAGCACAGGGTCAGATCTCATGGTGCTTATCCGTGACCTGTCAGCGGCAGCTCCTCCACAGTCTGTATATATATATTTATATCCTCATTTCCTGAAGTGGTTTCCTGGTGATGCTGGGAAGAGAACAGACTGTGTCATGCTGGCCCGAGGGGAACACCTTGTTATTCTCACAACACTGCAGGTGTCAGGATTGATTTCCTCACAAGCGTTTTGGACAAATACATAGCTTTGACAAAATAAATACTACTAAAAAAATATACAGTACACACTAAGGAAGCAAAGTACGAGACTGTACGAGACCAGTTGTACCCTATCAGTGTACAAGCACTGTACCTTTTAAGATTTGTACCTGCTTGTTTGTACCTTTTAAAGCATTGTTTCCCAATCCTGGTCCTCAGGGAATACTGCCCTGCCATGTTTTAGATGTTTCCCTGATTCAGATAAACAATTATATTTGTTGAAAAAAAAAAGTTGAAACTAACAAAAATTTAAACATTCCATTTTTTTTAAATGACAAAAATTGAAACATTCCAATTTTTTTTTATTTTTTTTTTTATTTGAAATTTAAAAATTTGGGGGGAAAAAAACAATTTTTTTTTTCAAAAATGTAATGTTTCAACTTTTGTCCATTTTGTAAAAAAATCTTATATTTCGACTTGTCATTTAAAAAAAAAACTTTTGTGAATTTTCTAAATAAAAACATTTCTAAATCAGGTGTTTTTGGAGCAGGGCAACATCTAACACATGGCAGGATCCTGAGGATCAGGATTGGGGAAACACTGCTCTAAAGAAACATTTCTGCACCCCGAGTGCCAAAAATGTAAAAATGATCACAACCAAATGTGAAAAGGTCGCATTTTTGGAGCGCAGATTGCTTGAAACTCTGTTTTTCTCCGTTTACGTGCAAACGCGAAAGCGGAGTTTTTAGAAATAATCGTTGTCAGAGGCGAAAACGCCGTTTGTGTGTAAACGAAAGGCACAAACGCAGTGGAAAGTCTCTCCGTTTTTTAAAAATACCCGTACGTCATTTAAAAAACCTAATAAGTTCCCGACTCTCGCTCGTGGTTTTTCTCTATAATGAATCTCAAAGTGTGGAGAAAGTGAGGTCTGATATGATGTGATATGATATTCATGATTGGAGGGAAGAAAAACCTCCATCAGTCTGTCAGTCTGAGGCCCATTAGGAAGTCATAGCTGCCCCCCCCCACCCCCACCCCCCATCATTAGATCAACTCCCATGCTCTGCCTGAGCGTGCAGGAAGACCATGCTTATTACCCCAGCAGCTCGACTCCAGCCGGCGCACAAAAGCCCCGGCTTTCACCTTGTAATTTGAGTCAGATTGGCTCATCAGGAGCAGGAGGCAACGGCACAAGATATGGAAATGCTGCTGCCCGCCGCTATCTGCAGATATCTGCGCCCCATATACCGCCTTGATTACACACTCGCATTCAGAGTGCACACTTGGCAGAGGGCCGTGTTCCAAGGGACATATTAGGTACATTAGTACCCGCCACTGCCAGTAGTGTACTTTGGCTACGGGGGGGATTTGGTGCACGGACATTTTACGATAATAGACTTCTTAATATGCGCGACGCGGCGACACACAACGGTCCTTTCGGTCTGCTTTTTCGGAAACAACTCTGCGGCCCGTCGCTCCCACAGGAGGGCAGATTGAATGTTGCGCCCAACACACAGGAAAACAAGGATTCAATCAGAGAGGAAATAACCAGATCTCATTTGTTTGGTCGACGGAAATGGTCCCGGCTCCTGGAATGACGTTATATAAAAAAAAAAAAAAAGAGGCACTCGGCGCTGAAATCCTGCACAGAGCGGACTCAAATGTGGCTTCTTTTTTTTTACGATCGCGTTTGGTCATTTTCTGGCGTGAAATTAGGGCGATTTAAGGTAATGACGGTGTCATTTATGACCGTGGTGTTTTTGTTTGTTTGTTTGTGTGAAGCGTACAAGACGGCACGATAAAAGCATTTGTTTATTTCTGATCTGGGAGCAGAGTTATGATAGAAAATAGAATCCAGATTCAGGATTTTTCTAAATCATGTGTTTACCGAGTAAGATACGGGGGTTGACTGACACTGAGTCACAGAATCAGTGGTCATTTGAAGACATTTCACCTCTGGGTTTGTGGCAATACCTAGGAATTTAACCTCAGTCGAGCTCTTGTTGTTTAAAGAAATGGAAGAACACTGAACAAAGTGTTATAACAGCCATTTAAAACAGGATAAAATGATTGATTTGATTGTAAAACTCATTCTTTTTGCATTTAGAGACATCAAGTTTGATTTATACTCAACTAAATATACGTCCCAAAACAGGACCCAAAACAAAGTTTTTGATTTCTCTTAAAAAAAAATTTTTATCCAAAAATAAACGTAAGTAGCAAAGCAGTTGCTGAAAATGAATGTTTTAGTGTTTTGTGTTGTTAAAATGGCAAAGAATAGCCCAATTTGAGTACTTAAATGGGGCGATAGCTAGCATGATTGTAACGTTAGCTGGCTCGCTATAGTTGGCAGTAGCAGCTAGCTAGCTAGCATTTACCGGAAACGTTATGTTGACTGTTGGCCAAGTTGTCTTTTTTATAGAGTTTATAAAGTGGGAAACAAATTATTTTTGGGTCAAATAAAGTCGAATAAAATGTGAAAAATATAGTTTGGATATATGTAAATTATTTAACTGGTGTCAATGCAAACAATTCAAGTTAAATCAGTAAAAAGTGAATACATTAGTTTGCTTCAAATAACTAAAAGTTAAAAGTGCAGTATAATTGTTTACATCAGCATAAAATAATTAGGTCATATGAAGTTACTCAAGTTAGTCAAATTATTTTAGATTTTTTTAGTTTGAGCAAGGTTATATTTTTTTCAGTGAAGTACGTTTGTAGGGTGGGAGCTATAGTACTGTATGTGTTGTCCCAGACCTGCTTGTGTGTTGAGAAGATGTTTTATCAACTTTTAACACAAACTCCTTTTACAATCCATACAATCTGTCTTGGACGGATCTGATTCAATGACTTTTTGGATGGCCTTATTGGGGATTTGTTCTCTCCGAGTGCTTTCTCTGGCTGAGCGACGGAATAATTTCCCGAGTGACTGGAGCACAGATTTGTGAAATGTTTGTGACGTTGGAAATATTCAAAACAACAGCACAAAGTCACCGTCGCACTGTGTTTGGGAGGAATATGTCGTTTTATTGTCTTTTGTTTCGCTGTTAAACTGTTGAAGAACATCTCACGACGTCTCCGTGGATAAGTCCGTTTTGACCGGAGAGGAAATCTGGCATAGAGAGAAGCTTTCTGGAGACGAGAGAACATAACAAAACACACATCCTGTATTCAAAATTATACGGTTCTATCTCGTGCTCGCTATCTTTACAGTGCTCAAAATCTGTCTTGGAGAGTTCATTCTTATTAAAAAAAAACAGCAGAAGTCTTCTAAAAATCAGTTGTAGTCTAAACCACATATATTGCAAATAAAATGCATGATTTCAGGGTCATGATTAAAGGCGCCATATGTAAGAATGTGGCCAAAAACGGTCACTACATCGTCGTTTTCTGACGCAACTGGCAACCCGTGGTTGCTCGGCAGCTGAGACTCTACTGACTGCAATGATTGGTAGACGGCGGTAGGTGGCGCCACATGACGCCAAAACATGATTTCAGAACATAAACATGATTTGCAGTCTGCAAAATATGTTTTTTTAATGCAAATATTTTGTCTGTACTGTTGACATATTAGGAGGATTTTATGGCCAGTTGCTTTAGATTTATTACATAGTGCACCTTTAAATGACATCAAAATAAACACTATTATTGCATTGCCACCCTCTAGAAGTCCAGAGTCCAGAATTGGATGAATTGGATGAACTCACCAGGAGGTCTGGTCGTGGACCTCAGGAAATTATTCCACATCTAAACTCACATCTGTGCAGAGGAGAGAGAGCAGAGGGGGATTAAAGGGGAAATATTCAAAGTATTTCATCATTTACTGACACGTGTTGCATGATGACTTTGACTCATGTTCCTTTTGATCACAGCAGACTCAGTCCTGGGCGAACACACACACACACACACACACACACACACGCACACGCACACACACACACACACACACACACATGTATATTCTTGTACTTGCTGCATACTGAGGACCGGGTAAAAGTGCTGACAAAGTGAGGACCAGCGTTTCCACTTTATAAATCAACACGATTACAAATATCTACTTCATGAATGACATCTATAAAAAAAACAAAAAAAAAAAAACTGGGTGCAGTACCATAAAATGTCTGCAGGTGGAGCCCCAGAGCAAAAAGTGTGTGAAACACCAGGGCTGGAAAACTGGGTTTTTGTACCAAAATTGAGGACCTATACGAGTATAGCATGTTTACAACCGAAGGAAGTTATTTCAATGAAAACAAAGTGAGGACCGGGCAAAAATGTCCTCACTTCGTAAAAATGACCTCACTTTGTTGGTTAAAAACCCTCACTGGTCCTCAGTATGCCGCAAGTACAAACACACAGGTTTTTTTTTCCATTTTGAATCAAATCAAAAATTAATCACGATGTCGCAGACGGAGCTCGACATCACTGCAACAGACGGGTGGTTTACTCAAGCTAAGCTAACGCTAGTAAAAGGCGCCGTATGTAAGAATGTGGCCAAAAACGGTTACTACACTCAAATTCAAAATACCGAGGTCTTTTAGGTTTTAGTTTTCTGACGTAACTGGCAACCCGTGGTCGCTCGGCAGCTGAGACTCTACTGGCTGCAATAATGACTGGTAGACGGCGGTAGGTGGCGCCACATGACGCCAAAACATGATTTGCAGTCTGCAAAATATTTTTTTTAATGCAAATATTTTGTCTGTACTGTTGTTGTTGGTGAGTTCAGTTTGTTATATGAACATTATTCCTGAGTCTCTGTGACATATTAGGAGCATTTTATGATTTATTACATAATGCACCTTTAAGCTTAGTTGAGAAGCACAAAAACCATCATCTTTAATCAATTAAATAACTGCAAACAAAAGACAAATGTTTCCATGAAAGATTTTCTTTGTGGATTTTTACAAGCTGCACACACACACACACAGTACTTTTCAAACTTTATTGTATTGTTGCTGTAGTGCCAGCAGCTTTTTCCGGATCCTATGGATGGCACTGATTCCTTCGTATGTTTTGAGTTTGTATGATTCAAACTATGGGTAAAAACACACCCAAACTAAAAATAGCTATTATTACACAAGAGAACCAGAAAACAGAAATGAGACATTTTTTGGTCGATCGTTATTGTACCTGTGGTACAGAGTCTCAATCACAGGTTCTGCTGTGCTGTTTGCAGGAGGAAGACGCCTCCTTCTCCACAGAGTCTTTGGGAAAGCTGAGGAAGAGGAAGTGATTGGGTTAGGGAGAGAATAGATGATGGGAGAATTTAATCTATCAAAAGTTTGGGCTCACTTATACAGTTTATTCATCAAAAGAGTTGCAAAATGAGTAGAAAATATAGTCAAGACATTGACGAGATTAGAAATAATGATTTTTATTCCAAATAAAACTGTTTTCAGCTGTGCTAACGTCATCCCACAAGGGTTTTCTAACCATCCAATAGTCTTCTGACGCCATTAGCAAACACAATGTATCATTAAAACACTGGAGATGGGCCTCTATACACCTATGTACATTAGGGGTGGGAGAAAAAATCGATTCACATAGGAATCGCGATTCTAATCATCCACGATTCTGAATCGATTCATAAACCTCAAAAATTTTCGAAAAGAAAAAAAAGGTTTTATATATAAAAGTTTTTTCTTGTTTATTTTTTTTAATTTTCTATTTTGAAAAACCACACAAAACACCAGTTTGTGTTATTTGTGTACAGTTATTTTATTTTTTTTACTTCCAGGAGAAAAAGGCAGCTAGCCTAAGCTTTTATTTATGCAAGTTATGTTTTGTACAGTAAGTTAGTTTTTATTTGTTTTGAATTACTAAATGTGAACTTTTGTCAGATCATACAAACTTTATTGTTTTGATGCCATAATTTGCCTTAACACACTATGCATTGTATTGATTTTTGAATCGAGAATCGTTTGAATCGAATCGTGAGCCGAAAAATCGAATCGAATCGTGAGCCACCCAAAGATTCACATCCCTAATGTACATATTCCATTAAAAACCAGCTAGAATAGTCGTTTATTTCTCAGTGACGCCAGTAGTCTACCTCAAACTACCGACTCCCTGGTTATCAGGGTTTTGCTCTTTTACGGTGAACTGCTAGCCCTAACCCTAACATCACTCCTTTTCAAAAACCAGAATCATTAAAGCTCACATAGAGTGGTCCTGTTGCACATATATGTTAGTTATGGAGGTCTACTTACATACATTGACTTGTTTTTATGGTCAAAAACCTCCTAGTTGCTGTAAACGAGCCGATAGAAATCTCTCTTTTCTGACAGTGTTTTTCTGCTGCGAGATTTCAGAGTGAACTTTCACCCCCAGAAGACAGAGTCTTGTGATTGGCCAGTACTATCCAGCACATCCGTTCTCAGAAGCACAGCTCCCCACTCTGGAACGGTTGATGCACTGCTCCTCATTATCAAAACATTGTTTTAACAGTGTTTAAAAATAGCTTCTTCACGACTCCCCGCCGCAGTCCCTTTGACGACCTTTGACCCGGAGTCAGACCCAGAGAACCGCTGCTTACGTAACTATTACGGGTTTTTTCAGAGATCTCGTTGAGCCCCGAGATTACAATAAAACACAGCGTTCTCAGCAGTGGCTGAACTGTTTGTTTAGAACCTTCAGGGCTTCATAAACAAGGTAATGACGCAGATACACACTAAAAAACAGCGTTAATAGGAACTTCCAGTCTAGTTCCGCTTTAAGCTGCTTCAGCTTCTCGAGCTCGTCAGTGTCCACGCACTAATCTCAGCGGTTCATTGTTTAGCGGCTCAGAATAGCATCCAGTTCCCAGAGATTCCCCATCGGTGACTGCGTGTCAGTCACTATGAAGGCTGACTATAACCTCACACGGACAAAAACATTTCACAGTAATCATCGCTTGTTTCCTGGCACACGGTCGGTCACGCACACTCGAATCGATTCGGGACCTGAACACACACACACACACACGTTATACGACGTAATTGCTTTGTTCATCATCAGATGTTCAACGTCTTAATGAGCTAAAGATCCAAGGACGGACTCTGAGCAGGGGTTCGGCGTTTGAAGGCGAGGACGGGGAGGACGGACGGACGGAGGCTTGGATAACGAAGTCGTCGTCGCGGCCCCGACGTTAGACACGGACGGACCTCCGACTGAGGCTTCACACCTCATTACACAGAGTTATACGTGAAGGAATCAATGCTGAAGACTGTGAGTCTGACGTTGAAATATTAAGATCCCTGCTCGTGCTCATCTGAAGAATCAGAAGAAGCTGTTTTTCCCAAAAAAATAATTAATCTGAAGCCACAAAACCCTATTTGACCCACAAAATGAAGAGAACATCGTGTTTTCAGAACTGTTTTTACCTGTTTAACAAAGGAAAACACAGGAAAAAAACAGTGAAACTTGGGAATAAATATGGAGCGGTGCAATACCACCATAAACTGTGGGGGGCAGTATAGAGTCAATAGTCCAAACAGTTGCATACTGGAGCTTTAATATTCTCAAAGGCCAAACAAAAGAGTCATTAAAATAAATGAATATTTGCTGTATATTAAAATAAAAGTTCCGAATAAATTCGGTTGCATGGCAAATCATAATTTTCAATGGCTTGGAATTCATACCAAAGTTAGCGTCCAATTTCATTCTAAGTAAAGTTAAAGAAAAAGAATACAAAAATGCACTGAATTCTCAGGAAAACCAACTTACGTCTGTGCTCGGCTGGTGAAATGTCGGCGCAGCAGCAGAGCCACAGTGGAGAGGAACATGATGGTGGTGCACATGGTCCACACACAGTCCACACAGAGTCCACTCACTCAGTCACTGAAGAGGAAGCAGCAGAGTGAACATCAACCGTTCACTGTGAAACTGCTCATCAGAGCAAAGGAAACTTTTCTTTCTCAGCCTCCAAGTGTTTGTCTCTTTCCTCTTACTCTCTCTCTGCCTGACTGGATCAGGAACGTCTGAGGATTAGTCAATCCCAGATTAGAAAAAGATGACATGGTGCATTATTGAGGCACAACACTGCTGCACACGCTACTCTGCATATGTGTGTGTGTGTGTGTGTGTGCATAAATACAGATATTCTAAACAAAAGCTGCCTACACAATACAATTTTATTTATTATTTCTTTATTAATTTCTTTCTTTATTAATTATTTATTTATTTATTTATTTTAATTATTATTATTTTGTTTTTAATTATTATATTTATTAATTTATTATGTATCATTTTTATTATTTATCTATTTATTTAATTATTTTAATTATTATTATTATTATTATCATTATTTTGTATTATTTTATTTATTCATTAGTATTATTTAAAATAATTAATAATTAATTTAATTTATAATTTAATTATTATTATTTTATTTTTAGTTATTTATCAAATATTTATCAAATTTATTTATTTAATTATCTTAGTATTATCATTTAAATTAATTATTTATTTTATTATTATTATTTAATTTTTAATTGTTTATCAAATGTTGTATTATTTATTTAATTTAATTATTTTAATTATTATTTTATTTTTAATCATTGTATTTATTATTATTGTATTTTTATTTATTTTATTTCATTTTATTTTTATTATTTTATATTTTATTTTATTTTATTTTATATCAGTAAATTTGAAGTTATCATTCATGACAGCCATAATGTCCTGTTTAAGTCGTACTGTGGTCGTCCAAATGACAATGAGTTTATATTGGTTATTGGTTATTGGTCGAGCGTCACTCACAAAATATACAGAAATACTTCAGAAACAGTGAAACAGTGGCCGTCTTCCAGCCTCAGTGTCTATTTTACAGTATACGATGATGTAATAATACATTTGAAATGGTTTAAGGTGTAACAGTAATGTTAGTTTTTCTTCTAATAGCAGTGGATACCATACACTTTCAGACAATTACCACTGACTCTTATTTCCACGGCTGAGAATCTCACACTCGCATCATTTTGCACGATCACCATCGTAAAGAGAAACATTCAATGAGTTGTTCTAAGTGCACATACGATGGCTCCACACACACAAATCCATTTCCAAAGCCTCTCCATTCTGTGTCACATTAGGCTGAAGTCAGGTTTCTCTGCAGGCAGCAGTTACTACACGACTCCTCTCAAAGCCCAGTGATGACATTCCCTGCAACAGCGTCTGTGACTCTGCTGTCACCGGTGGACGCTCACACAAGTGTCCGTCGGGAATGTCAAGTTGTGAGAGGATGTGTGTGTGTGTGTGTGTGTGCATCTCATCTGCAGATTTGAGGGCGAGCTCTCGCTGCCTCGTTAGAAAATAACATGTGTTGAAAGCTGCTCTGATTCACCACAGTTTAAAGCGTCACAGAGCTGTTGTTTTTGCGCTGACCTGCTCGGACGTAATCTGGAGATGTTTGTATCAAAGAATGAAGCTGTGAAAATGTGCCAGTGTTTTGGTATGCTGGTTACATTGTATCCTCTGGGCATACGTTTGTATTCTCCTCACCTGAGAGATGGTCGTGGCCGTGTGCCTGTGCACCACTTTGGTCCAGAATGAAATATCCCAACAACTGTTTGATGGATTGTTATGAAATGTTGAACCACCAGAGGAAATCTTAAGATTTAACTGCATTTATTTTAACATCTTTTACTTTTTAACCTTTACTATGAAAAGAGCCATTTTTGTCCCCTCTCCACCCAAATAAAATGAATCTGGAGCCACAAAATCCATAAAATGATTCTTTTTATTTATTTATTTGGTTATTTATTTATCTATTTAATTAATTATTTATTTATTTAATTAATTAATTAATCAATTAATTAATGTATTTATTTATTTTAAATTCACATGAAGTCCAGGGATCTGCAACCTTTACTATGAAAAGAACCATCTCTGTCCCCTCTCCACCCAAATAAGATGAATCTGGAGCCACAAAAACCATAAGATGAAGATTATTTTGTTTTATTTATTTATTTGGTTATTTATTTATTAACGTATTTATTTATTCATGTGTCTCATTATATATTTAATTATGTATGTATTCATTTAATTAATTAATTATTTATTCAATTAATTATTTATTAATTAATTAATTAATTAATCAATTAATTAATCAATTAATGTATTTATTTATTTTATTTAAAAAAAATTCACATGAAGTCCAGGGATCTGCAACCTTTACTATGAAAAGAGACGTTTTTGTCCCCTCTCCACCCAAATAAAATGAATCTGGCGCCACAAAATCAATAAAATTAAGATTTTTTTTTTTTTTTATTTGGTTATTTATTTATTTATTTATTTATCTATTTATTTATTTAATTAATTAATGTATTTATTTATTTTAAATTCACATGAGGTCCAGGGATCTGCAACCTTTTACTATGAAAAGAGCCATTTTTGTCCCCTCTTCACTCTAATAAAATTAACCTGGAGCGATAAAACCCATAAAATTTAAGATAATTTTGCATATTAGTTTTTAAATTCAGACGTACTATACACAAAATAATGATAGTTTTCTCGCCTTAAGAACTCACACATTTCATTGCTGTTTGTAGCCGACCTTTAGCCATAAACTGGAGAAGAAAAACAGAATAAAGTAAACCTCGTCCTTCTATTGTTTTGTGGAAATTCATGAAATTAAAAGTAACCCACATTAAAATAAATAAAGCAATATTAGGATTTTTATGTAGTTCATGCTTGAGAGTAAATATGTGGATGTAATATATTTAACTTTACATCTTAACTTTTCCAACTCCACGGTGGCTCTGGTGCTCTCAGGGTTTCCTGAGTGTGTGTTCCTAAAATTGTGTTTGCAGTCCTGAGACGTCTTTATGTCTTTACGTCTTTATTTATGTGTTTGTTTCCTACTCACTCACCGTATCTCTTAATTTCATCTCAAGTCGTGAATGCTGTACCTGGCTGATTGTCCAGACCGACGTTTTTTGTTGTTGTTGTTTGTGATGTCGAGGAAAATAGATAAGTGGAATATCTTGGAAATCTTATTTTTCTACTGTGTATCCATTTGATTTGACTTGTGCAGACTACACTTGAAGTCATGAGGGTTCAAATAGAGTTCTAGTCCATGTCAGACTTGAATTCACTTCACTTTTATACAATGATGTTGTAGCCACTGGGTTTTTCTTTGAATCTCTCTAAGGACAATGTGTTTTTTTTTTTTGTTGTAGCCTTAGCTGTTGTCAAGTTTTCACCCATTTATAACAGGGTGTGAGCGTCTTCTAGGGCCCCATTGTGCGTGTACCTATACTTTTTGTTTTTGAGACTAAAGTTTACTGTCAATTTCAAAAATTCATTAAAATTATTCCGTAAGAGACATGCAAATATTTTCAACCGATCCTTGTTCAGGGCGATACCGACTATTATGATGGTAAATTTCAAGTCGTTCCGAGATACTTTTTGTTTTTGAGACTGAAGTCCGCTCACTGTCAAAGAGGATGAGGGCAAATGGATCATTTCCTGAATTTCAAAAATTCATTAAAATTATTCCTTAAGAGTTTTGCAAATATTTCCAACCGATCCTTGTTCAGGGCGATGCTGACTATTATGATGGAGAATTTCAAGTCGTTTCGAGATACTTTTTGTATCTCGGTAGCCCTAGCTGTTGTCAAGTTTTCACACATTTATAACAGGGTTTGAACGTTTTCTCGGGCCCCATTGTGCGTTTACGCTTGTATTCGCCCCGGGTTCACAGAAGCGAGGCTAACAGTGTTAGCAAGGAGTCGCCTGAATCATCATCAGTGGCAGCAAGTTAGAGAGAATTTCATATATCGCAGTGTTAATCCTGTGACGTGGCCACATGCAGAGCAAGAAACACAGTCACGGAGCACAGTAACTGCCTGTACATCTATATGTATACAAGTACCCAGAATAAAACCTAATACACCATGTTTGAGTGAATCTTCTTGAAGATACTATTTATACTATTTAAAGGTGCATTATGTAATAAATCTAAAGCAACTGGCCATAAAATCCTCCTAATATGTCACAGAGACTCAGGAATAATGTTCATATAACAAACTGAACTCACCAACAACAACAGTACAGACAAAATATTTGCATTAAAAAATATATATTTTGCAGACTGCAAATCATGTTTATGTTTTGAAATCATGTTTTGGCGTCATGTGGCGCCACCTGCCGCCGTCTACCAATCATTGCAGTCAGTAGAGTCTCAGCTGCCGAGCAACCACGGGTTGCCGGTTACGTCAGAAAACAATGCCTAAAAGACCTCTGTATTTTTAATTTGATTGCAGTAACCGTTTTTGGCCACATTCTTACATATGGCGCCTTTAAATGTTGAAAAAGTAGATTAAAAAAAATAGGATAAAGTTGAACAAAAGTTGTTTTTTTCCAAAACGTTATACATATATAATTATTATTATATATTATTATTAAATATATAATATTCATCACTGTATCAACACAGAAACGTATGATGTCACTCAACCATCCAGTAATACTCCATATTACTGGATGGTTGATATGATGAGAAAAGTGAAGAAAATCAATTTTTTTTTAGTTCTTCAAGGAAAAATAAGCCAATTTATTTTCTGCCATTCTAATCCTGGTTTAAAAAGAAAAAGAAAAACTCCTGAGGCTGTGGTGAACTTGACCCAGATAATAATCCAGCGTGTTTTTAACCGTCTGCACGCACATGTTCTACTCTGCATAACAGTCCCACTGTTTCAGGAACGACATAGAGATAATTAAAAGGAATGAAATGTAAAAATGTTCTTAATCAGTGATTAACGCTCGCCCGTTCGCAGCTTCATGCTCCGGGCGAGATGTTATCCCGGGCTCCAGTGGGAGGTTCATGCAGCGAGGAAAAATCCCTGCACTCATTTATTCAGCACTTGTGCATCAGGGCCAATTGATCGTTTCCTGAATTTAAAAAAAATTCATTAAAATTATTCCTTAAGAGGTTTGCAAATATTTCCAACCGATCCTTATTCAGGGCGATGCCGACTATTATGATGGTGAATTTCAAGTCATTCCGAGATACTTTTTTTTTTTGAGAAGAAAGTCAGCTCACTGTCAAAGTGCATCAGGGCAAATGGATAATTTCCTGATTTTCAAAAATTCATTCAAATTACTCCTTAAGAGGTTTGCAAATATTTTCAACGGATCCTTGTTCAGGGCGATGCCGACTATTATGATGGTAAATTTCAAGTCATTCCGAAATACCTTTTTTTTTTAGAAGAAAGTCTGTTACGATTCCACCTGCACCTTCTCCTCAATTTTATTATTAGTGTTGTTTTTGTGGCTGCTGCTTTTTCCCTCTCCTCTGACTCTGCAGGGGGCGTGGCTGACCCAGTTCCCAGACACCGGTGATCATTTGCACCTGCGCGGCTCCTCCTCACCTGCACCAGATGTGTAATCAGCGGGGCTTAAAGGCGGAGCCATTTCTCCTCACCGGTGTCAGATCGTTTTCGAACTTACATGGGTAAAGACATGCTGCTAGCTCTCTCGCTGTACTTACCTCACAAAGTTACTTACCCGTTCGTCTCCGCTCCAGGTCGTCACGTCTCTTGCTGGTCTTCAATTCCTTGGCTGTTCCGGTCTCCCTATTCTCCTGGGATCTCCTGTGCCACGTTCGTGAGTTGTTTCCACTCTGGATTTACGTCGACCTGCCGAGTCACCCCCGCAGTAGCTGCAAGGACAATTTTCCTCCTATTCCTCCATCTATCCCCTATCGCTTCCCACGTTTGGGAAGTCGCTTTTTGTTATACACTTTTGTAAATAAATTTATATTGTTTTGAAATAGTCACCTCCGTCTCCGTCTGCTTTCGGGTCCACGCCACTAATCATTACATAACGATCTGACCAACATGGACCCGGCGGACTTTGACGCATTAAAACAGGCTATTTCCGCCCAGGGCGCACTCATCGGGCGCCATAGTCAGATGCTTGCCGAAATCTCCCTTTCACTCCGCGAACTTTCGGCTAATGCTGCTAGGTCGGCTAACCCTCCCGTAGCCTCCGCCACGTCCGTTTCCGCTAGCGCGGAGCGGGTAGTTGCGGCTAGTAGCGCTGACTTAGCCACTTCAGCTAGTTCGCCGCGGGAACCTTTTGTCCCCATCCCCGAACGATTCTCCGGGGAGATTGGTAAATGCACAAGCTTCCTTTTTCAATGCTCGCTAGTCTTTAGCCTTCAACCACGCACCTACCCCGATGACAACGCCAAGATAGCCTTCGTGGTAAATTTGTTGTCGGGGCGAGCCGCTCAGTGGGCAACGGCCACGCTATCGCACGCAGCTCCCGCTTCCGTTAGCTACTCATCGTTCACCACCCAGTTGTGCAAGGTTTTCGATCACTCTCCTCGGGAGTCCGACATCTCCACCAAATTAATCAACACTGAACAGGGCAATTCGTCGGTGGCCGATTTTTCTATTCAGTTCCGCATTCACGCTGCGGAGAGTTCGTGGAACGACGCGGCGCTGCGCGCTATGTTCGTTAGAAATCTGAATAGAGAAATACGCGATGAACTAGCAACACGGAACGACGCCCACGATTTAGATTCACTCATTGCCTTGTGTATCATGCTCGATAATCGCATCCAGGAGAGGGATCGAGAGAGAACGGCGAGTAGCCGGCGCGTCACTAGCCACTCACGTCCCCACAATCCGGTTCCCATTCCTCTGCCCCCTTTTGCTACCTTTCCTGGTTCACCTGAACCGATGCAGCTGGGGCGTACTCGACTCACCTCCGCGGAGCGGACGGTGAGGGTGAGAAGCGGGGCCTGCCTCTACTGCGGCGAACTGGGCCATCAACGGGCAAACTGTCCAGTACGGCCAAAAGACTAAGTCCGCCAACACACGCAGGAGTGTTGGCGGGCGGTGCCGTTTCCTGTCCCGCAAAGAAGCGCGTGATCCTCCCTGGTCAACTCCGGTGGGACCAGAAGTCGGTCACGCTTCCCTGTCTGATCGATTCAGGCGCGGACGACTGTTTCCTGGACTTAGACACTGCCCTCCAGGCCGGGATCCCCACGATCCCGCTCGAGACTCCGAAGGAGATCCACGACCTCGACGGCAAGATCCTGGCCACAGTCACTCATCGCACCAGACCCATCGCCCTGGTCCTGTCCGGCAACCACCACGAGCTGCTTCAATTGTTCCTGATTCCGTCGTCTTCCTCCCCGATCGTGCTGGGCCTGCCCTGGTTGGCGCTCCACAATCCCCGGTTCGACTGGTCGTCTGGGCAACTCTCCAGCTGGAGCGTTCCATGTCACTCCCGCTGCCTCCGCTCAGCACTGCCCGCTCCTTCTACCTCTCCGGTTCCGGTTCCCAAGCCACCAGACCTTTCCACGATTCCGGCGGCGTACCACGACCTCGGGGAGGTGTTCTCCAAGGACTTGGCTCTCTCACTTCCTCCCCATCGACCATACGACTGCGGCATTGACCTGCTTCCGGGGTCCACATTACCTTCCCGACGGCTGTATAACCTCTCCCAGACCGAACGCTCATGCATGGAGGAATACGTCAACCAGTCTCTGGCCGCTGGTCTCATTCGTCCCTCTTCATCCCCTGTCGGAGCCGGGTTCTTCTTTGTTCAGAAGAAAGATGGTACCCTGCGCCCGTGTATCGACTATCGTGGTCTCAATGAGATCACGGTCCACAACAAATACGCGCTGCCGCTTATGGACGCTGCCTTCAGCCCTCTGTGCAAGGCTAAAATATTTTCCAAACTCGACCTTCGCAACGCGTACCATCTGGTTCGCATCAGAGAGGGCGATGAATGGAAGACCGCCTTCAACACGCCAATGGGACATTTTGAATACCTTGTCATGCCTTTTGGATTAACGAACGCTCCAGCAGTCTTTCAGCACCTAGTCAACGACATTCTGCGTGACATGCTGGACAAATTCCTGTTCGTGTATTTGGATGACATCCTCATCTTCTCGGAGTCCGAGCAGGAACACGTCCAGCATGTCCGCATGGTGCTGCAAAGACTGCTGGAGAACAAACTGTATGCCAAGGCAGAGAAGTGCGTCTTCCACGCTTCATCAGTTCCTTTCCTAGGCTTCATTATCGACCAGGGTAAGCTGTCTCCAGATCCGGCCAAGATCAGTGCGGTGAGGGACTGGCCGACCCCCTCCAACCGGAAGCAGCTGCAGCGATTCCTGGGTTTCGCGAACTTCTACCGGCGATTCATCCGGGACTACAGCAAGGTGGCTGGACCCCTCACTCGACTCACCTCTCCGCTGCAACCATTCTGCTGGTCCGATGACGCCGAGAACTCCTTCCAGAGACTCAAGGTACTGTTCACATCTGCACCTATCCTCTCCCACCCTGACTCTTCCCTACAGTTTGTTGTCGAGGTCGACGCCTCCGACACTGGAGTGGGAGCCGTTCTCTCACAACGCTCGCCTGCCGACCAAAAGCTGCACCCATGCGCTTTCTTCAGCCGACGCCTTTCTCCGGCCGAGGCGAACTATGACGTGGGGAACAGGGAGCTGTTGGCGGTCGTGCTGGCACTCCAAGAGTGGCGGCACTGGTTGGAAGGTGCGTCTTTTCCTTTTATCGTTTGGACAGACCATAAAAACTTATCTTATTTACGAGACGCTAAACGTCTCAACTCCAGGCAGGCACGTTGGGCCCTGTTCCTGGGGAGATTTGTTTTTACCCTTACCTTCCGACCTGGGTCAAGGAACGTTAAACCGGACGCACTATCACGACTATTCTCACCTGATCCACCTTCTCTGTCTCCCGAGCCGATCATTCCCCCAGCTTGCATCGTGGGAGCCGCTTCCTGGCCGGTGGAGGAGAGGGTTCGTCTGGCCCAAAGAGAGGAACCAGACCCAGGGGACAGTCCTCCCAATCGGCTCTTCGTCCCGGGCGCGGCACGATCGGAGGTGTTACAGTGGGCACATGGCTCTAAGCTCACATGTCATCCCGGCCTCAATCGCACTCTCCGGTTCCTCCGCCAGCGATTTTGGTGGTCCTCCATGCCTCAGGACACTGCCGAGTTCGTCCGAGCCTGTCCCGTCTGTGCCCGAGGGAAGACCTCGAACCGCCCTCCAGCTGGTCTCCTGCAGCCACTCTCCATCCCACGTCGTCCCTGGTCCCACATTGCGGTGGACTTCGTTACCGGTCTACCACCGTCTCGCCTAAACACCACGGTCCTGACGGTGGTGGACCGGTTTTCGAAGTCCGTCCACTATATACCGCTCACCAAGCTCCCAACTGCCATCGAGACGGGGGACCTACTAGTCGAACACGTCTTCAGACTCCACGGGTTTCCGCAGGACATCGTCTCGGACAGAGGGCCTCAGTTCACCTCCCAGGTCTGGAAGGCGTTCTGCTCGGCGCTGGGGGCGTCCACCAGCCTCACGTCGGGCTATCACCCCCAGTCTAACGGCCAAACAGAACGGGCCAACCAGAGCATGGAGAGTGCCCTTCGTTGTGTCGCCGCCCGCCACCCCGCCTCCTGGAGTTCCATGCTTCCATGGGTGGAATACGCGCACAATTCCCTGGTCTCCGCATCTACCGGCATCTCTCCATTCATGGCGACCCTGGGCTACCAACCACCCCTCTTCGACTTCCAGGAGGAGGAGGTCGCCGTTCCTTCTGTCCAGACCTACCTTCGCCGGTGCCACGCGGTGTGGAGACAGGTCCGGTCATCCCTTCAACGATCTTCCATCCAGAGCCAGAGGCAGGCCAATCGCCACCGCATCCCGGCTCCAGACTATCGCCCGGGACAAAAGGTATGGCTGTCCTCTAAAGACCTTCCCCTACAGGTCGAGTCCCGGAAGTTGGCGCCTCGGTTCATTGGGCCGTTCGTCATCGAGCGGATGGTCAACAAGTCCGCCGCCCGCCTGAAGCTTCCTAGAGCTCTACGAGTCCACCCGACCTTCCACGTCTCACTCCTTAAACCAGTGGAGGAGTCGAACCTGGTCCCACCCTCCAACCCTCCTCCTCCACCCAGGTTTATCGACGGGGGGGAGGCCTACACAGCCAGGCGTATCCTGGACAGCCGACGCAGGGGCCGGGGTCACCAGTACCTCGTCGACTGGAAGGGGTACGGCCCGGAGGAGAGATCTTGGGTACCACGCCATTTCATCCTGGACAAAGATTTGCTGAGGGACTTCCATCGGTCCCATCCGGATAAGCCTGGCCTAGCGCCAGGAGGCGCTCTTTGAGGGGGAGGTACTGTTACGATTCCACCTGCACCTTCTCCTCAATTTTATTATTAGTGTTGTTTTTGTGGCTGCTGCTTTTTCCCTCTCCTCTGACTCTGCAGGGGGCGTGGCTGACCCAGTTCCCAGACACCGGTGATCATTTGCACCTGCGCGGCTCCTCCTCACCTGCACCAGATGTGTAATCAGCGGGGCTTAAAGGCGGAGCCATTTCTCCTCACCGGTGTCAGATCGTTTTCGAACTTACATGGGTAAAGACATGCTGCTAGCTCTCTCGCTGTACTTACCTCACAAAGTTACTTACCCGTTCGTCTCCGCTCCAGGTCGTCACGTCTCTTGCTGGTCTTCAATTCCTTGGCTGTTCCGGTCTCCCTATTCTCCTGGGATCTCCTGTGCCACGTTCGTGAGTTGTTTCCACTCTGGATTTACGTCGACCTGCCGAGTCACCCCCGCAGTAGCTGCAAGGACAATTTTCCTCCTATTCCTCCATCTATCCCCTATCGCTTCCCACGTTTGGGAAGTCGCTTTTTGTTATACACTTTTGTAAATAAATTTATATTGTTTTGAAATAGTCACCTCCGTCTCCGTCTGCTTTCGGGTCCACGCCACTAATCATTACAAAGTCAGCTCACTGTCAAAGTGTATCAGGGCAAACGGATAATTTCCTGAATTTCAAAAATTCATTAAAATTATTCCTTATGAGGTTTGCAAATATTTTCAACAGATCCTTGTTCAGGGCGATGCCGACTATTATGATGGTGAATTTCAAGTCTTTCCGAGATACTTTTTGTTTTTGAGAAGAAAGTCAGTTCACTGTCAAAGTGCATCAGGGCAAATGGATCATTTCCTGATTTTCAAAAATTCATTAAAATTACTCCTTAAGATGTTTTCAAATATTTTCAACGGATCCTTGTTCAGGGCGATGCCGACTATTATGATGGTGAATTTCAAGTCATTCTGTGATACTTTTTGTTTTTTTGAAGAAAGGCAGCTCACTGTCAAAGTGCATCAGGGCAAATGGATCACTTAATGAATTTTAAAAATTCATTAAAATTATTCCTTAAAAGGTTTGCAAATATTTCCAACAGATCCTTGTTCAGGGCGATGCCGACTATTGTGATGGTAAATTTCAAGTCATTCCGAGATACTTTTTGTTTTTTTGAAGAAAGTCAGCTCACTGTCAAAGTGTATCAGGGCAAACGGATCATTTCCTGATTTTCAAAAATTAATTCAAACTATTCCTTAAGAGATATGCAAATATTTTCAACGGATCCTTGTTCAGGGCGATGCTGACTATTATGATGGTGAATTTCAAGTAATTCTGTGATACTTTTTTTTTCCGAGAAGAAACTCAGCTCAGTGTCAAAGTGCATCAGGATAAATCGATAATTTCCTGAATTTCAAAAATTCATTAAAATTATTCCTTAAGAGGTTTGCAAATATTTTCAATGGATCCTTGTTCAGGGTGATGCCGACTATTATGATGGTGAATTTCAAGTCATTCAGAGATACTTTTTTTTTTTTTAGAAGAAAGTCAGCTCACTGTCAAAGTGCATCAGGGCAAATGGATCATTTCCTGATTTTCAAAAATTCATTAAAATGATTCCTTAATCACTGTAAACGAAGTGTACCTAATAAAGTGAACGTTGTCTGGTATCCCCACAAAAGTTAAACACATAAGTCAGGACTGGACACAGACAAATGTACAAGTTTATTTTATTGACGGGGTCTTGATTCATTATTATTATTATTATTATTATTATTTTTTTAAACCAGGTTTGTAAAGATACAAGTTTGTGGAAGTCTGTGCAAACATGCTCTAAACACTACAAAGCCACTGCACTCCCTCCCACCAACAACATGGTATACAATGACATAATTCATACACAGTATTCAAATACAGGAGTTCCCTCTTATAGATATATTCATATATATATATATGTATACTTTAGAAAAATATAAAGTCCTAACTTTTAAACAGAGACGGAAACATTTCACGACTAAAAACGCAGCGTTCCCCATTATGTCGTGACGTGTATGGAACTGGACTTTCAAACAACACTTGAATGGAATTGAACAAAAATGAAGCAGAAAAATCAAAATACACAAATTTCAAATTAAATATCGACGTAATTATTCCTAAATATTGTCTTTTATTTGTTTGAAAAAACACTTTTTGTTTGCTCCGACTTTGCGATTCCTTTTTAACAATTATTTTATCGGATGTTGACGGACAGCTCCAAAACTCAGTAGCCAATCAGCAGACGGCTTCTTATAAGCCCCGCCCACAGTCAGAATCGCAAAACAAAAAATTACAGCGTAAAGAACGAGTGAGGGAGCGCAAATCGCAAAAGAGTCGGAGTGCTAACAAACTTCCGATCTTTGCAAACAAAAAGTGAATTTTGAAAATACACTTTTTGTTTGCTCCGACTCTCCCTCACTTTTCACTTTGCGATCCTTTTTCGCTATTTTTTTGTCGGATGACAATGGACGTGGAAAACTTGGGGATCAATTTCCAGACGGACAGCTACAAAACTCAGTAGCCAATCAGCAGGCAGCTTCCTATTAGCCCCGCCCACGGTCAGAATGGCAAACAAAAAACCACGGCGCAAAGAACGAGTGAGGGATCGCAAATCGCAAAAGAGTCGGAGCGCTAACAAACTTCCGATCTTTGCAAACAAAGTGAATTTTGAAAATACACTTTTTGTTTGCTCCTAACTCTCCCTCACTTTTCACTTTGCGATCCTTATTAGCAATTTTTTTGTCAGATGTTGAAGGACGTGGAAAACTTGGGGAACGAGTTACAGACGGACAGCTACAAAACTCAGTAGCCAATCAGCAGGCAGCTTCCTATTAGCCCCGCCCACGGTCAGAATGGCAAACAAAAAACCACGGCGCAAAGAACGAGTGAGGGAGCGCAAAACGCAAAAGAGTCGCAGCGCTAACAAAATTCCGATCTTTGCACACAAAGTGAATTTTGAAAAAACACTTTTTGTTTGCTCCTAACTCTCCCTCACATTTCACTTTGTGATCCTTTTTAGCAATTTTTTTGTCGGATGTCGACGGACGTGGAAAATTTGGGGAACGAGTTCCAGACGGACAGCTCCAAAACTCCGTAGCCAATCAGCAGACAGCTTCCTATAAGCCCCGCCCACGGTCAGAATTGCAAAACAAAAAACATGCTGCAAAGAACGAGTGAGGGAGCGCAAATGCAAGCGAGTCGGCGCAAATACATTTTCCGATCTTTGGTAACAAGTTCCAGACGGACAACTCCAAAACTCCGTAGCCAATCAGCAGGCAGCTTCCTATAAGCCCCGCCCACGGTCAGAATTGAGTACCAAAAACCAAGGCGCAACGAATGAGTGAGGGAGCGAACAAAGCTCTGATCACTGCGAACAAAAAGTGAATTTTCAAACGAATAAAATACAATATTTTGTACGATTTAATCGATAGTTTATTTGCATTATTTGCGTATTTTGCGGTTCATTTTTGTGTTGCTTGCTTCGTGAAAAAGTGTCTAATTCCATCGTGACTATGTTGTATGTAACACTGGAATAGAATGAACGAATGAAGGTTTTTAGAGTCGTATATATCGAGTTAAGAGCGGCGGTCGTTCACTTGTTATGCGGCGACACGCTCGGTATATGCAAGACCGAGTGTGTCTGCACATAAATGTACGACGTGGAGGTGCGATGGTGTGTGTGTGTGTGTGTGTGTGTGTGTGTGTGTGTGTGTGTGTGTGTGTGTGTGTGTGTGTGTGTGTGTGTGTTCTCCTCTCTGAGTGAGAACCAGTTTTAACCAAACAACCTTGAGACGACATTTCCGGGACACGTCGGCCTGTCGTCCTCACTCTGTGGCTTCGTTTCCAGCGTTCGCGGCGTTCGTACTTAGCCAGAGAAGGAGTTTACGGCTTTCGCGCCACGCCGTGTTTAATAAACACGATGTCGGAGGAAAACTCGGCTCTGCAGAAACGACGGGGAGCGTAGAATACGACCGTTTTTTTTACTGTCTCCAGATCTGTTTAAGTGACAGCGGTCACAGAGGTTTTGTTTGCGCGCCTTGAAAGGAACTTGTTTAATGGTTTTTTCATAAACCTTTGCAAGAGTTTAAGTGGCCACTTTTTTTAAAATGCTGAAGCTAAAAGTGGCTGCGGTCGTCATTAACGCAGTTAATCCTGTTGTGACACTTTACATTATCTATTTGAAGAATAACAGGGAAAATAAATGTTTTTTTTTTTTTTTTGCAGGTTAGAAAGCATAATCCCATCATTTCCAGACGGATTCCAGGTTATTATCCTTTAAATCCCAAGAGAACCTAAGACCCGTGTTGAGATGGGATTTATAAAAACGCAACGCACGTTCAACTATAATCAGAATATTTTCAATTTATGCTGCACGGTGCCGAGGATTGTAAAAATCATTGGTTCTCAAAGTGCGGCCCGGGGGCAAATGGCGGCCCGCAGAAACATTTCTGTCGGCCCCGCAATGAATTACAGTTGATAGTTTAATTCCAGGAGCGACTAAGCTTGTTAAATGTTTATTGGACATTACTGGATACAGACCAATAAGTGTAAACAAAAATACTGGGTATTTACCTGGTTTCTATATGGTGAATTTTAGTGTATTATTGTGTTATAAGCTGGTAATAAGCAGGAAGCTACAGCCCCCAATTACTAGCTATTTACCCAGTAAATATATGGTAACAGAAATGTGTTACTTGGTATTAACCTGTAATTAGAAGGTAAGAACAATGGCGTTATTATATTAACGCTAAAATTACATTATATTAACGCTTATATTAGTAAACGCTAAACTGTAGAACTGCAATCTGGTCATTAAAATTATTACAAATGGGATTTCTTTCAGTTTTTTTTTCCTTTGGTGACCCTCAGTCCAATGTTGGGTTCCTAAATTGGCCCTCAGGTATCAGAACTTTGAGAACCCCTGGTATAAATGATTGCTTGTGAGCGGCTGCCACGATGGTAGCGTGGCGGCTTTAACGCCATCTGTCCGGTTCCTAATTGTTCCCGGCGACGTGGCCCAAACGGACGTAGTGGAAAGTCCGGAGAAAACGAAACGAGCAGACGAGGAGGAGGAGGAGGAGGAGAGGCGACTCATTACCTCCTCATTAAAGCCAGATGCCGATGCCAAGGGGGTTAAGACGGGAGACGCAGGACGTCACCACAACAGATGCAGAGCCCAGATTGGATCAAACGTCCGTCCTAAACAGATTTGCCGTGTGTGTGAGTGTGTGTGTGTGTGTGTGTGCGTGTTTGGAAATTGGCCAGAGACTGGACAGAAACCCCACAGATGAGGATGAGGATGAGGACCGGAAACAGCAGAGCATGCAGCTCCAAAAAGAGTGGACTTCATGCTCTGAAGCAACGCTGGTTACAAGGTGAGGTGAAATAAGGTGACGGGGAAGTTAGTTTGACAGGATGCAGCTTGTTTTAGGGAGCGGGGGCGGGGGGGAGGGGATATGAACGATGCTGGCAGACGACAAATAAACTTCCACAGCATGTTTTCAACGCTTCCTTGACCTCCATAAGATCTGATTCTGCTCGTCGTCGAGCTCTGGTGACGACATATTGATTTGAATCAGGTGTGTTGTAGCAGGAAAACATCGTAAACATGCAGGACCAGGATTGAGAAACCCTGGTCTAACGTACAGGGATACATTAGCACGTAGACTATAGCGTATCCTGTCGTCATACTCTCGACTTTTCTGCATAAAGACTCAACCACTGATGTCAAATGTCAACAGATGGGACAAGGCCAATTTACGGAAATCTAAATAGGTGGTTTCTGACATTTGTAGGTGGCTTATTTTTCTAATTTCGTTTGATTTTGGTTCGTTAGACCAGTGTTTCCCAATCCTGATCCTCAGGGAACTCTGCCCTGCCATGTTTTAGATGTTGCCCTGCTTCAAAAACACCTGATTCAGATGAAACATTACATTTTTGAAAAAAGAAAATTCACAAAAGTCGAAATATAAGATTATTTTTAAAATGGACAAAAGTTGAAACATAACATTTTGAAAAAAAAAAATTGTTTTTTTTTCCCAAAAAATGTTATATTTCAACTTTTGTCCAATTTTTTTTTTTTTTTTAATTTAATTTTTCATCTGAATCAGGTGTTTTTGGAGCAGGGCAACATCTAAAACATGGCAGGGCAGAGTTCCCTGAGGATCAGGGTTGGGGAAACACTGCGTTATAAGATCATCTTTCTATGCAGTCCGTGCCATTCCATCATATATACTGTTCAAGGGAACACTTAATAATCACAGTCTATTTATAATTATCTACACTACCGTTCAAAAGTTTGGGCTCACTTAGAAATGTCCTTATTTTTGAAGGAAAAGCACTTTTTCGTCAATGAATCTAACATTAAATGAATCATAAATACACTCTATACATTGTTAATGTGGTAAACGACTATTCTAGCTGCAAACGTCTGGTTTTTAATGGAATATGTACATGGGTGTATAGAGGCCCATTTCCAGTGTTCTAATGGTACATTGTGTTTGCTAAAGGCTATTGGATGATTGGAAAACCCTTGTGCAATGATGTTAGCACAGCTAAAAATCATTATTTCTAATCTTGTCAATGTCTTGACTATATTTTCTATTCATTTTGCAACTCTTTTGATGAATAAAAATGTGACTTTTAATGGAAAACACAACAAAAATTGTACAGGTGAGCCCAAACATTTGAACTTCAGCCTATATATATATATATATAGATATAGATATTTGATGTGATTTAAGTGTTCCCTTGTCACCTTCATTTCTGAGCGGTACAGTTGTGTCTTTGACCATCGTTTCTCGAGCCGGAGCGATAAAAGCCCAGACCGATGGTACGTCTCAGACCTCCCGAGCGAGCTTCTAAAACCCTTTAATGGAGGCTGTAATGCGGCGCGTCTCTCTGATGGGCTTCTTCAGAGGTAAACCAACTGACAGTTTGGTAAATATAACCACAGAGGTGGTCTGTAAGCATGCCTGTGTGTGTGTGTGTGCATGGGATGGTTGTTGGAGTGTGTCCACCTGCTTCTATGTTCTTTTTGTGAAGGCCTTTGCTATTTTGTCAAAAACACTGAGCAAAGAGAGAAAAAAAACGCACACTTTGTCCACCGTACACTTATACAAACGACACCTCGGTAAGATATTGAGAGCATTAACAGAGAGGACGTATTTGGAGGATATATTGTAGAGGGACACGACGAGGATCTATTAACAGTCAGCAGCTCCATGGTCCTTTAGCAAAGGCTAACAAACGACTTAGCGTCCCCTCCTACAGCGTAAAAATCATCCCTTCGTCTCAACGTTTCTCAGTCTCTGTCGAAGTGTAATCATGTGCATGTTTACGATGAAATAAACTCTGTAAAGTTATAATTTGCTCACATAAATGGAATAAATGGAATTAGCCATTGGAAGCTTTGTGTGTGTGTATCAGTGTGTCATCAGCATACGTACAGACTTTAGAGAACTGTCACGAAACCAAAGAATTTCAAGAGATGATGCGTAGTATGTGTGTTTATCTGCGAATATTAGCATTTCTGCTACATTAGCGACCTAGCATTAATGCTAAGGAGCACTGGATCGTCCAGTCTGTGCTTTATCAGGATTAAAACGTTGAAAATGTGTATCAGCGTGTCATCGGCATACGTACGGACTTTAGTGACCGTTTACTGCCACGAAACCAAAGAATTTCAAGAGATGATGCGTAGTATGTGTGTTTATCTGCGAATATTAGCATTTCTGCTACATTAGCGACCTAGCATTAATGCTAAGGAGCACTGGATCGTCCAGTCTGTGCTTTCTCAGGATTAAAACGTTTGACAATTGTGCCGAGTTTGTTGAGTCTGTGGTCAGATTTGAAAATCCTCTTTGATAAGCCACTCTGAGCTGGTTGTATGCTCGCTAACATGCTAGCATTAGTTTGCTACTAAAGGCTAGTGGAGTCTGTTTATCGCAATTGTGTCACAAATGCAAAGTCGGTGTTATCACTGTAAACTTCAAACGCGCTTCCATGACGACTGACCGGGAAAAGACGCGCGTGACGTCATGTTTGCATGACTCCCGGTTGTTAAAATGAGTCTCTAAAGTAACGCTAAACTTTAAAAACAGAGGCACACATACGCAGTACACGGGTACGCTAACGTTGTTTGTAGCGCTGCTCTTTTCCTTTGATAAAACAGACCGCTCCAGTTCCAAGCTAACGGCGCTAAAAGGAGCTAATGCAGCTAACGGAGCTAACTGGTAAACGGTGCATGGACTCCGGTGTCGCGGCGCGTAAACGTGACGTCGCGCGCGTCTATTTCCGGTCAGTCGTCGCGGAAACGCGTCACGCGTTAACGCATGTTAACCTTTTGGTTCTTTAATGGAGAAGATCGTTTGCCACACAGGAAGTGGTGTGTGTCGTGTGTGTTTTTGGTTGCAAGTAAAACACCTGGCTATATATACACACACATCAAAGCACCACTGACATTTAAGCTAACACGTCATCAATGGCGCGTGGCTACATTGTTCGGTATCCGAAGTGATGTCTGGGGAGAAAGCGCAAACGCAGAAAAGAAAACGACGACAACGACAACAACAAAGGATTAGCACCAAAAATATCTCCAAAAGAAAGTACAGAGTTGCACGGATTAGCGACATCGGTCCGGTCCATGTTCGTCTCGCCCGTCCTCGCCGGGGGGAAACGCCCTTTTCTACGTCTGCATTTACATTATTACAAACACGCCGTTTTTTTTCCACTGTCCACTGGAAACTCCCGTTTAACCCTCGCGCTCGTCCCCTTCACACGGCGGAGCTGGAGACCTGGAGCCATCCCACCTCCGTGTACGCCCCTGTCACGTGCCAGTACACCGCGCCCATCAGTTTGGCCCACACCATCTGCACCTCTGCAGGGAAGGACTCTGGGAAGTCTTCAGAAAACACCTCCAGCATCACGCCGCTCAGGATCTGAAGAAGAAAAACAACACATTGATTAACTTGAAAATGGACTGAAATGGTTCTAGAGCGGCTTGAAATGGTGGGGGAACCCGAAAACGTGGCCGTGAAGATAACGGCGGTAGACGGTAATGAAGAGAAAATAATGTCAGTGTTGATACAGAGGGAGTGAGCGGGCGGAAATAATCCAATTCACTGTAGTGGAAAAGTGGAGGAGACAGGTGAAAATTGAAAATGAGAAGAGTAAAACAGGTGGAGAGGACGCGGAGAAGGAGGCGACAACACTCTCTGATACATGGAGACGCTTAAAGGTGCATTATTTAATAAATCTAAAACCATAAAATCCTCAGAGACTCAGGAATAATGTTCATATAACAAACTGAACTCACCAACAACAACAGTACAGCCATATGTAAGAATGTGGCCAAACACGGTTACTACACTCAAATTCAAAACACTGAGGCCTTTTAGGTTTCCGCCATTGTAGCTTAGACGTACTGTAACTGGCAACCCGTGGTTGCTCGGCAGCTGAGACTCTACTGACTGCAACGATTGGTAGACGGCGGTAGGTGGCGCCACGTGACGCCAAAACATGATTTGCAGTCTGCAAAAGATTTTTTTTAATGCAAATATTTTGTCTGTACTGTTGTTGTTGGTGAGTTCAGTTTGTTATTTGTTATTCCTGAGTCTCTGTGACATATTAGGAGGATTTTATGGCTTTAGATTTATTACATAATGCACCTTTAATTAATGAGGGGAAACCGTCAAAACACAGTGCGACAAACTGATCTTTTAAATCTGTAAAAATATGTCTTAAAGGCAGTGATTTGGAAGTCGGCAGTGCTTGAAAGGCTTGAAAGTTACTGCTAACTCTGGATTTTAACATGTATTAACATGAATAACTTCTATTCTATATACTCTTTGTATGGAGTGTCACTCAAGGGAACACAATAATAGTAGAGATAGTCACGGCAGAGTAAAACAAAAGTTTTTTGGACTAAAACTTGATTTAAATACCTGCTTGAATACCTTTCTGCTAATGAGAAAATATGAGGGGAAAAAAAGTCTTTCAAGTACAAATAGTGCACCTTCAAAGAGCTGGTGAAGCAGCAAGATAATCCAACTTTAACAGGAAAAGCAGAATAATTTACTTTCTTTACAAGAGCTCAGTGATTTAAAAAAAAAAAAAAAAGGTTGGCAACAACAATTCTGAAAAAAAGTAGTCGCTCAAATTACCTTGAAATACATGGGCTCCACCTTGTGTTTGATGGCGTGGGCCTTCCCCACCAGAGCCAGCACCGATGACACTTTCTCAGGGTCGTGGAGATTCTCCACCACGGTGTTGATGGCGTTCATGACCCGGCGGGCGTGGAGCCGAAGCTGAGCGCTTCGCTCCATCTCATCCGGATCCTCCATTTCCTGGAACTGGCTGAAGTACTGTTTGGCTGATGGGAAATTCACAAAGAACCTACAGGGGGGGGCAAAAAAATTGCATTACATCCATCCATCTGTTTTCTACACATGAGAAAAAAAAAAAAAAAGACTAAATTTTTTTTTTTTTTAAATCTCAACTTTGAAACTCGCGATTTCCAGTTTCAGGAAAAAAAATGTTTTTCGAGATCTCGAGTTTCCCAAAAAATTATGAAAAAAACATATTTAAAAAAAAAAAAACATTTTCAAAAAAATGACATTTTGGACATTTTAAGGCCTTAAATTAAAATGATTGGATTTAAGACTTTTAAAGACCCCGCAGATACCCTGTTAACGATTCGTTTGATGTTATATGCATGAAAAAAAAGTGCCTTTCCTTCAAAAATAAGGACATTTCTAAGTGAGCCCAAACTTTTGAACGGTAGGATGTACGACGTCCAGAGTGCTACGCTCCATCGTGGTCTCTCAGATCTGCCGATCGACTGCTTCTGTCTGACTGTACCCAAACACCAGGCTGCAGCTCAGAGGGGAAACCGGTCTTTCACGCAGCCTTGACTCCTGAACTCTGGAATGAGTTGTTTTTTGTGGTTTTTATAGCCTTGTGAATGTGAGATGTTGTGTTTTATTCATTATTAATTCATTTTGGGCAACTGTGTTGTTTTTACCCGTGTCTGTAACACTATGGGCAGAAGAAAAACTGCACAGAAAGGACTTGCAAAATCCACCAACCCAAGAAAGACATGTTTAAAATTATTCTTTCATTCTGCACTTTCATTTAAAGCATGTCATGATTTTTCTGGCGTTAATCTGGTAAACCCCGTGTGTAATCCCCGCTTACTTTTTAAACAGAGAAAGCCTGTTCTACTGTTTTTTCTCACACTTCAATAAAGAAACACCAGAGCGCATTAACAGCACAAGCACATTACATGGACAAGAAAGACGACGCCGCCTCCTAACGTCGCTCTTGCTATTTATTCTGGTTGGAAATAAAAGATGACAGCTCTGACATCTATTAGATTAACTGAGACAAATCCCCTTAGAGTCCCATTATACGTGCACAAACGTGTTGTAATGGTAACCGCGCATGTGTCACAACAACAACGTTTGACCAAACTAAGACGATAGATGAACGACAAAAAACAACAACGATTCAACGTTATCCTTTAAACGCAGCATATGCAATTTCCTTCTTCTAAGTCAAAAAAATAATTAAAGACCTAGTTTGATGTCATCAGGACGCAGCGTGGCCTCCAGGCAATCGTTGTTTTGTTGTGTCGTTTGCGCTTCACGTGGAGAGAGCGGCGGTGGCAATGAGTATTCATGAGTCATTAGTGATAAATACACACAATAAAATGACTAAAAAAAACCATAAGACGACACGCTGGTTTACTGAGTATCTTCCTCCTTTACTCTGATGTTTGTTATTGCAGAGACAGTACATGCAATTATGTCATTAAAAGTGACCTGGAATTCAGAATTCTATGCATTTAACCCTAGATCGCTAACGCCGGGTGATTTTTACCCCAGGTAATAAATACACCCAATAAAAAGTATTTGTCATCAACATATAGCAAAACATGACAATACATGACAATACATGACAAATTATAGTATGACGTTTTTGTTGAATTTTGGACCAAAAAATGTTTTTCAATTTTTTTTTCATATTTTAGATGACATATTTAAGTATGAAGTTTTTGTCAAATTTTGGACCCAATTTTTTTTTTCAATTTTTTTTTTCAAATTTTAGACAACATATTTCAGTATGACGTTTTTGTCAAATTTTGGACCAAAACATTTTTTTCATTTTTTTTTCAAATTTTAGACACATAGTATAGTATGACGTTTTTGTTAAATTTTTCAAAAATGTTTTAACATTTTAGGCGACAGTAAAGTTTGACGTTTTGTCCAATTTTGGACCAAAGTTTTTTTTCAAATGTTTCAATTTTTTTTTCAAATGTTTAAAAAAAAAATCAAATGTTTAAAAAAAAAATTCAAATGTTTTAATTTTTTTTCAAATTTAAAAATTTTTGACGACATAGTATAGTATGACGTTTTTTTGTCAAATTATGGACCAAAATCTCTCTTTTTCTTTTTTTTTTAATTGTCAAATTTTAGACGACAGTATAGTAGGACAAATGGAATTCGGAATTCTATCCATTTAACCCTAGAACACTATCGCTCAAATACACACATACATTTATTTGCTCAGGTGAAAACCACCCGTCAATGGTGTTCTAGGGGTTAAAGTGTGCTGGAAATGTTTTGGCCTGTGTAGCTAACACAAAATGTTACATACTCTTTAATTCTGATTAGTGTCTTGTCATATTAACTTAGAGAGTAGTTTGTGATGCTGTCCACCTCTGCACCCTGGAGATGACAGGTGCTGCCTGCAGAGGCTTTCACACATCATCAGTGTGTCCATGGTGGTGAAGTTGTTTTTTATTGACTCTTTAAGTATAATTAGATGCAGGTGCGCTGAAGAAAGGTGTTTAATTCTCCTGCATGTGTGGAGCATCTTATGTGAGTGGATCAGCCTAGAGAAAAAGAGCCCTCACTGAAAGGCAAAGATTTAAAAAGCTTCCACGACATTATGAATGTAATCAAATAACATTTTCTTTGACTCACAGCGGTTGAAAGCAACAGACTCACACAGTATAACTCCTTTACTCCAGAGGATCTTTGGTTTTTCTAAGCCAAGGAGTCACATAATAGATAAAATATTACTTTAAACTTAAAAAATAATAAAAAATGTATTATAATTCATTTACAAAACACATTCAGTGTAAGTACACATAGCATGTCTATATGTCAAGTTAACAACTGGACAAAAAAATTATTCAAAATGTTTTTCAAATGTTAGACAACAGTATAGTATGACGATTTTGTCAAATTTTGGACCAAAATCGTAAAAAAAAAAAAAAAAATTGTCAAATTTCAGACAACATAGTATAGTATGATGTTTTTGTCAAATTTTGGACCAAATTTTATTTTTTTTCAAATTTTGTTTTCAAATTTTCGACGAAATAGTATATTTTTTTGGTCAAATTTTGAACAACATAGTACAGTATGAAGTTTTTGTCAAATTTTGGACCAAATTGTTTTTTTTTGTTCTTTTTACACATGAAAACAACGATAGTACACGTAGCATGTCAATATGTCAAGTTAGCAACTGTGTTTAGCTATCGTCGACGTGACCGTTCGCTATTTCCGGCTTAACAGGAAGTTTATTTTGAAAGTCCGTACCTGTGGTTTTTGACGCAACTTAAAAGTGACGAACAAAACTACAGCAAAAAACGGGGCGACAAAGTTCAGAGGAGGATAAACATTGCAAGATTAAGCGATAACACATTTAATAGATAACAGTGAAAATTATATTAGTATCAGTCAAGAGTGGCAACAAGGTAAATATTGTTTTGTGTTTTTTATTTATGCTAGCTATGTGAACTTTTGTGTCTGCTAGCTTACTCGGCGATGAAAATCTGCTGTTATTTGCCACGGAAATGCTAATGTTGTGTTTTTTCTGTCTAATTTTAGCATTTAGCTCTTAAGTTGTTGGTCTTTCGTCATCAGTAATGGCGCCCCCTATCTTTGACAATGTAAAAAACAGATGCATAACGTTATTTTATGTTTGTTGACGTAAGAGATGATAAAATATGTTCGTCTAACAATAATAACTTTATTGTTTATATGAATTATCAGGTCTACATCCAAGTCCTGGATCTGCCTCCTCATCCAGATCTGCCTCCTGAAACGGCCTTGGCTTTAGGTATGAATGCACCGTGTGCCTAAATTAGGATTAAATGCTCTTTGATGTGTCACCAGATTTATAAATCTATTAATTACCGATTAACCTCTGGGAGCCGTGACCGTCTGAAACAAATCGCTCTCCTGGAGCAGCTCGCCAGTCCTGACGCGCGCTCACAAAACTCAGTATGTGACAAGATAACGTCACCGTTCAACAACAAAAAAAAACAATATATAAATATAAGCACTGATGTGGAAAGAAAATGACATTCACCTTGTGTTTTAAGAGTGCTTTAGTGTTGTGATAGTAGTAGTAAATTCCTTTCTTCAACCACCCTGATAGATGTTTACAGGGATGTAAACAAAGAAAAGGTAAATTGTCTTTTCCTCGCCTTTGATTCACGAGGTTTGACAGTTTTCTGTCACGGTCGACTCTGAAGCGAGAGCAGCAGCAGCAGCAGAGAGTCGCTGTAATGCTCGACAAATAAGAACATTCCCCAGAAGCGGAGCTAAAGGGGGCTTGTGAGGAATCTGACAGATTAAGCACAATGACAACAATGCACAGAGCGCGGTTCAGAGATAACTGATGGTATTTACACGAGAGAGAGAGTTCTGTTGTTGTTGTTGTTGTGTGACCCACTTAAAGACGAAGAAGAACCGCTCGTGCAGTCATCTCCCGGTTGGAGTTCTTCACCCTCGGCAGCATCGCTACACCGCAGATCCGCCGAGATCCTACAAAGGCTCAAAGTCGCCCGCGGCACTTCTAGCTGGGCTCTGTAGCAGCTGTCACATGTACACACTCGGTGACAGGATAATACTGTCTGTTACTTGCTAGACCTCAAACATGAAAGTTCACTGCAGTGCTTTAAGGAAACCGCTCTGATGCTTTCTTTGAAGAAAAACACACAGTTCTTCTTCTTCTTCTACATCTTCTTCTGCTTTGTGTGCCAGTCGCTCTCTACTTTGGAATGATGTTTAATCCCCTGCTGGGCAAGGCCTGGATTTTACAAAGACAGTAAATGCACCAGAGAACAGGAAACCTTAATTCTTTATTCGTCTGGTGGTGTGATAATCTATTGTTCCTTTGTAGGTTTGAGTCTTGGAATCAAATATTTGACTGGTTTAAGAATATGTTAGGCGTTGTTTTTTTTATCACCTTTGAACAAAGAATACTTTGAACGCAGATTAACTGCATTTATTCAGGTAATAAGTCTGTAGTTTTAACTAGGGATGGGAATCGGTATCGGTCCAATACTGGTCAAAATCACTCAGTAAAAGCATTTTAGCTGAGTCATGTTTGGGCTCTTTATTTTTTCTTTTATACACAGTTGGAGAATCGCGTCTTAGAAATGACTCGGCACAAATGTGTCGGTCACAGCTTCGTTCATAAGCTCATAAATGATCTAAAATGACAACAATCGGATGAGTTTTTGATATCGGAAACCAGGAAGTGGTATTCGGGTCATCCTTAGTTTTAACCCACAAACGGCAACCTCACGGTGGCGTCGCAGGTCAAGTAAGAGGAGCATTAAAGCGAACCTAGACAGGAAGTTCTAATTAACGCTGTTTTTTTTAGTGTGTATCTACGTCATTACCTTGTTTACGAAGCCCTGAAGGTTCAAAACAAACAGTTCAGCCACCGCTGAGAACGCTGTGTTTTATTGTAATCTCTGAAAAAACCCCGTCCGGTTACGTAAACACCGGTTCTCCTGAACAGCAGATCCTCCTGCTCCGGGCACTAGTCCGGGCACATCCGGTTCCGTACATTGAACCGCAGAAGAAGAATAACGTCCGTTGTGGAGGTGTTTCACGAGCGACGGCGTCTTCTGACTCTGGGTCAAAGGTCGTCAAAGGGACTGCGGCGGGGAGTCGTGAAGAAGCTATTTTTAAACACTGTTAAAACAATGTTTTGATAATGAGGAGCAGTGCATCCACCGTTCCAGAGGGGGGAGCTGCTGCGCTTCTGAGAGCTGGTGTGCTGAATATGTCACTTCCGGGTGTTGGCCAATCACAAGACGGTTGGGAATCCCCTACGCTGGCTAGCCAATCACAACGCACTCTGTCTTCTGGGGGGTGAGATTTCAGTCTGAAACACCGCGGCTGAGGAGAGCGTCAGTAAGGAGAGATTTCTATCGGCTCGTTTACAGCAACTAGGAGGTTTTTGACCATAAAAACAAGTTAATGTATGTAAGTAGACCTCCATAACTAACATATACGTGCAACAGGACCACTCTATGTGAGCTTTAAAAGTCGTTTGTCACCTGCTCGCGGTGACAGAAGCAATATCCTCTGGACTTAAACGTGAACTTTGACGCTCCAGTTTTACTGTAATGCTTCATGAATAATGAAGCACAGTGGCAAACATGTAGCGCGTGTCGTCCCAGTGTCGGGTAATTTGTAGAGCTCGCAGCACATCCTCGCACCTGTCTCTGCATTTAAATGAAGTCATTAGTGGAGCTTCTTAATCACACTTTGATGAGAGTGTGGAGGTTCTTTCTTCTTCTCTTTTTTACAACCTGGAACCTCGCTGCTGCGACTTCAAAGAAGGCAAAACTATAAAAGACAAAGGCAATCGGATGAATGTGGAAGCAAAAAATTGGTCAGAATTTATTATTCTTAGAATAATAATTTCACCTGTGTTGTTAGCATGGAAAAAACGGACTGGACTTTGCAATGTTTTTCTGAGATGTGCTCAAGGAATATATCACTGTTGATAGATAGATAGATAGATAGATAGATAGATAGATAGATAGATAGATAGATAGATAGATAGATAGATAGATAGATAGATAGATAGAGTAGACAGTGTTCTGGTTGTAAGTTCCAGTTTTTGAAAACAGGAAGTTTAGAATAATTAATTTTATGCACGCACACCAATTAGTGATAGTGAATTTGACCTCTATGATTAACCTCCATCCTTATTATTATGCACCAGTGTGGAACACACACACACACACACACACACAGAGGTCACATGCAGGTTACAGCCACTCTTTTGTGGTACGATCTACTTTTTATTTTGCATTGTACATGGGTTTACAGTGGGTTCTTTGAAAGGTGCCATATTATTATTATTATTAGTAGTAGTAGTAGTATTGACTACTCACATGTGCCGTGTTTTATTGTTTATTTTCCTCTAAATGGCAACAAAACTGTGCTATAATCATGTGCTGCTGAGGGAAAAAAAACACCTGAAGCGAGTGTAAGGGAGTGTTCGGGGTTCGCTTAAACTGCACATGAAATTAATAAGATAATAAACAGGACGAGACACGAGAGAGAGCGAGAGTGGCTTCGGGCAGCATCGTCTTCAAACACTCTTAGAAATAAAAATGCTAAGTAGAACCATATAAGGTTCTTCGGCTTGTCCTCATAGGAGAACCCTTTTTGGCTTCAGGAACCCTTTCGGGGTGTTTAACCATAGACTTCCATTCAAACGGAGCTCTTTTTGCAACCAGCAGTATTGCCCCCTGGTGGCTACTGGAGTAAACTGTTACTTCCTGCCTCGTCTCGTCGGCCCACAACATTTAAGAAGTTTTTTAAAAAACAGCATACTGAGGACCAGTGAGGGTTCCTCAATTTGGTACAAAAACCCATTATTTATAGCCCTGGTGTTTTACACATGTTTTGCTCTGTGGCTCCACCTGCAGACATTTTATGGTAACTGCACCCAGTAGTTCTTTATAGATGTCATTCATGGAGTAGATATTTGTAATTGTTTTGTTTTATAGAGTGGAAATGCTGGTCCTCACTTTGTCAGCAACCCGGTCCTCAGTGTGCAGCAAGTACAAAAGTGTGTGTGTTTGTGTGTGTGTGTTCTTCTATTTTCTAGCTTTGTGAGGACCAAGAATTGTATATTTTGAGGGCTAATACCTGGTTTTAGGGTATTTTATAGTAGTATAATATTTTGTTTTAAACAGGAGAATTGTGCAGAAGTCACTTTTACTTAAGTGAACTTTGAACTGTGACGTATTTCCAAATTTCTCAAATCCGATTTCAACGATGTTTTTGTACTATTTCCTCAGGTGTGTGTTTGTATAGTTGGTGAAAATGCAAAGAAATCTTATAAATCTTATCTTATAGCCTCTGTATGTATGTTTTTAATGCAGGAAAAAGCAGCCTTAAATGCTCTGTGTTCAAAGGGTTGAATAAATAAACATATAAATAAGACTTTTACAGCAAGAAATAACCTTAAGAGAACATCTCAGAAACACTGGTGGTTTTATATCAATAATAATAATACTCATTAAGTCACTAACTTCACTAAACGGTGAATTTGCTTCTTGTGAGAGACACATCTTTGAAGATACAGCAGCGGAAAAAAAGGGATGAGATTCATCGTGACACTGCTTTATGAAAATGCGCTCGATTTCCCCCCATTAGCACTTTTCTATAAGAGCCACGCGTGCACACGAGGGTTTGATTGCATTCACGGAGCTGCCATATGCAGCGCTCTGCTCACGCCCTGGGGTGCACACACATACAGTCACAGTATTCACTCTTTGGTGCAATTGCATTTGCACTCATTGGTGAGATGGAGTGAAGCTAATGTCGCTGTCTGTTCGCTCTCCGC
This sequence comes from Microchirus variegatus, assembly GCF_963457635.1. Lineage (NCBI taxonomy): Eukaryota > Metazoa > Chordata > Actinopteri > Pleuronectiformes > Soleidae > Microchirus > Microchirus variegatus. The sequence continues at coordinate 16,699,443 of NC_139824.1, forward strand.
GTCTCCCAAAAAGAAAAAAAAAGCAGATGGATCGAGACGATTAAACGCGCGCAAATGTAAGATCTCGGCGCTGACCCGGCGTCGGCCTCCAACGAGGAAGTGCACTGCTCACCGACTGTGGATGATTACGCACGCTGATTAAAAATGTCACGTAAAGGCCTGAAATAATCTGTCAAATCAATTAGCGCATCCACAGGAAATGACAATTAATGATTTAGCACTTGGGAGTTACTTTTTCCGGAGAGGAAATGCCAAACATCCAGAGTGTTTTAGAGCTTTAACTACTGTACAGATTACACAATAATAATCTGACCTTGGACTCTGTGCAACGGCTATTTAAAAATATTGTGATATTTTGAAAAAAATAACATGGTTTATGGAACGATTTCTTTCACATTCAAATTTTAGGGGTGGGAAAATTGGGATAATATTATATATCGGGAACTAAAAAAGAGCAACAGAGGAAAACATGGATAGTGAGGCATGCTGGGACATATTCAAGTGCCAAAGCTGTCATCCACAGATAAGAAAATGACACACACACACACACACACACACACTTAAGGATGTTAAGCTCTCTTCCCTCAGAGACTCACCCACTCCAAACTGAAAAAATCATTTTGTCTCGCTCACATCATCGTTCTCTCTCGCTGTCCATTTTTAACAAGGCCTTAAAGGATTTATTCAGGATCTATTAAGCTTTATTAAAGTCGAGCCGCGTTACAGCGCTGCCTGTTGACCTTTGTGTTTACAACGTGCGGTTTGAACTCCTTCAGAAGAAGCTGCTGGTCATTTGAATACAGCATTTGTATATTAATATACAAATGTATGAGAATCCTTAAGTGTCTTTCAAGTCAACATTTCACCGTATGAACCATCTCTGAGGGCCTCTCTTCAGCATCCTAATGTGATGTTCCCGCCTTCCCTTCATTTGTCACAGCTCAGTTACTGGTGGTGAGAGGGTGAGGGAATGGATGTGTGTGTGTGTGTGTGTGTGTGTTCTGCTATGTTCTAGCTTTGTCAGGACCAAAGATTGTATATTTTGAGGGCTAATACCTGGGTATTTTATAGTCGTGTATATATATAGTTTAGTTGTGATGGTTAAGGTTTAGAAGGCTATAGGGAATGCTGCTTAAATATGTGTGTGTGTGTTCTTGTACTTGCGGCATACTGAGGACCAGTGAGGGGTTTTTAACCAACAAAGTGAGGTCATTTTTAAGAAGTGAGGACATTTTGCCAGGTCCTCACTTTGTTTTCATTCCAATCACTTCCTGAGGTTGTAAACATGCTATACTCTGTTTTTAACAGAGCTCCTCAATTTGGTACAAAAACCCAGTTTTTTTCCACACATGTTTTGCTCTAGGGCTCCACCTGCAAACATTTTATGGTACTGCACCCAGATGATGTCATTAATGGAGTAGATATTTGTAATTGTGTTGATTTATAAAGTGGAAATGCTGGTCCTCACTTTGTCAGCAGCCCAGTCCTCAGTATGCAGCGAGTACAAGAATGTGTGTACCAAGAATTGTATATTTTGAGGGCTAATACCTGGTTTTAGGGTATTTTATAGTAGTATATATATATATAGTTTAGTTGTGATGGTTAAGGTTAGAGACTATAGGGAATGCTGCTTAAATATATGTGCATGTGTGTGTGTTCTTGTACTTGCGGCATACTGAGGACCAGTGAGGGTTTTTAACCAACAAAGTGAGGTCATTTTTACAAAGTGAGGATATTTTGTTTGTTACATGCTATACTCTGTTTTTAACAGAGGACCTCAATTTGCTACAAAAAACCCGTTTTCCAGCCCAGGTTTTTCCACACATGTTTTGCTCTAGGGCTCCACCTGCAGACATTTTATGGTACTGCACCCAGTAGTTATTTTTAGATGTCATTCATGGAGTAGGTATTTGTAATTGTGTTGATTTATAAAGTGGAAATGCTGGTCCTCACTTTGTCAGAAACCCGGTCCTCAGTTTGCAGTGAGTACAAAAATGTGTGTGCGTGTGTGTTGAGCCATGGCGCATGAATTACACTCCAGAGGATGAACACACACACACACACCCCGTGAACTTCTCTGTCTTTAGTAGTAGAGACTTTATAATAAACAAATTCAACATATACTGTATAATTCAAGCTACTTACAAAATGCCAGTTTGTCTAATGCTATTTCACAAGTTTCTCGACTTTAATCTGACAATAATACAATAAAACATCATTGTTGTGTCCATATTTAGCTTGACATTACACACATCACCGTATTTTTTACTCCCAAACAAAGAATATTCCACTTTCACATCAACCGCTCAAATTCAAACACTTGGGATTTGGAACATGTAATGAGATGATTCATGTCTCCGTGTCTTTGTATATTTTCAGGAAAACCATTTATATTTAGGGGATTTGTTAAAGTGGAGGAGAACGATGAGACTCGCACCACTTCACTTCATCGTAATTTGCTGCGCACGGAACGGTAACTGGCTGGGATTTCATCGAAAATATCAGTTCTCCCTGTGAGAATAAAGCATTTAAACGTTCCCTGAAGGTTCTCCTGTGTTGTGTTGTTGTCCTAACCTTCCCTTAAAGGCGCCATATGTGAGAATGTGGCCAAAAACGGTTACTACGTTCAAATTCAAAATACAGAGGTCTTTTTAGGTTTAGTTTTTCTGACGTAACTGGTTCAACCCGTGGTTGCTCGGCAGCTGAGACTCTACTGACTGCAATGATTGGTAGACGGCGGTAGGTGGCGCCACATGACGCCAAAACATGATTTTCAGTCTGCAAAAAAATATTTTAATGCAAATTTTTGTCTGTACTGTTGTTGTTGGTGAGTTCAGTTTGTTATATGAACATTATTCCTCAGTCTCTGTGACATATTAGGAGGATTTTATGTCCAGTTGCTTTGGATTTATTACATAATGCACCTTTAACGTTAGTTTTTGGTTCCCAGAAGATTCAAAACTTTAGTTTATTGCGAAGTTTTCTCATGCTGAGACATGTTTTTCTTTGTTTTTCCACAGATAATAATAATAAAAAAAACAAAACTCACCTTATGAGCACGGACACCCCCACGTCGTCACAGCTCTTGTAGACCTGTCCCCACGTGTCCTGGATGATCTCCCTCTCCGTGTCGGACAGCGGCTCGGCTCTCTCCGGACGCTCCTCGCCGACCACCTGTCCTCTCTGCAGCCGAGGAGGCGCAGGTGGAGGTGGAGAGGCCGGCGGCGGCGGCGGCGGCGGCGGAGACTCCCGGCGAGACATCCTCCTGCGGCGCAGCAGCCCGGAGGCTCCCAGCAGGGCTCGCGGGAGGTAGGGAGTGAGGGAAGGGGGGAGGGAGACGGAGAGCTGAGACCCCACGGCGGGAGCTGGTGATGGGGTGAGGAGCAGAAAGAGGAGGAGGACGGAAGAGGAGGAAGAGGAGGAGGAGGAGGTGGAGGAGGAGAGGACAAAGACAAGAGTGGAGGCAGGCAGTGACAACAAGAAAAAAAAGAGAGAGAAAAGGGAAAATGGAGAATTTCCCCCCCAAACTGCCACCCACAGAGCTCTCCCTCACTTGTCCTCCCTCCACCTACAAACTTACTTCTCTCACTCTTTCACCTCCTCCCTCTCTCTCTCTCAGTGTCACTCCTCTGCTGCCTCCCTCTGATCCTGTCGCTCAGCTGAGTGTGTGTGTGTGTGTGTGTGTGTGTGTGTGTGTGTGTGTGAAGACCTGATGAAGTGAGAGAGGGGAGGAGAGAGAGAGAGAGAGAGAGAGGGAGGCGGGGGGGATCTGGAGGAAAAGATAAGGGTCTCTGACACACACACACACACACATGGGTTTGTGCAGCTATTCTTCTGAGGACCCTGCACTGATTTCCCTTCATTCGGAGGTTGTGCCTCATGAAGACCAACCAGGTTCTGGTCTTCATGAGGACGACTTGTACACTCTTAGAAATAAGGGTTCCAAAAGGGTTCTTCAACAAGGGCTGAGGTTCTACCTGGAACCATTTGCTTCTGAAAAACCCCTTTAAAACCCCTTTCCTGAATAAAGGGTTTAAAAAGGGTTGCTGGTGGAATGCTCCAAAAGGGTTGAACCATTTTATAAAGGTTCCAACCGCAGCCAAAAAGGGTTCTCCTATGAGGAACTACAAGTACTTTTTATTGGGTGTATTTATTATCTCGGGTAAAAATCAACCCGGCGTTAGTGATGGTGTTTTGAATTTGAGCGATTCTAGTGTTCTAGGGTTAAAACTTAATTTCAGAGATTTAGGAGACGGACTACAAACATGATTTGCAGTCTGCGAAATATATATTTTTTAATGCAAATATTTTGTCTGTACTGTTGTTGTTGGTGAGTTCAGTTTGTTATATGAACATTATTCCTAAGCCTCTGTGACATATTAGGAGGATTTTATGGCCAGTTGCTTTAGATTTATTACATAATGCACCTTTTATTTTGCATCATAAATAGTTTTATGAAGTATACGCGTGATATCCTGATGCAATATGACGGCCCCCTCTTGACCACAATAGATGTGCATTGGCCCCCAGGTCATTTTAGTTCGAGACCCCTGCTGTAAACGTTCGTAATAGTCTAGTCTCGTCTAGTAAGGGCAGACCGCTTAGCAGATACTAAACGTTATCTCGCTTTGATTTATTTCTGTCATAGAAACCCGTGCTTTACCCTGAGCTAGTTGCCAATTTGGCAACATGTGCTTTAAAGGAGAGCAAAAGTACCTTTTTAAAGTAATATCGAATAATCGTTAGATAAGCCCTGTAGTGGAAACGATCGTGATTTTAAATGCAAGTCTTCATCAGTCGTGTCACTATTTTGCAGATAAAGTGGATTTAATGGAAACTACAGACCAGAAAATGAAGACGGTGAGCTGAGAAATCATTTAAGCTCGAGCCGAGTCGCACTTTTATCAACAAGATGTCACTCTTGTCTTGTGCGCTGTGCTGTGCTTTCCCGTAGCCAATAAATTAATTAGTTTTTTCTTTGGTAAAGTGACAGCTTAGAAACCTTTTCCGGTGGATAAAATCAGATCAGTTTCCCCTTTTCTCTCTTGTAAACTGTGGGGATTTCAAATATCCACATGTTAGTGTTCACGCTGAGGAACTCTGGATTTAATTCAGCCCTCTGCCCTGCAGCTAATCACTGCTGATAATTACAGCGCTCGCCGCCGCCACACTGCCTCCTGAAAGCTGGGCCTGGTCGACTCACTGACTGACTGACTGACGGGGAGATGTAATAACCGTTGGGACTGATGCAATATGTTGGAGAATTGCCGCCTTAAATCTCATCTTCTGTGGCCCGTGTGTGTGTGTGTGTGTGTAACCTGCAGCAGAGGCTGGTTTGATGCTCCAGGAGTTCCCTCAGCCAGAACCGATCCACGCAAGACTGCCTTTGCCGCTCGTGCAGCACAGAATAACAAACCCGTGTGACCTAAAAAATAAGAAATTCATACTTCTCTGGAACTTGGAACTGGAACTTTGAGTATATGCTGGATCTCTGCCTGAAGGACTGGTTTTTATTTATGTATTGAAACTCTATTGATTGAGGTCCAAAAAACATACAAAGCTATGTTTTGTGTGTGGACATAATTTTGTCTGGGATCCAGAACTTTAAAGGGTGTTTTCAGGGTTAAGACCCAGTTTTAGGGTTAGGCTCTTAGATGTGATGGTTAATGTTAGGGTAAGGGACTAGAGAACACATTATGTCAATGATGTGTCCTCACTGTACTTATATTATATTATATTTTCTGGCATAAACACTGACCGTGTCAGGACCAGTATAGTCCTCATGGAGACCAAAACCTGGTCCAGCCCAGGAGCTGAAGTTTAGGACTAAGTTGCATGTGGCATTAAGGGGTTATGGTTAGGTTTATGTTAAGTTAAGGTTCAGGATAATGGTTTGTTTGAGCCGTCCAAATGAATGCGTCATTGTATAATAGTTTTAGATTTTTCATTAGTTTTAGATTTCATTTATTTATTTTTAAATGAGTTTTTTTAATTTTAATGCTTAGTTTTAGTTTAGTTTTTATTAGTTTTAGTGTTAGTTTGAGGTTGTTTTTTTGAGTATTTGCCAGGTACAAGATTCAATATGGTCATAATAAGTATTGTGTGATAAAAACCCAGGAAAAGATGCCATTTTTAAAAACTTTATTAGGACAAACGAACAAGAACAGTGAGTGTTTCAGTTATTTTCGTTATAGTTTTCATTAACTATAATAACCGTGGTCAGCAGGACAGACTTCCAGGTAAGAGGGATGCTCAGGATGACCTGAGCGCAGGAAAGGAAATAGATAAGAATGTTATTAAAGTCAGTGGCTGCTTCGTAGACACAATATGTTTGTTTTTTTAATCCTAAAATTGCTCTATTTCAGCGCAATCATAATATCACACGTTCTAAGTTGAGTCCAGACCCAATTACCTTAAGAAATTGACCACATTATGTATATATACCGTGAGACTAAAGATTAAACCTATTTCAGGTAAATGCGATGACTGCAAACGAGAAAATTGCCTGTGTTTTTAAACACCAGAATAGACGCTACGTTACTTCTGAGCAAAGTGCACAGCGAGAGGGAAAGAGAACATCATCAGTCTCAATTTGTGGGGAAAAGACAGAGACCCGAGGAGGTCAAACATTTCATCTCTCTCTATAAACTGCTGTCTAGACAAAAGCAGGAGATGGATCGTGGAGGACAATGCTGATGACAGGTCTATTATGCCGCCGAGGCAACTGGAGAAACCCTAACAAGTGAGAGATGGGGGCGGGCGGGGCATTCCGGGTGTCACTCTGTCACTCATGGAGACCCGATGAAATAAGTCACTCAGACACAGTGCATCTGTCACTCAGGCTCCGCCAGCATTCAAGCATGGAATTTAGATAGAAATGTACAGTCTTAACTCTTAACTGGTAAATCTGTGTGGCACGACTGAAGTCTTCCTGGATGTAAACGTAGAGCAGTAAAGGACACTTGACGTAAATCTGTCTGCCCACACAGTGTATCATCACACAGTATATATATTATATTATATATATATATATATATATATATATATAACACAGCTGTCTGTGAACAGAGCTGAGTCTCTGCAAAGTCTTCCTGCTGCTGCCCTCTACTGTCTGTAATGTGGAGGATAAAGCGCTGGAAGATGAGTGAATGAATGATGAATTCTGGGCCCTTTCAACAGTTAAAGGTGCATTATGTAATAAATCTAAAGCCATAAAAACCTCCTAATATGTCACAGAGACTCAGGAATAATGTTCATATAACAAACTGAACTCACCAACAACAACAGTACAGACAAAAAATTTTTTTGCAGACTGCAAATCATGTTTATGTTTTGAAATCATGTGTCGCCACCTACCGCCGTCTACCAATCATTGCAGTCAGTAGAGTCTCAGCTGCCGAGCAACCACGGGTTGCCTGTTACATCAGAAAACGAAACCTAAAAGACCTCAGTGTTTTGAATTTGAATGTAGTAACCGTTTTTGGCCACATTCTTACATATGGCGCCTTTAAGACTTATGTGATTTAACCCTTGAAGGTACGCACCAAGCAAAATGTAAAGGAAAAATCATTTATTTGCATTTTTTATTCACTTATGATAACAATGTATATGCATTTTTAAACACTGATGAAGTTAGCTAGCTAAAACTTGGTCATTGTTAATGATGATCTGTGGAAAAAGTTCCTTATCTTACTCTCAATTAACACAGCCACGGTTTTGACGTTGATTAAAGTGACAGCTAACTCACAAACCCTCTTTGGAAATCAAAGTCCTTGGGGACAACTTTTTTAATCTAAATGTGGCTTGAGGTGATGTGATGAGGCTTTTCACCATGACAACCACCGCTGCTGCTGTGAGCTTCACTTCTTAATTGTGGATATTAAATTAAAGTTATATGATAATGACCTTGGTTTTCTGATGAGCATATGTGAGTGTGTATGTGTTATTATTCACAACAAAGTAAAGCCCATAGGTTAAATAAGGCGATTTGTTGTCGCCTGTCTGCCTCCTTGTTTCAGTACCATGGACAGCGCACCATTAACACCATAATGCAAACAACCTTAAATTATACTGGGAAAGTAATAATTTGACACTGAAACCTAAAGTAAACCGGCAAATCTAACGAGTTATTGTACAAATAATTCCAAGCAAAGAATAACCTCTGACTATAAAATATTAGATTATGCCAATTGTAATCAAACAAACAAGAATAATTTTTCAAAAGCTTGGAAACAATATTTGAATCATTTATTTTTAAAAAGTGGATTAGTTAATGTGACTGTTCATAATTACATTAAAAAGATACAAACCTGAAAGTAGTTTTAATGCATTTATTAAAGCAAATTTTCTTTTTTTTAATGAATCTCTAATTTGTGTTGCATCACCACATGACCACAAGGTGGCAGCAGAAGCAAGCATTTACTTAGAGTGGACTGCAGGTGTTTTGCTGAAGTGATGACATGTTGAATGCGTCTATGATGCAGCTCTTCAAAGCGTTTCTTTATTCTGTTGTATTTTATTTCATGTCTGTTTGTGTGTGAACTATACATCAAAACAAGCACTTTTACTGTGAAATGGTAAAAAATGTGCAATATGGTGATGGATTATTAAGATACACAGCACTGTTAAATTAAAATTATTTACAGGAGACAGGAAAGAAAAACACCCCAGTTACCTGACACCATAAGATAAAAATAAATTATAATTTAAGGTAAAATATAAAATATGCATGGAGTATATACACACCACAGGTAGAAAGTAACGAAATACATTTACTCAAGTTACTGTATTGAATACTTTTTTTGTGTATTTTGTATTTTTTTAAGTACAATTTAAAATCAGGATCTTGTATTTTAATTGAGTACGTATTGACTCAAGTGTTGTACTTAGTTACTTTATAAATCCTATCCGTTACTGAGTAAAAATAAAAATTCAGCACAATGAAGACCTACAGGGGGGAAAATATACACCAGACGCCTTGTCATATTTTTACTACCCTCACACCCCACGCAAAGTAACTTTTACTTAAAGTACATTTCAAATGAACTACTTTTTACTTCTACTTGAGTACATTTTCAGATGACTACTTTTACTTCTACTTGAGTATACTTCATCAAAGTATTGGTACTTTTACTTGAGTACAATACTCAAGTAAAAGTACTTTTTCCACCTCTGATACACACACATACATAAATATACGCACACATACACACAAATATATGTATATATGTACGTACATATACATACATATACACATACAAACGTACATACACACAGGTACCCCATCATTCTTCACAAGCAGGTATCATTTTTATTTCTAATCACTATTATAGCTATTTTTACCATTATTATTATTATTATTATTAGTAGTAGTAGTAGTATTATTATTATTATTATTATTATTATTATTATTATTATTAATAACAATAATAATTAATAATAATTATTATTATTATTATCATCATTTTATTATATTTATTTATATTATATTTATTTAATTATAATTGTATTTATCTTTAATTATTATTAATAATAACAATAACTTTTTTCGCCCACTCCTGACCAGGTGGTAGCATCCAGCAGCAGTGCCGGTCCTCTTTCCAGTCAAGTTTTAGGATGGAATTACTATGGAACCAATCACGATGAAGCATCACTCTCGTCAGCCAATAGTATTTCAGATTCGGGCTTGTGGGCGTGTCATCCGTACCCACCCATGCAGACACACCAGAGTGCGGCGGCGGCGGCGGTGCGGGTCTTCTGTGGCCGACTCAGTGGCTGGAGTTCGGTTGAGAGTGTGTGTGCTGTTGGATGGTGGTAGGAGACGGAGTACCACTGATGAGAGAGCGAGAGAGCGCGGACCGAAGAAGGGACTTTACACGGCACGACTACATTCATCTGCTGGACTGCAGTTAAAACAGTGAGTTTCTTCGGTGAGTGTGAGCGGACAGAGTCACAGACGCGGGCCGGTGTTGTGTCTCCGTGTTGTCGGCGTAGCATCGGCAGCGGAACCGTTAACGCTAGCTACAGCGGATTATTGTGCCCGTGACTTTTCAATGATGGAGGACCGTGAAGCTTAGCTAACGTTAGCCGGAGCCACCACACTGTCCCCGTCAGGGCGATAGTCACAGTCTTTAAAGTATAATACGGGTTTCAGTGATTAGGTTTTTTAGAAGTTTTATACTATAAAAGAAGCTGCTGTGAAGCCATTGTCCGCGTTGCTTTTATCCCGCACGCAGACGTCTATGAGCCGCCCACACCCATGATGGGGAGGCTGCTGCATCTCTGAAACTACCATCTCCTGAATAATAAGTTGTCCCTACTTTTGCTTTTAAATGTGTTATAATACTCAATAATAACCGCTGTATACACGCGAATTTGTGTTGATTGAGTTGCTCGGTGCTGGGTCCCTGAACGCATCTGTAGGAATGGCACGCCAACTTTGAGCTAACGTTAGCAAGCTAAAGTAGCCGATGCAGCTATTTTGGCCCCGGCCGGGCTCCATCATCGGCACAGTAATAGCATTTTTTTTTTTTTACAGCTTATGGTGCAAATATCCTAATAAGTGTAGGTTGTGGTGTGGTGCACAAAACACGGTGGTCTTTGACTGAGTGGAGGATGAGAGGGAGGGGACGCAGTGATACTGCAGCCACACTGTCTCCCCCTCATCCATCCCATGACCTGACCCAGTTTCACGGCTAACCATGAGACTGTATCAGGGACTTGACTGCAGATTAAACATATCTGAGCATCAATCAGCTGAGCCTTATCTTTAGTCTTGTTTGTGCATCAAGTGCCATACGTTTAACAAAGTTCCCCTGCTGTGTCTGCTATCACTTTATTATTGTTATTATTGTTGTCATTCATGGAGTTAATATGTCCTTTACTACTGTGTTTCTCAAGTCGTTTTAAAGACGGCAAACTATTGCGACCCAGTTCATAATCGGACTATTTCTTGGGTAAAGCAGCCCATTTCAAGGGAGATGCGAGTGTAAATTTGATAACACGAGTCTCACATTTATGCATAATGTTATTGAATATATTTCAAATTTGCTGGAAATCCTGCAGAACTCAAAAAAATATCTTGTGACCGATCTGTGGGACCCAGCATAGACTTTATCGACCTTTTGGAATAATAGAATGTTTGCAAACCTAACTATGCAACAGCAAATTTTACTAGGGATGCAATAAAACTATACTGCAATATAATTGCATGTAATGTTAAAGGTGCATTATGTAATATATCTAAAGCCATAAAATCCTCCTAATATGTCACAGAGACTCAGGAATAATGTTCATATAACAAACTGAACTCACCAACAACAACAGTACAGCCAGAATATTTGCATTCAAAAAAATATTTTGCAGACTGCAAATCATGTTTATGTTTTGAAATCATGTTTTGGCATGTGGCGCCACCTACCGCCGTCTACCAATCATTGCAGTCAGTAGAGTCTCACCTGCCGAGCAACCACAGGTTGCCAGTTACGTCAGAAAACAAAACCTAAAAGATACTCTGTATTTTGAATTTTAGTGCAGTAACTGTTTTTGGCCACATTCTTACATATGGCACCTTTAATGTAACTAAGGTAAAAATTATGTATTAAAATAAACCTCACCTTGCTTTATAACATTGTTTTATTATTATTATTTTAAAGAAATGAGGCCATATTTTTATTACACAACTCGGTGACTGTATGCTGTATGTGGGAGGGTTATGCAGAGGGATGGAGATGTAAAAGCTTTACACACACACTGTGTAGGCCAGGTCTTGCATAAGGAGAAACGCTTCAGCTTGCTTGTATTTCATTAGCCAGTCATGGTCATCTTGTGCAAAATAAGCCCATGAAGAAGAAGTAAAAGAAGAAAAAACCTGTTTTGGTTTAACATTTGCATGTGGCTCACTTCCCCACAGAGAAAATGTTCTCAATACTTAAGATGTAGACGTATGCCAACTCTTTGACTCCTTCACAATCTAAATCTTTGTTAAAAAACTCTCCGGTTGCTCTCGTTTCTCATAACAAAGTTACTTTTGAAAACTGTACGAGGCTGGTGGGGGGTGGAATGGAAGGAGAACTTTGTCTGGAATAAACACCCAATGACATGCTTGGACCCATGGACTTAATCTGGAAAATCAGACTGGATTTTTGGGGCCAAACAAAGCCCTGAAACAAAGGAAGACTGCAGATTAACCCCGCTTTAAAAACAATACAACAAATAAGTGTTCATTTCATACCCGTTTTTTACATAACAAAAGGACAGAAGACGATATTAAATGGCAGAATTTGATTGAATTTTTTCTGTTTAAAAAATAACATGTGTAACCCAGTGTTTCCCAACCCTGATCCTCGGGGAACACTGCCCTGCCATGTTTTAGATGTTGCCCTGCTCCAAAAACACCTGATTCAGATGAAATGTAAAATTTTTGAAAAAAAAAAAAATCACAAAAGTTGAAACCAGATTTTTTTTTTTAAATCTTTTCTTTTAACAAAAGTTGGAACATTACATTTTTTTTTTTAAATGACAAAAGTCGAAATATAAGATTTGAAAAAAAAAAAGTTTAAAGTAACAAAAATTGAAATATTAAATTTTTGAGAAAAAAAATAGACTTGAATAGTTGAAAAAAATATTTTTTATTTTTTTTTTTCAAAAATTTAATGTTTCAACTTTTGTCATTTTTTTCAATAATCTAATATTTAGACTTTTGTCATTAAAAAAATTTAATGTGTCAACTTTTGTTAAAAAAAAAAAGTCATGTTTCAACTTTTGTGAATTTCCTTTTTTCAAAAATGTAACGTTTCATCTGAATCAGGTGTTTTTGGAGCAGGGCAACATCTAAAACATGGCAGGGCAGAGTTCCCTGAGGATCAGGGTTGGGAAACACTGGTGTAACCTGTTAATATGTGTGTGAAAGACAGACAAACAGGAAAAGACAAAGAGAGAAATAACACACACACGCATGCGGTGAGACTATTTGGCATTCCCAAATGCAATTTATGAGGAAATGCACATGTGGTTACTATTGTCTTGATCAGTTAAACCCAGCTGATGCATCATTAATGTGATCAATAACAGACTAACCATCTCATCCCTGCAGCCTTTAAATCAGCTGCATACATTTAAAGAAATCCTTTTATTTATACACATGGTTGACTCTTATTTGTCTGCTCACCACAGGTGGCCCGAGTCTTGATCTGCTCCTGGATCCCCCAGTAGCGATGTCACAGAGGAGCGGGCAGGAAGACCCGGAGCGGTACCTCTTCGTGGACCGCGCCGTGGTTTACAACCCGGCCGCCCAGGCCGACTGGACCGCCAAGAGGCTGGTGTGGATCCCGTCGGAGCGCCATGGCTTCGAGGCGGCCAGCGTTCGCGAGGAGCGCGGCGACGAGGCGGTGGTGGAGCTGGCCGAGAACGGGAAGAAGGCCGTGGTCAACAAGGACGACATCCAGAAGATGAACCCGCCGAAGTTCAGCAAAGTGGAGGACATGGCCGAGCTCACCTGTCTGAACGAGGCGTCTGTGCTGCACAACCTCAAAGACAGATACTATTCTGGCCTCATTTATGTGAGTATTACACACGAGAATGCACTTTTACAATTAGTAATGCTGTTCTAGTCATATTTATAACAACTTACTACCCCCAAAAAATCTATTTTATGTGTCCATCTCGCATAATTTTGCACGTAAGTCTCTGGAGAGTCTTAGGGCCAATTCCAATTCCTATCTTAACCCTCAATCTCAACCCTTAATCTTTACTGGCCCTCAAAACCAAGTGTTGAGGGTTATTTTGTCACTTAGAAATGGGACACCCCTTAAATGCAGATACGTCTTCAGACTGTAGGGGGCAGAATAACGCGAAAGCTGCGTCCAGTCTGTCAACTCCAAAAAAGACGAAAAAGAAGAAGAACACATTTACGTCAGGATTATTTATTACGATCTGTTTGTCAGTCAAGTTATTAGGTTGTCAGCTGGTTATAAGATGATACTCGTACAAATATTCAGCTGACAGTTACCACACACCACGGCTTATTGACAAAAGATCGTAAAATAAAAATAAATGTTACGCAACAATGACGTCAGTAATCCATAATATGGGCCTAAACTAAGATAATACAATGGTTTTCATCATTTTTATATCTCTATTAACAAAGAAAATACTTAATTTGTAGCGTACTCGTTTCGCTGCTTTCGGCGCCATCTTTGTTATGGCAAAACACGCAATGCATTCTGGGTAGCCCCTGCTCCCAAGGGTGGTCTCGGAAAATCTCAATATTGATAAGAAGTCCTTTATTCGTCCCGCAGTGGGGAAATTTCCAGACATTGAGGGCGATACAGCCCTTAAACTTGACCCTCAACTTAATTTTTCTGAGAATCGGGACAGCACTTGGACTAGAGATTTTTGAGATTGAGGGTTAAGATTGAGGGTTAAGCAAGCAAGGAATTGGAATTCACCCATAGAGACAAATTTCCTTTCGCGAACAAGTCGCCGTGTGCGACATAGGCCGACTCTTTCCCCTGTGATCACGCCTCACTTACTGACATGCATTCCTGGAATAGCCCAGACACTCAGAGCTTATGTGACACTTGAGACCGGAGGAGGAGGCAGAGGCAGAAGGGTTCACACATCGAGACCCTGAGTCATAAAGAGAAAGGTGGTGAAACTAGACTGGCTGTGACGGTGATGGATGTCGGCTTATTTTACTGGATTATGTACTCGGTAAATTATAAGAACGTAAGCTTTGGGCATTAAATAATAATGTGACTGAAATCATTATCCGAATAATGTTATAATAATTATATTTCTTTGAAGTCAGTGCCCATCAGCTGCTGTTATATTAGGTTTCCTGGGATATGAGCTGTAGTTGGAAGTATTTGACTGGTTTTCTCACACACACACACACACACACCTGGAGACATTACGGATGAAGTCATGACATTTAAAATGTTAATGAAGGCAACGTGATGAGTCATGATTTCATCAGTGTCATCAATCAATGGAGGGTTTTATGGCGTTATGTTATGTTTCACACACAGTTATTCAAAGAAATAACCCACTCTGTTGCAAGAGCTCCTTTGTAACGTGTTTCTGGCTTATATTTTCTTACTTTATCAGCATTATGTGCAGTACTGTGTCATATTCTGTCATCATTGGAATTTTGATTGGAATGATGTGACAGAAAACTGATCTTATTAACTCCAAAATCTGATTTAAATTCATTCTGAAGGACTGCTTTTCGGTCTCTGTCTCTAAGCTCTTTATTAGTATTAAAGGTGCCATATTTGTTTTTTGACGTAACTGGCAACCCGTGGTTGCTCGGCAGCTGAGACTCCACTGACTGCAATGATTGGTAGACGGCGGTAGGTGGCGCTATGGCGCCAAAACATGATTTCAAAACGTAAAACTTGATTTGCAGTCTGCAAAAAAAAAATGTTTAATGCAACTATTTTGACTGTACTGTTGTTGTTGGTGAGTTCAGTTTGTTATATGAACATTATTCCTGAGTCTCTGTGACATATTAGGAGGATTTTATGGCCAGTTGCTTCAGATTTATTACATAATGCACCTTTAAAGTCTTACAACACGTATAATATCTATATGTGATGCTCAGGTGTGTGTTATAGACCTTTTCCGCTACACAAACCAAACACAGCTTCTTAAATGTGAATATTTTCTCATAATACGGCATCAATAATATAATACTGATGAATAATTACACCTGTTTTAATGATTCGCCGCGTAGCTCAGAGGGAACACGTCAACATGATGTCAGTCTGCATCGTAAAACCTGAAAGTGTTGGCCTCGAGCTTTTGTTTAAGTGTCAATGACATCATCAGAAGTTGTTGTTTTGTTGACATCAGCTTGGTGGTGGGGGGGGGAAGGGTTTCATCAGGATCAGACGAGGTGATTCACGATAAGCTCTGACATGTGGTCGATGTCTAGCTATAACGACGACTCCCCGTAGGTCTGCTTGTACGTGGTTATTTAGAAGAAAAATGGCTGTCTTATGAACTTGTTTAGTTTAGTTGTAGTGAATTATTCAGTTAAAAATATGAGTCAAAGTATAACTCTCTATACTATATTCTCGGCCTATAATGGAGACTGAGATCATCCCATCTCCATCTCTGAGCTCAGGCGTATGTGCTGAGTCACATTGTAACCAAAACTCCATGAAAAGAGTTCTTTGTGTTGTGACGATGAGCAACAGCTGTCTGCTCACATGTAACTGAAATGTTTTAATGTTTGATTAACAGCCAGAGAGTGTTCACTTCTTATCCTGCGGGGTCACACAGGTGTTTTTAATCGCATTCAGTTTGCAAAACTATTGTTGTTACTAAATTAACATGATTTTTTTTGTTTATCTAAAAAGCTGAATTCCCCGAGTGTGAAGCTAATGTTTTTATGTGTTTTAATCCCTGACTCCTGCTCTGACATAATCTGCTTTATGACTCCCATACGGCCGTGAATGGAGATTTGCTCAAACTTCAAAACGTAATTTTCTGAGCATAAGTGTAATAAAAACAGTTAAAGGTGCATTATGTAATAAATCTAAAGCAATTAAAGCCATAAAATCCTCCTAATATGTCACAGAGACTCAGGAATAATGTTCATATAACAAACTGAACTCACCAACAACAACAGTACAGACAAAATATTTGCATTCAAAGAAAATATTTTGCAGACTGCAAATCATGTTTATGTTTTGAAATCATGTTTTGGCGTCATGTGGCGCCACCTACCGCCGTCTACCAATCATTGCAGTCAGTAGAGTCTCGGCTGCCGAGCAACCACGGGTTGCCAGTTACGTCAGAAAACGAAACCTAAAAGACCTCTGTGTTTTGAATTTGAGTGTAGTAACCGCTTTTGGCCACATTCTTACATATGGCGCCTTTAATGGTCTGAAGAGTTGAGAAACAGTTATCGTTCAGATAATAATAATAAAGGGTGAAATAACCATTCAAATATTATTTTAATGGTTATTTCACCCTTTATTACGCCGAAGTCTTTTCTAAATAGTGTAGTCGATGGGGTTTTGTTCAGCCCAGTGATCGAGGAGAATACAGTAGTGATGTCACGGTGATGTATTATTGAATGGTCGGCCTCTATAGTCGCACTTTGCTGCATTAGTGGTTTAGTGTGTACATGCTGAGGAGGATGACGAGCAGCTTATATAAACACAGACTTTTTTTTTTCCCTACCTACATGATAGGTTCAATACTTAAAACCTGGATCTTTGCTCACATTAAAAAAGGATTTACTGACGAGTCATCCCCTCTCCCCCTGCTGCTGCTGCTGCTGCCCCAGGTCCATGCTGGGTCACTGATCTGTCTGCCTGGCACTGTGCCCACCACAGTTGGATATATTGAGTATTGGTCGTATAATATCAGTGCCGTTCAGATGGTGGATGGACTGATGACCTGTCCAGGGTGCAATAACAACAGCATAATGTGAGATGAGGATATAGGACAGAAGAGAAAACTAAAATTTTAATTTAATTAATTTTTATTATTGGAAGATCAATCTAGATTTTTTATTTTGGTCATCAATATGTGACTCAAAGAGCCTTAATCTGGCAGCATCTGTTGCCCCCTCAGTTTATGGAGCACGTCGGAGATTAACCTCGTCCTCTGCTTTTCTGGGGTGCTGGGGTGGGGTGGCTCATTTTTAAGTTAAGACCGGTACCCCGTGTGCAAAAGACATGGTGACATGGTCACAAGTTCAACTTACTTGTGATAAAAGCGTCTGCTAAATGACATGTAATGTAATATAATGTAATGTAATACCCCAATTTGATGAGGAATTGCGACCTACATACTGTTTTTTGAAGGATATGTGAATGCAGTCTAAAATATGACCTACAAGCCAGCAGCTTGCAGGTCATGTGATGTTTTCTGTGCTGGTAAAAGGACAATTGTATTTCAAACTATGAAGGTTTTGTATGGTAGTCTATAGTCTTTAGAACTAATGGCAAGCGAGGGCTGAAATATGATGCAGAATTAATTTGGGCGTCTTTATTTTTCCCTTTATTTAAGGAAGGGGGGTTTTAAAGGGTTCTCTGGATCAAAATGGTTCTTACTGGAACCATTAGTGTTACCAAGAACCCTTGAAAAACCCTTTCTTCTGGAAAGAGTTTTTCAGAAGCAAATGGTTCCAGGTAGAACCTCAGCCCTTGGAGAAGAACCCTTATTTCTAAGAGTGTATGAACATGCAGTAAAATCCACATGCGGCACTTTTTCTTTCTCATTCTGTTCCTGCGACGGTGATATTGCATTCCTTTTGTGCTTATTCACTGTCCATTTAAAACAATCGATGTCTATAAATAATAAAGCGCCGTAAAATATTAACCGTTTCGTACCGGTCACTTTTTTTTTTTCCCCTTTGTCTGCAGACGTACTCCGGCCTCTTCTGCGTGGTCATCAACCCCTACAAAAACCTGCCCATCTACTCGGACAACATCATCGAGATGTACCGCGGCAAAAAGAGGCACGAGATGCCCCCGCACATCTACGCCATCTCAGAGTCTGCGTACAGGTGCATGCTGCAAGGTAACGGCAGACTTTTGACAAGTCTGTGTGTTCACATTTGGTGCGATTGTGACCATCACTATTGACTTTAACGTGTTTTTCACGTGGGTGGCAGTGTTAAAGCTCACATAGAGTGGTCCTGTTGCACATATATGTTAGTTATGGAGGTCTACTTACATACATTAACTTGTTTTTATGGTCAAAAAGTTGCTGTAAACCAGCCCATAGAAAATTGTCTTTTTTGACGATGTCCTGAGCCGCCATATTTCAGACATAAATCTCACACCCAGAAGACAGATTGTGTTGTGATTGGCCAGCCAGCGTAGAGCCTTCCCAACTGTCTTGTGATTGGCCAATACCCAGAAGTGACATATCAGCACACCAGCAGCGCAGCTCCCCCCTCTGGAACGGTGGATGCACTGCAACTCATTATCAAAACATTGTTTTAACAGTGTTTAAAAATAGCTTCTTCACGACTCCCCGCCGCAGTCCCTTTGACGACCTTTGACCCAGAGTCAGAAGACACTGTCGCTCGTGAAACACCTCCACAACGGACGTTATTCTTCTTCTGCGGTTCAATGTACGCAACCGGACGTGCACGGACTAGTGCCCGGAGCAGGAGGATCTGCTGTTCCGCTGTTTACGTAACCGGACCGGGTTTTTTCAGAGATCTCGCTGAGCCCGAGATTACAATAAAACACAGCGTTCTCAGCAGTGGCTGAACTGTTTGTTTAGAACCTTCAGGGCTTCGTAAACAAGGTAATGACGCAGATACACACTAACAAAACAGCGTTAATTTGAACTTCTGGTCTAGGTCCGCTTTAAAAACATGGCTGACAACATGGTGGTGGAGCCGCTCTCGATGTAAATATAATTTGCACATTTTGTGACATTGAAAACAAGTTGTACGCTCAAAAACATCAGTATGATTATTGTATATTCCCTTTCTGCCAAATGGAAATAATTTCAAATACAATTTCAGCCAAATCTTACACACACTTGACCTTTTAAAATGGGATTATTTTAATCTTGGATTATCTGTGCTACAGTGGCTGCTGTCTTTCTTGCGCCATTGTAGCACACAAACACATACAAATATACGTCTGCCAAGTTATTACTCTTTACACATGTATTCAAATATACATATATAATATCATTATTTTACGAATGCATGCTAAATATTGTAAAGTAAAGGGGGGCGACCACACAAGACGACGCCTTCAGAGGACCCTTGACTTGTAGGCTGGCAGACTTCCACGCTCTGACTGGGATCAGAGCAGCAAGAACAGAGAGGGTGACCCCATTGCGCTCCACAATAGCTGCCTTTGTGTGAGCGTGAGGGCCGTCCAGTGGGGGGTGGTGACAAAGTGGACTGTCCCGTCACTCCTTACAGGCCTCGCTTTTCCTATGTTGGTGAACAGGAGGAAGTTACGAGTCGTCAGTTATTGATAATTGCGAGATATGTTTTTGTTTGAGTAGCTAAAGTTTCACCACACACAGTTTTTTACGTCACATTATTCTTTCTAGATATATGTATTTCTTTTTTTCTCTGATATTAACGAAGCAATGACCTCTGGCCTCAGGCTGAACTGTCAACAAAACTATAAACATACATGCACACTACCTTATATGCATCTGCACAAAAAAATCTGTAGAAAAACCTGTAATAGAACCTGATTGGGATTAGGAAATTATTATTATTATTATTATTATCTTTATTATAATTAATGCACTGCTGCTCCAGTCCATTTGTGGTGCTGTAAGAATTAACATAGATGTGGTGGAAAAGGAGGTTTGTAGGTTGCAGATTAGCGGTGTTGGCAACAGCTGCTGCTGCTGCTGCTGCTGCTGCTGCTGCTGCTGCTGCTGCTGCTGCTGCTGCTGCTGCTGCTGCTGCTGCTGCTGCTGCTTATTAAATATCCTGCTGTATAGATTAGAGCTGGTGGTTTTCTTACAGTATAGTCCAAGGAAAAACTAACTTGGCAGATTTCCTTGACGTCCCTGTTGGCATAACGGATAACTTTCTCTGCCACGGTTATACTCTGTGTAATTATGTGGTTTACAGAGTATATATTGACTGTATACTGTAATAATTTATGGATAAAAAAAATAAAGGAATATTTCTTCCTCACGTAAAGTAAAAACCTGGCAAATTGACACACTTCATAGCTTTGATTCAGAACGAACGAGACTTTTAATATAAATCACTATTATCTAGAGCTGCAACTGACGAATATTAATAATCTGTCGATTATTTTCTCTCGATTAATCGATGAATCGTTTGGTTCATAAAATGTTAAAAAACATTGATCGGTGTTTGTCAAAGCTGGAAATTATGATGTTCTCCAATGTCTTGTTTTTGTCCACAAATCAAAATGATTCAGTTTTAATGATTTCTTTGTTTATGTGGAGCAAAGAAACCAAGAAAATATGCACATTTAAGAAGCTAAAACAATCAGAAATCTTGTTTTACTCATGAAAAAAGCTTCAAACCGATTATGGATTATCAAAATAGTTGGCGATTAATTTAGTAATCGATTAATAATCGATTAATCGTTTCAGCTCTACTATTATCTACTATCTATTAATCTAATTGCAGTACTACTACAGTAATACTCTTGAAATAGTAATGGCCATCTTAAACACACATGTACACACATGTCTCACATGCTTAAAAGTTCATTGATTTAATATAAAAACAACAAGATTAAATGGATAACTAACTTTAACTGTAGTTATGATTCATTAAAAGTACAATGCATAATATTTAGTAGCATTTATTGGTTGCATGTTGCAGCTAAATACCCCTTACCTCACATTTCCTGTCCAAATGAACCTACGTAGCCTTCAGTTAGCATCGACAGTTTGTACATTGTAGGCTATTATAACAACATGGTGGTCCAAAATGAGAGCTGACACAGCTCCTGATATAAATAAAAACGGAAATAAAATTGATAATCATTATATTTCTGTGTCAGCTAAAGTTTACACACTCAGGACTTTTTAAATGTCACTGATTTACTTGCACTGTCGTCTCACACCTCACGTTTAGACTTCGACGTCAGTTGCCAATTGAACGAGGCGGAACATTTGGGACAAATAAAATAGTTGGATCGAATTTATGACATTTGGACGTGCACAGATAGGCGAATCATGTGTTACGGCTGAAGGATGTCTGAATGTTGCAGGGCTCTGTTAATTACTGCAGCCTTGCTGTGAAGCCAGTCAGTTCTCTCAGTTGGGAGGTTAGACGATGTGTGTGTTGCTTCACAAAGACGTGGGCGTGCAGGCAGCAGACCTCTATATAACTCGCACATGTGTCATTGATTAGAAGTTAAGATACTTTACATGAATGTCCTCGCTGACTTGAACTCACTGACATATACACATATATTCAGTTTTTGTCATATCTGGAAACGTGTAGTGAGAACATGCTGATCTTAAATGAAAGGAGGATGCTCGTGTCAGCAGATGTGATGGATTCCAAGAGGAGGAGGAGCATAAACAGCTCCACATAAAGTGTCCCTAGGTGTGGTTATGATGAAACAGGGGGTCTTTGTTACAGCGGAGATGGAGAAAGAGTCTCTGTTTGGTGTTTAATCGGTCGTTAGGTGAAGTCCGTGTAGACGCATCTTGACTTCATCAAGTTTTCCCATAGCAATGAACCATGCTCCTTATGTTGTTTATCATAACTAATACTGATTTATACACTACCGTTCAAATGTTTGGGCTCACCTGTACCATTTTTGTTGTCTTTTCCATTAAAAGTCACACTTTTATTCATCAAAAGAGTTGCAAAATGAATAGAAAATATAGTCAAGACATTGACAAGAGTAGAAATAATGATTTTTAATCAGAATAATAACTATGCTAATGTCAAAGAACCAGAAAAAACTGTTTTCAGCTGTGCCAACATCATCGCACAAGGGTTTTCTAACCATCCAATAGTCTTCTAACACGATTAGCAAACACAATGTACCATTAGAACACTGGAAATGGGCCTCTATACACCTATGTACATATTAAACCATTAAAAACCAGACGCTTGCAGCTAGAATAGTCGTGTACCACATTAACAATGTATAGAGTGTATTTATGATTCATTTAATGTTACATTCACTGGAAAAAAAGAGCTTTTCCTTCAAAAATAAGGACATTTCTAAGTGAGCCCAAACTTTTGAATGGTAGTGTACGTATATATTTATTTTTAAAACATTTGGGGTGGGGATTGGGCGAGAGAGAGCGTGAAGAATAATGTTTCCAATCAGTTTTCTGTCCTTGTCCTTGTATACAAGCACTTGCTGGGAATGGCTTTATCGAATTAAGTGTGTCCACCACCGCTATGCTAGGTGACCATAATTATGCTTGTTAAAATGAGCCGTTTTCCAGTTGACCCATTCTATTCTACTCGTACTCTAATTGGTACCAGATCAAGTGCCATTCTGTGCCTTTTTCCCCCCCTTAATTTCACAATATTTAATTCTTTGAGCTGTCAGAAGAACATGTTATTTGGTTTCCTCTCAAGACCAAAAATGCACTGGTGGACTTATTGTTGTCTGGTGTACCAGCTTTTTTGGTTATTTACTAGGGTGGGAATTGTCAAGCCTGAGCAGAGCACCATGGCCAGTAGTTGGGTTGTTATTATTAATATCTATAATTAAATATCTCAACACCAATATAGTAACTTATAACACAGAGAGAAACTGGAAGCACTCGGAGAGCGCAAACGTCCGCCAGGGCAGCTCAGCCAACCCCACAAAATAGCGATAAATATAGTGATAGCGTCTACGGATCACGGCTCAAATTTAATCACTTGTTCCTGGTCCCATTGCGGACATTTTCCGGACAAATTTTTTTGTATATTTTCTGTCACCACCAGGAGGCGATGCTTTTAAAGTTGACGCATAGGCGTCTTCAGCAATGGCCCATCATCAATCATCACAAGTTTGGTTCCGATTTGACTTTCCATCACAAAAAAGTTATAAGAGTTTCATTGTGTGTTTGGAAAATTCGGAAATTTCATCCAAATCCATCCGCGAAGTCAAAAGTGCAGGATTTCTCTGTTTATTCACAACATAGAGAACAAAATGTGTTGAATATCTACGGAGCATCTTTTAACGTAGCTTTCTCCGATCATTATCCCACTGTAAACTCCCTCTTCTTCCAGGTAACTTATTTTGCACGAGTAAGGACATCGATATTGTGACCGTCGCCCGCCCTGCTCTGTCTAACGTCTTGCATCAAAATCCCGTTGAAGTCATCCTGAAATTAATTGTTTGAGGAATGTAAAGTATGTTCCGCCAGTGAAACTGTACAGTGTAACCTATACCGTCAGGAGCATAATCTGGGGAATGTTTGCAGTGGCACAGGCTCCGCTCGGAGCAGACGCCGGCCCAACGGCACCTGGGATTCATCAGGTCTTTAATGGGCATTTTTTTTAAACGGAGGTTCAATTCCAGGCTCGACCTCCCGTTGACCTCACCAGTGCATGGGAAGCACGTATACTGTACGTATTCTGCAGTTCAATATCACATTAGAAAAACAATAATCACAAGAAGCTGTGGACGATATTTGACCTTTTCTTCAAAACAATCAGTCGATCAGTGGAGGATCGTTCTCGTTTTCTTGCATGAAATTCCAGTAAAACTGAACAGAATTTAATTTTATAAGTGACTAAAATGACCAGAGGAAGTTTCACTCATGTCACTTTGATCAAACATGTTGGTACAAACATCTGAGCAGTGATTAAGGATTAGCTGTAGTGTTGGGTTTTATCTAAAGTTGACAGCTTAGCATTTAAACCTCGTTGTGATTAAAAGTCTCAAAGGAATCCTGACGGAACCTTCTAACGCAGACCTACAGTTATTCTGTCTAATGCACATGTGTCAAACTCAAGGCCCGGGGGCCAGATGTGGCCCGCCATGTCATTTTATGTGGCCCGCGAGTGATTAATTGGTCTTAAAATTTGTGTTAATCTGTGTTAACCAGATACAGACTTTTAAAACTGTTAGTTTGTCAAGAAACACCAATCGTGGACCGGGTTACATCTATAATGCATCATATTTGTAACTTGAATAAGTAAAAAATACAGAAAGTTATTGAGCAATATGTTACGTTGTTATTTTACATTATATTTGGTTCCATTTATTGTGTATGACAGTTACATCTGGCCCTTTGAGGGTAACCGTTATGCTGATGTGGCCCTCAGTGATAAATGAGTTTGACACTCCTGTCTAATGTATAGATCAGTGTCTATATTTTACATCATCTCCCAGAAGGAGAGGAAAACTTTGTGTTTCACTCCAATGATTTAATGAACTCTGACGTACGCGTTTTATCCCTCTGTACATTTATCCTTTCCCGCTCAGTGATTTATTGTCTTTTTCAGACATCGGACGTCTTTCTTTGGCTTATACATGTGGATTTATTTTGCACCTGATGTAGATATGAAGTGATTTTCTGTCACTATCAAACTCCTGTTGTCAGTTCTACTCGGTCACAGATTTTTATGACTTTCCCAAAAAAAATGCTCCACATAAGAAACACAACTCTCTGGCTCTCCGTTTGTTTCCACCGTGCCTTTGGCTCAAGAGTCAGCTCCGGTTCAGTTTAAACCAGATTACGTTGCCGTTTTAACCGTTGAACTAATGGTTTTTAAATCATCAGACTAGTTTGACTTCTCTATAAGCATTTCTGACACATGGGACAACTGCTACTCCCATTTTTCAGGGGCCCAGACTTAGATGCTTGCACGATATATGGCTAGATTTTCAGAATTGTACTGTGTGTTTTAGTCAAGTATGTTCTTCTCATGCACTGAAGAAATATTAATGCATTTATAGAACTTGTATACACTAGAACAGGGGTTCTCAAAGTTCTGATACCTGAGGGCCAATTTAGGAACCCAACATTGGACTGAGGGCCGCCAAAGGAAATAAAACAGAAAGAAATCCCATTTGTAATCATTTTAATGACAAGATTGCAGTTCTACAGTTTAGCGTTAACTAATATAAGCGTTAATATAATAACGCTTTATAATTTACTGGGTAATTACCCAGTATTTTGGCCATTGTTCTTACCTTCTAATTACAGGTTAATACCAAGTAACACATTTCTGTTACCATATATTTACTGGGTAAATAGCTAGTAATTGGGGGCTGTAGCTACCTGCTTATTACCAGTTTATAACCCAATAATACACTAAAATTCACCATATAGAAACCAGGTAAATACCCAGTATTTTTGTTTACACTTATTGGTCTGTATCCAGTAATGTCCAATAAACATTTAACAAGCTTAGTCGCTCCTGGATTAAAACTATCAACTGTAATTCATTGCAGGGCCGCCAGAAATGTTTCTGCGGGCCGCCATTGGCCCCCGGGCCGCACTTTGAGAACCAATGCACTAGAAGATCTGTTTGCTTCTGTTAATAAGACGGCAACATAATGCTTATTTATTATTTGGCACATGTGTGTTTCTGTATGAATCACAGTGGTTTTGTGATGGCTTTCCTCACCACTGTCCTACGTGAGTAACAGCTTCATAAGGGCTAATTCTTACATAAATAAACACATGCATTAGTGGCATCAGTGAGCAGAAACTGGTCTGTGTGCCACAGCTTCACAATGAATCCACTGTCCTGGGATCAGTTCCCTCTCTCCCTCTCCACCACATGCAGAGCTGCTGTGTTTATGTCAAAGCTGCAAAAAGACATCCTCAGTTTTTTTTTTTCTCTTTTCCAATCTCCTCAACCACAGCCATTCCATAATGTTTTTTTCAACCTTTAAGATCTGAAACTCTTTGCTTTTTTTCATGATCTGAGCTTTTTTACTCTTCAGAAGAGCTTCTCAATAACTTATACGGTATATCCTGAGCTGGAAAGAGCATGACGAATCGCGCCAGAGCCACAAAACGTCTTCATCCGAGTCCTCTTCTACTTATCAGCCTTTTACAGTCTGCAGAGGTTGTTGAGGCCTCAGTAGCCCCGGCAGAGAGTCAGAGAGTGGACGAGAGAGCGGTTTGACAAAGAGCCGATCGTAATCTTTCCACCGTGCCTGACTGCAGCCGCTCTGATAAAGAAGACATTAGCCGCGACTGAGCGCTGTTCGATCCAGATAGGGATGTGAATGCGACCGAGTGAAAGAGGTAGTGGGGGCTAACGAGGGATTGAGAGCAGCAGTTGGACGTTATGGATCGAGAGGATCTTGAAGGGTGGGGAATATAACGTATATACGTAGAGCTGTAACTGACGATTATTTTCATAATCGAGTCATCCGTCAGTTAGTTTCTCGATTAAAGCGGACCTAAACCGGAAGTTCCAATTAACGCTGTTTTTTAGTGTGCATCTGCGTCATTACCTTGTTTATGAAGCCCTGAAGGTTCTAAACAAACAGTTCAGCCACTGCTGAGAACGCTGTGTTTTATTGTAATCTCGGGCTCAGTGAGATCCCACTCCGATGGTTACGTAAACAGCGGTTCTCCTGAACATCAGATCCTCCTGCTCCGGGCACTAGTCCGGGTACATCCGGTTGCGTACATTGAACCGCAGAAGAAGAATAACGTCCGTTGTGGAGGTGTTTCACGAGCGACAGTGTCTTCTGACTCCGGGTCAAAGGTCGTCAAAGGGACTGCGGCGGGGAGTCGTGAAGAAGCTATTTTTAAACACTGTTAAAACAACGTGTTGATAATGAGTAGCAGTGCATCCACCGTTCCAGAGGGGGGAGCTGCTGTGCTTCTGAGAGCTTGTGTGCTGAATATGTCACTTCCGGGTACTGGCCAAACACAAGACAGTTGGGAAGGCTCTACGCTGGCTGGCCAATCACAACACACTGTCTTCAGGGTGTGAGAGTTGAGTCTGAAATATCGCGGCAGAGGAGAGCTTCAGTAAGGAGAGATTTCTATCGGCTCGTTTACAGCAACTAGGAGGTTTTTGAGCATAAAAACAAGTTAATGTATGTAAGTAGACCTCCATAACTCACATATATGTGCAACAGGACCACTCTATGTGAGCTTTAATCAAAAATGTTGATCGTGTTTCCATAACATTGAAATGATGATGACAAACTTTTGTTATATGGACGGGAAAGGAAGCAGAAAATATTCGCATTTTCAGAGCTCACAGAGCTGTAACCGATCAAAATAGTTTTCACAATTCATGGTGTTCAAGGTCAGTCGCCCCCTTTGTTGCATCACCAAACTGCAGGAAGTGCCTGCTCGAAGCACAGGAAGCACAGGTTGTTCCTCATGAGTCATGCAGTGATGTCGTCAGTCAGATAACCTTCCATCATTTTTGTCCTAAATGCAGGAACAGAGTCAGCACTTCAGTCCCCGGGAAAAACTGTCACCTCTGGTAGAACTGAACACAGCCCAAAATAAGATGAGATACTCACAGTTTGGCCTTTTGTCTTCTAGCTATTTCACCAAAGCAATATACGGAAATTAAATTAGATTAATGTGTGTGATAATGAGGCTACATATGTGTGTTTTCCTGAGTCTGCTAAGTCAATCTACTAATGCGCCTGCTTGTCGATCCTCAGTCACTGGCGACTCCTTTAATTATCTAACATGCAGACCTTGCACTACAGTTCCAGTATTAATGGCCCGTGAGCTCAGTCCCATCCTCGACCTGCAGACTCTTTGCTGTCATCGAATAGAGATAAATGAAAACTGTCTTCTGTGGAATTTCTGCACTGGGTTGTTGAACAATTAGCCTGATGCTGTCGAGCCAACGGCCAACAGTGCAGCAGCTGGACGAGCTACGTCCTGCTTCCCTGAAGTGTTGACACACACGGACAATTTTTACATTTTTAAGTTTGATGATAAACCTATTTTCATCTCGTGTCATCATTGTATTGAAAGATGTTCAGATGAGAGCAGGATTTCAGTTCCTGTCCCATTTGACGTACATTCCCAAATGTCAGCTTTCAATAAATTAAAGGTGCATTATGTAATAAATCTAAAGCAACTGGCCATAAAATCCTCCTAATATGTCACAGAGACTCAGGAATAATGTTCATATAACAAACTGAACTCACCGACAACAACAGTACAGACAAAATATTTGCATTAAAAAAATATATTTTTGCAGACTGCAAATCATGTTTATGTTTTGAAATCATGTTTTGGCAACATGTGGCGCCACCTACCGCCGTCTACCAATCATTGCAGTCGGTAGAGTCTCAGCTGCCGAGCAACCGTGGGTTGCCAGTTACGTCAGAAAACCAAACGTAAAAGTTTGATGAATTGAATTTGATTGTAGTAACTGTTTTGGGCCACATTCTTACATATGGCGCCTTTAAAAATAAATAAATAAATAAAATAATTGCCCCATGACCAATGATTGCAAAATAGCCCTGAGCACAGCTACACATTTAACAGAGAATGTGATACTTGTATCATGTAGGTTATTATACTGCAGAGGTTTGATATCATGTGACCTAGTTTTTTGTTATATTAGTCTAGCTGACATTAATATGGATATTTTATTATTATAATAATAAAGTATTTATTCTGAACAATAGTTGGACAAACTATTTTTGTAGTTAACAAATAGCCACTGTTGCTTCAACTGGCCTGAAAGCAAAGTTGTCACATGATCTAAAAATGGGACACTGTTAAAGAAGATTATGAAATGATTTGGGCCTAAATAGATAACAATAATATATTTGAATACCTGTGTTAGCTGCATTTGCTCAAGTTTTTTAGTGAATGGGTCTTTTGAAATGTTTGCACAATCTGTAGTGAGGAAATACCTGTGGTAAAATGCTGTGATCTGTGAGTTATTCTTGCATTTGCTGCAAGGGAAAGTGTTTTTTTTTGTGTCCTGGATAAATGACAAACCTCCCACTAAAGCAAACTCACATAAGATAATGATAGAATGTTTCCCCCTTTGAACACCTGACCTGTCTGCGTCACTCCTCAGATGGTCGGTTTATACAAATTTGGACCCCATTATTATCTTAACTTTTCCATTGACCGATGCTTTGATGGGTGTTTTGTTGTTGTTGTTGTTGTTGTTTGGGATGTAGAGAAAGTAGAAAACTAAATAAACACACGTCTCAGTCTCAGGCTGTGGTGGTGTCTGACAGCACAGTAGAGACTAAATCAATCAAAGACAGGCTGCTGCTGATGTTGCTTTTTTCTTCTTCCTCCCATCTCTGCAGATCGAGAGGACCAATCTATTCTTTGCACGTGAGTATATCGACTTATTCTATCACTGAATGGCTTTAAATCATTAGCCCGCCATGTTCTGTGCATTTAGTTGTTGAAACACCTACACATAATGTAGATGGTTCACAAATCTCCTTTCTTACCCACTAGTATTGCAAATAGCAACACATGCTACAGTTTGTACTGCACCTTTTTGTCTTAAAGGTGCATTATGTAATCAATCTAAAGCAACTGGCCATAAAATCCTCCTCAGGAATAATGTTCATATAACAAACTGAACTCACCAACAACAACAGCACAGACAAAATATTTGCATTAAAACAAATCTTTTGCAGATTGCAAATCATGTTTTGCCATGTGGCGCCACCTACCGCCGTCTACCAATCATTGCAGTCAGTAGAGTCTCAGCTGCCGAGCGACCACGGGTTGCCAGTTACGTCAGAAAAACCAAACCTAAAAGACCTCTGTGTTTTGAATTTGAATGTAGTAACCGTTTTTGGCCACATTCTTACATATGGCGCCTTTAAGTAAATGAAATTAAGTGACAATAATGCACTCATTATCTAGTAATTGCACCTCTGGGGCCCCGAGAAAGTTATTTTAAAACGTGTCTCTTAGTGATACTGAGCAAAGTGTGAAATACACACACACGCACACACACACAGCACTGTGGCTTCTTTTCACTGACAAGTCTTTACAGATGACAGGAATGTCGCTGCCACTGAGAAACAAGACACGCAAAAAGCCTTTGTTCCTCATTCTACGTTTATTTATAGCACATCCGGGAATTTTGACATGAAGGGCTCATTATAGATTAGATTATTTTTGAATGAACAACCCTCAGATTAGCCGAACATTTTCCGTTAGAGGGCCAAAAGTAAACTCCTATAGTATGATATTAAGATACGAGCAAGTGCTGGGATTACAGGTTCTTTTAATTGAGCATTCGTTCATCATTAACATATTTAAATTACAACTTTTGCGTCGCCTGTTTCTGTACCAAAACTTGCTGACAACCTGAAGTACACATGAGAATTTACTCCTCATTTTCTGCTGTCCATGCAATGACAATTAAAGGTGCCATATGTAAGAATGTGGCCAAAAACGGTTACTACATTCAAATTCAAAATACCAGAATACTTTTAGGTTTCATTTTCTGACGTAACTGGCAACCTGTGGTTGCTCGGCAGCTGAGACTCTACTGACTGCAACGATTGGTAGACGGCGGTAGGTGGCGCCACATGACGCCAAAACATAATTTCAAAACATAAACATGATTTGCAGTCTGCAAAAATATATTTTTTTAATGCAAATGTCTGTACTGTTGTTGTTGGTGAGTTCAGTTTGTTATATGAACATTATTCCTGAGTCTCTGTGACATATTAGGAGGATTTTACGGCCAGTTGCTTTAGATTTATTACATACGGCACCTTTAATTAATGAATTAAAGCTTGATTAGCATTTTTAAATTGGTTTTCCTGTTGCACATTCTGTTCCAAAATACTTGAATGAGATATGTGCAAACAAAATAATAAGAAAGAATAAATATGGCCGGGATAATATAGAAGTCTTAAGTCAGCACTCCCTGTTTTAATGGTTTGTCTTGAGAAAAGAGTGGTGTTGCTGAGGAATGTAACACCCAACATCCCAAAGGCCTCACAACAGAGACTCTGACACAACCCTCCTGTGATGATCCTCCGCTCTGTGCGTACGCAGCCACAGAGACCGACTGACAGCCCTGCACACTCGTCTGCCTCGCTCTGAAGAGCGAAAAACAATATTTTGTGCATACTTCGGTGTGCGTGAATGTGCACTTAGTGTAAAACCTCAGGCACGCTCTCGTTCTAAAGTGCTGCCCTGAACGTTTTTGAGGACTTGGGATGATTTCACGCCTTGATTTTTTTTTTCTTTGCCACACATTCACGGTGCGACAGTGAAAAGAAGGAGTTCCACACAACCACACGACCAAAAATAGAGCCTCTCAGATGCAAAAGTTGGATTTATTGTTTTAACAACGCTATAATGACTATACAGTAGAATTATTTCTTAATGACTTTGTTATAACACATCCAAAAACTACAGGAAACACATATTCAGTTCAAGTATTTTCAGAAAAACAAACATCTTCTTTAGGTTTAGACTTGAACTGGAACACAACCCTGGCTCTCTTAAACCCTAACTTAGTGTTATTGCAAAAACCTGTGTTTGTTCTACTGTTTCATGTAGAAAAGTGTTTTAAAATGATCTTTAATACAGTTTTTATCTTAGTTAATTGATACTGTGCCTGTTGTCTGTTGTTTCTTGTACCTTTTTTGCAACGATTTGAGCGTTTCTACCTCAATATTGTACTTTGCAATGACAATTAAAGATATTCTATTCTATTCTATTCTAAAAAGGTCAGTTGCACAGTACTGTGTGTGATATTATACTATTATATGATAAGCTTTATTGACTTGGAATGCAGACTCCGGCGTTGTAATCCCAACATCTTGTTCTCATCACATTCTGAAGACATTTGTCTTGTGTGTATTTGTGTGTTTTCTTTTCTATATCCAGAGGTGAGTCAGGAGCTGGAAAGACTGAGAACACTAAAAAGGTCATTCAGTACCTGGCACACGTGGCCTCCTCCCACAAAGGCAGAAAAGACCACAACATTCCTGTGAGTGTTTATTCTCCATTATCAGATTTATTCTAGTCTGACATAAACATCTCATACAATACATTGATAATACTAATGTGGATTAATCTGAAAATAGAATTAAAGAGATACTTCACCGATTTCCGATAGTATAGCAGTAGTATTTTTTTTAAATGTGCTTCCCTCCCTCAATTTTTCCACTTAGTTGTAAAAAATCTGTTTTCCCTTTTCCAATCTTGTCCTCTGTGTGAGGACGGCTTCGTTTCAGTGTTTGAAACTACAATCTGCACTTTTTAGACTCACCCATAGGGGGATGAGACTTCCTCGTCCAATCGGACAAGATTTCATTCCCAGGACGTAAACACGGCGTCCGCCGTCTTTGCTAACGGCTGACGACCGGCTCTGGCTCTCTTTAATTTGGCCTCGTAAACTGAGAAGACGATGACGGAACGTAGTTTTCACCTGCGCAGTGCATTCTGGGAGTTGTTGTCGTTTGTGTACAATTTTCTGCCTTTCTCAGCCAAGAAGGCACTTTCTTCAAATATTATTTCACATTTCTAGTGCACAGATGACCCGGTTTTAATAGACATTCATCTTTGAAACGGTGAAATATCTCTTTAATAGCAATGAGTTGTGTGTGGTGAAGGTTAATTTGTTGTGGACGAGTGTATGTACGTGCTTTCTAACATCTGTTTATCTGGACCAAACAGCCAGAATCACCTAAACCAGTGAAACAACAGGCAAGTCTTTATTATTATTATTATTATTTTTATACACCATTTCCATGTGCATGCTCCACTGACATTGGCTCTGAGCCAAAAGGAATCAAAAATGTCTGAAAAAAATTAAAATTTTGTCTTTCTTTTTGTCAGGTTCAAAACGCTGTTGTAAGTAAAACATTTTTCTATCTTTCGTGAATATTTCCATTGTTGTGATCGACACTTTATTATACATGATTGTATACGTGTTTTCATCTGTCGTCGTGACTCAGTAATAGTTTAAAATCTGCTATTTGCAATGTCAGAAACATCTGTAGTAGAAGTAGGAAGGAGCAGAAAGTATGTTACTCTATTAGAGCTGCTAATAACTCTATTGTAATCGTCACCAGGGCTTTATTTTACGTTTAAAAACCTAGAACATTCATGTTGGAACCAAGGTCTTCAAGTTCTAATCCTTGCATTTAGTAGTTAATATTTTGAAGGTGTCAAAATGATGTGATTTTATATGAATAATCATTGCACTTGCAATATCTAGCAGGAAATTTGCAGTCAGGTGATTTCCTTAAATCGTTCAGCAGGTGTTTTGATGTCATTTTCATGTGGATCAGGTTTTATTTTAAGAATTCAGGCAGAATACACACATTTCAGTTGATACCAGTGTAGCAAGATTTATCTATTTTTACAGATTGCTGGTGATATTAATGCATATAAAAATAATTCACTTGTATCCATGACCCAGTTTATTATTTCCCTCAATAACCATAATTGAATCTCCCCGTATCTACAGAGTGGAGCCCTGTTTTACGTGAGTAGTACGTTAGTTTCTTACCTATAAATTTCACCTCACTCACTTTAACCCACTCTGCTCTCTCTTCAACACCAACAAGTGACTTAATCCACACGCTTTTGCGCCGCATCGCCACTTTAATCTCCGTTTAACAAATGAATGAAGCTGATACACGACCTTTCAAAGGTTTGGGCTCACTTAGAAATGTCCTTTTTGGAGGAAAAGCACTTTTTGTTCAATGAATATAACATTAACTGAATCATAAATACACTCTATACATTGTTAATGTGGTAAAAACGTCTGGTTTTTAATGGTTTAATATGTACATAGTTGTATAGAGGCTCATTTCCAGTGTTGTAATGGTACATTGTGTTTGCTAATGGTGTTAGAAGACTATTGGATGATTAGAAAACCCTTGAAAACCCTTGTGTTTGAAGGGCAAAATGATTATTTTGTATAAAAATCATTATTTCTAATTTTGGTCAATGTCTTGACTATATTTTCTATTCATTTTGCAACTCTTTTGATGAATAAAAGTCTGACTTTTAATGGGAAACACAACAATAATTGTATAGGTGAGCCCAAACGTTTGAACTGTAGCGTAATATTCTGTTTTTATTTAAGTTTCTATTTTCCTTTTTGGAAGAATAGTCGCCTGTCGAGGAATATAATCGACAAATCTCATGACTTTTCTTGTTTGTTTGTTTTTTTTTTTTCTGTTTCCTGTTTTTCTTGCTGGTGAAAAGCACAACTTGTAATAATTTTGTCAACACATCTGGCGCCCCCTGGAGTAGACGTACAGTATAGACTCTAAAACAATATCCACGTGTCCTCTGACACTTTTGAGTGATCGTCTTTGTCTTCACTCGTCTGTAAAAAAAACTGCTCTGAGGTCTTATTATAATAGTTTAAATCATTGGTTCTCAAAGTGCGGTCCGGGGGCCAATGGCGGCCCGCAGAAACATTTCTGGCGGCCCCGCAATGAATTACAGTTGATAGTTTTAATCCAGGAGCGACTAAGCTTGTTAAATGTTTATTGGACATTACTGGATACAGACCAATAAGTGTAAACAAAAATACTGTGTATTTACCTGGTTTCTATATGGTGAATTTTAGTGTATTATTGGGTTATAAGCTGGTAATAAGCAGGTAGCTACAGCCCCCAATTACTCGCTATTTACCCAGTAAATATATGGTAACAGAAATGTGTTACTTGGTATTAACCTGTAATTAGAAGGTAAGAACAATGGCCAAAATACTGGGTAATTACCCAGTAAATTATAAAGTGTTATTATATTAATGCTTAAATTACATTAATGCTTAAATTACATTATATTAACGCTTATATTTTTAACGCTAAACTGTAGAACAGCAATCTGATTACATTACAAATTATTACAAATGGGATTTCTTTCTGTTTTTTTATCCTTTTTTTTCCCTTTGGCGGCCCTCAGTCCAATGTTGGGTTCCTAAAATGGCCCTCAGGTATCAAAACTTTGAGAACCCCTGGTTTAAATAAGGTAAATAGGTTTGTTTGTGTCGTAGTGTTGACTGATGTTCTACGTTATATTACAGTTGCACAATCGTCCATCCCATCCCATGTGGGGGATCCAGCTCTGACCGATGACGTGTTGACATATTCACACTGAAGTAAAAAAAAATCAGCTTTTATAATCTTCTCAGTGTCCAGTAGACCTCACAGATGGGAAGACGTTGCCAGTGAACAATAATAACCCACCAAGTTGCACCACATGCCTGTGTTTACGCAGACACAAAAGGTTTTTGGCTGAAATCCTCTGCTCCGGGATTCTGGACGAGGTTCAGGCTCGTCCACTTTCGTTGCAGCTGCCCAGAGAAACTCTGGTTCTCTTCTGCCTCAGATCACGTTACATGTCTCTCATACTAAAGCGCAACGATGATTCCTCATTTCCCTTTCATGGAAAAAATGTCCTCCTCCTCCTCCTCCTCCAACCTCTCTTAGTGCAGCTATTTTTTTTGACGTAATGGGAAATTGTTCCACTTAGCCTCGGGGAGAGGAATAACAGCGCAGGAGAAATTATTTTCCCTCTCTGTCATTGTGGATTCTGCGGTCGTGACAGAGATTATGGCCGGACCACCTGTTCAAACATCTGTAGAAGTCGCTCTCGTCTTTCTTTTTGTCGTCGTAAAACAAAATCCTCTAGAAATGTTCTCTGTGTCGCGATGAAGCTCCGTGATGCATCATTAAACTCTGCGAGATAAAACTTCCTCTGCATATTTGCATTAATCCGGTTTGGGAAGATTATTTAAACGACAGTAACGATGTTTACTGTGCAAATACAGATTTCAGTCAACATGTATGATAGCATATAATTTATCTTGGTTGTTTAGTCTATAAGACGTCGAATAATTAAAGCCTCAAAATGACGGTTAAGCTCACAAAGACATTTTAATATCGTTATCTGAGAAATATCACATTTGGGAACATATACTGTATATGTATTATTATAATATATCACTGATTCTTGGGAATTTGGCTAAAATGGGTTTTCATTTTGAAAAAAAAAAAGTTACTTATCTCATTGCTGTTCAGCAATGTACCGGTACAAACTCCTCATTTATTATTTTTTTCATAAAATATGCGTTTTTCCAGTTATTATTGTTTTTGTCAACACCGTCAGTCACAATATGAAAGGAAATTATTTATTTTTATCTAATTTATTTGGTCTAATATGTATTTAGAGTTTTTAAATCATTATCTGGCATTCTTAGTGCACATATATGCTGTTAAATGTTGAATATTCACTTTTTTAAACCGTTTCACGTGTTGTCCTTTAAAAGATCGAACATCGTAGAATGTTTACTTTAAGCCTAAATAGAAAAAAAGTAATGTTTTTTATATTTAAAATCATATTTTGTTATTAAAAGAGACTTTTATTTTAACCCTTTAAAGTACGACTCGACCATTATGGTCGACCACACTTTAAGTCACTGGCCTGTATCTAAAATACTATTGGTCTACTTAATAAAAAATATATAAATATATATATATATATGTATACACAGGTTTTTTTGTGTTCTAACACATTATCTGCTGTCTTTGTCTCTGCATGCTGTTTGTTTCACTCAGTTTTGACTTAAAATCACACTTCATTTCTTTCTTTGCAGTGACACCAGGCCGTTCTAATATCCTCCTGTTTTTTAATTTTTGTTGTTTTTTCTTTCTTCAGGGTGAATTGGAACGTCAGCTCTTACAAGCCAACCCCATCTTGGAGTCTTTCGGGAACGCCAAGACGGTGAAAAATGACAACTCGTCACGATTTGTAAGCCTTTTTCCCTGACTAAAAGTTTAAATGTTTGTCAGAGCCTCGCGCTGTCATGGCTGATCTTTATTTGGCATTTGTGTAACCCTAACCCTGAATGGAAGTAATTAAATTATTCTGCGGTGGAACACAGACCCATGTAGCCCGTTAGTCATTAATGAAGCCTTTAATGTACTTTAATGCCTCTTAGACCAGCTCCACTCATCTATATTATATCTATATTCTATATATATCCATTGCTTCATCACGACTGTGGAAATTCCCTCAGATGCAAACCTCTGTCGTCTGTTCCTGGTGTTGATTTGCGTCCAGTTTGTCCAAACTAAATTGTGTGTAATGATGAACGAAGCATTATTTCCAGCCCTGTAAGTGATGTAAAGTGTGTGTTACATCAGCAGCCACTGATTGATTTCACTTCATCACATCCTGTGTTCACTTCATCCCTGCAGGGAAAATTCATCCGGATCAACTTTGATGTCACTGGATACATCGTCGGAGCCAATATCGAAACCTGTATCCTGTTTTTTTAAAAGTCCTTGTAGATGGAATAATAGTGTATGATCGTTTGAACTCCGACTCTCTGGATAGATTGCTTTTCCCTTGACCAGACCGTGTGTCAGACTTACTGGAAAAATCCAGAGCGATTCGTCAAGCCAAAGATGAGCGTACCTTCCACGTCTTCTACCAGCTGCTGGCTGGAGCTGGAGAGCACCTCAAATGTGAGGGTTATTTATTTATTAAAGTAGGGGTTGATGATTTAAAGGCTTATATTTATGCTATGTACTCATTTGAGAGCCTCTCTCCAGTATTTTATTTATTTTATTTTATTTTATTAGACCAGTAGCTTAGTGAACACTGAGTAGGTTCAACTAAAAAAAACACATTATTTTACAGTTGATTGGATTTAATGTACACTCTTAGAAATAAGGGTTCTTCTACAAGGGCTGAGGTTCTACCTGGAACCATTTGCTTCTGAAAAACCCTTTCCCCAAAGAAAGGGTTTTTCAAGGGTTCTTGGTAACACTAATGGTTCCAATAAGAACCATTTTGATCCAGAGAACCCTTTAAAACCCCTTTTCCGAGTAAAGGGTTTTAAAAGGGTTCTTGGTGGAACCCTCCAAAAGGGTTCTTGGTGGAACCCTCCAAAAGGGTTCCAGGTTTAACCTTTATAAAAAAGTTCTACCTGGAACCAAAAAGAGTTCCCCTATGAGGACAAGCCGAAGAACCTTATATGGTTCTACTTAGCACTTTTATACCTGACAGTGCATTTAGTCATACACTTTTAGAAATAAGGGTTCCAAAAGGGTTCTTCGACAAGGGCTGAGGTTCTACCTGGAACTATATGCGTCTGAAAAACCCTTTCCCAGAAGAAATGGTTTTTTCAAGGGTTCTTGGTAACACTAATGGTTCCAGTAAGAACCATTTTGATCCAGAGAACCCTTTAAAAACCCTTCCCTGAATAAAGGGTTTTAAATGGATTCTTGGTGGAACCCTCCAAAAGAGTTCTTGGTGGAACCTTCATAAAAAGTTCTACCTTGAACCAATAAGGGTTCTCCTATGAGGACAAGCCGAAGAATCTTATATGGTTCTACTTTTACAAAATTGCGATTATTGATGCCATTAGAATCCAATTAGAAATCAAACGTTCGGCATTCAGGGATCTTGTGACAGAAGCATTATTGCACCATCATCAAAAATGTGTCAGTCTCCACTAAAAGTGTTTAAAAAAACCATAATAAAATGTTTTTTTCCCCCACTTTTCTGTCTCCAGCGGATCTGCTTTTGGACGGGTTCAACAGCTATCGTTTCCTGTCCAACGGTAACATCCCAATCCCGGGACAGCAGGACAAGGACAACTTCCAGGAGACGATGGAGGCCATGCACATCATGAGCTTTGGCCATGAGGAGATTTTGGGTACGTTTTATCAGATTGTTGCATCCCAAAACGTAAAAAAAAAAAACGACACTCCCAAATAAATTGACATTCAATTGTTGCTTTTAAAAAAAAATGTCTCTGTATTCTCAAACCTGCAGCAATGTTGAAGGTCGTGTCGTCGGTGCTTCAGTTTGGGAACATCATCTTCAAGAAGGAAAGGAACACGGACCAAGCCTCGATGCCTGATAATACTGGTAGGTGTCACACACACACACACACACACACATAAATACACACATTTATCCTTCTCCATCTGCTTCACACCCTTGTCGTGTTGAGCTCACAGGTCAAGAACACCCTCTTTTTCCCTCTTCACCTCCTCTCCTCCCCTCTTCCTGCCTCCATCACCCACCGAACGGAGGGACCGGTGATTTATGTCGTCTCTCTTCCCCGAGAGTCGTTGTCAACCTGCCATGAATCCACTTTCACTCCTGAAGGAAATGGGGCACATCCTTCCAGTTCCTCCACATGTGGCACCGCATATTTGGCAAATAAAGTAGAGAGAGAGAGAGAGAGAGAGAGAGAGAGAGAGAGAGAGAGAGAGAGAGAGAGAGAGAGAGGATGAGGCTAATGTCGATGATGCAGATATTCCCAAATGCAACAAGCAGAACCGGTGCTTTTAGAGCACATGTCTTTTGCAGTCGTGAGACTTGGCTGAGCTCGGTTAGATTCTGCTTTTCTTCTGCTTTTCCACAAGCAGAAATAAGAACCTTTTCTCCTCTGATATTTGTCTACTTTCATTCTAATTGGAATGAATCTCTTTTTTTCTTCCCTTTGTTTCCCCAGCTGCTCAGAAGCTGTGTCACTTGCTCGGTCTGAATGTGATGGAGTTCACCAGAGCCATCCTGTCACCGAGGATCAAAGTGGGACGAGACTACGTCCAGAAAGCTCAGACTAAAGAGCAGGTCTGTGTTTTTGTTTTGTTTTGTTTTTATCTCTCATTTAACCACTGATTGAGCCATGTTTATACGACTATAATTGATAATTTCACTTAAAATCACTGGGGCCATAAAACTCATTTATGATGATTACCACTACTGAGGAGTGGAAGCTCCTCAGAAATGACGTTTAAAACAGTGAAGTCATCCCATTAAGAACCACACTGCTGGCTCTGCTGTATATTTTACCGGTAACAAGGCAAAAATATTCTATTAAAGAAGCTTCTGTGAAACGTCTCCGCAGCACGTCATGAATCATTCATCGCTATTTAAAGTGCAGATGTTGAATGAGATATCAGTGCAAAGTCTGACTCATAAGGGTTTTTACAGACTTGCCAAGATTCTGTTTCATCCAGAGTATAGATGGTGATGAATGTTCCCACCTGCAACCACCCCCCCCCCCCCCTTTTTATGGATTAACCCATTGACGCCGGGGAAGCATTGCCGCGTTTCTACCGTTAGAGCCGGGAGAGCGGATACGTCAATTTTCGTGGGGGTTCCTCGCGACATTGTTTTGAAATTTCTTCGAGCGAACGTGGAGGACTTTGACAGCGGAGAGATTTCTGAAGGCAGTGATTCTTCTATGACGTCATCGCTGATAACTTCGAACGCGCTGAACAAATCGAACCGGGATTTATGGTTAAGACGTAATTATGTTTGAAGACGACGAGGTCGGCGTTCCAGGCGCTTCAGGCCTTAATTGGTTAAATACACATTTTTCTTTCTCTTCTCATGCTTTAGTCTTATAATATCTCTCATCCTTTATTGTCATCAGGCTGATTTTGCTGTCGAGGCGTTGGCTAAAGCGACATACGAGCGTCTGTTCCGCTGGCTGGTCCACCGCATCAACAAAGCTCTGGACCGAACCAAACGACAGGGCGCCTCCTTCATCGGCATCCTGGACATCGCTGGCTTTGAGATTTTCCAGGTTTGGTCTGACTCCATGGATATAATTTATACTGCTTTGCATGTATAGCGCTTTTCCTTCAAAAATAAGGACATTTCTATGTGAGCCCAAACTTTTGAGCAGTAGTGTAAACCAGTGTTTCCCAACCCTGGTCCTCAGGGAACTCTGCCCTGCCATGTTTTTAGATGTTGCCCTGCTCCAAAAACACCTGATTCAGATGAAACATTTTTGAATAAAAAAAAAAAAAAATCACAAAAGTTAAAAAGTTTTTTTTTTAAATCTTTTAACAAAAGTTGAATCATTAAAAAAAAGTTGTTTTTTTTTTTTTTTTAAATGACAAAAGTCGAAATATAAGATTTGGGGGGGAAAAAGTTGAAAGTAACAAAAATTGAAACTAACAAAAGTTGAAATATAACATTTTTGGGGGGGAAAAAAAACAAAAAACATTTTTTTTTTTTTTACTTTTGTCCATTCAACAAAAAAAAGTCATGTTTCAACTTTTGTCAAAAAAAAAAAAGTCATGTTTCAACTTTTGTGAATTTTCTTTTTTCAAAAATGTAACGTTTCATCTGAATCAGGTGTTTTTGGAGCAGGGCAACATCTAAAACATGGCAGGGCAGAGTTCCCTGAGGATCAGGGTTGGGAAACACTGGTGAAAACGACTGTATGTACCATTTGATTCTCTACATTTCCGGTAGGAGTTACTGTATCTGTGCTTTTCCAGTTGAACTCGTTCGAGCAGATGTGCATCAACTACACCAACGAGAAGCTGCAGCAGCTCTTCAACCACACCATGTTCGTCCTGGAGCAGGAGGAGTACCAGAGGGAGGGCATCGAGTGGAGCTTCATCGACTTTGGCCTGGACCTGCAGCCCTGCATCGACCTCATCGAGAGGCCGGTCGGTCTGAGTCGTTGAAGTCGTTGAAGCTGCATTTGTTCACCAAAATATGTGTTTTTGTGTTATTTCTTTCATTTGTCATTAATTCTCTCTGACATACGGTGCTTGTTTCCTTCAGGCAAACCCCCCAGGAGTGCTGGCTCTGCTGGACGAAGAGTGCTGGTTCCCAAAGGCTACAGACAAGACCTTTGTGGACAAGCTGATCCAGGAGCAGGGAACGCACACCAAGTTCCAGAGGCCGCGTCAGCTCAAGGATAAGGCTGACTTCTGCATCATCCACTATGCTGGCAGGGTATGTTTTATAGGGGTTATTTTATGTTAGCAGCTTTCTTAAAACTCTTTAAGAATTGTTGGTTCTATTGTTGGTGTTGTTGCTTCTTTTCAAACTAGAGCTGAAACAATTCATCGAATTAATGGATTATTAAGAGAAACGGCTTCTGTTGATCAAAGTGTGGACAAAATGGACGCTGACTCTGCCCCCTTCTACACCACATGATTACATTATTTTCCATGGAAACACATTTTAATCGATTAATAATCGATTACTAAATCGGTTTGAAGCTTTTTTCAAGATTAAAACTCGATTTCTGATTGTTTTAGCTTCTTAAATGTGAATATTTCAGGTTTGACGAACACTGATCAACGTTTTTTTTTAATCAATTTCTGACATTTTATGGACCAAGTCAAGTCAAATTTATTTATAACGCACGTTTACAAAGTGCTTCACAGAAAGTGCAAAAGTGCTTATGTGCAAATACACATTGGAAAATGGCCAAATGCAAGTAAAAGAAAGAAAAGAAAAGAAAAGGGTTAAAATACAATGACTGAATTAAAATAATATATAAAAAAGAGAACAAACCAAACGATTAATCGTGAAAATAATCCTTAGTTGCAGCTCTATTTCAAACCTTAAAATCCACTGGAGCAAAAAAAGAATACTTTCCATACAAATGACAGTTAACTGAAGGATACCATTGAATTTCACTGAGGTTATTTGCATTCATATTTACAGCTGTTTTAGTTTACGATAAACGTCCGTCGTATGTAATTATACAGTTCCTCGAAGGTATCCGCGTATACGCGGTCGCTCGCTTCTTAGTATTAGTATCTCTGTGTTGGAAACGCTCGTCGTCGCGTATTTCGTAGTCACATTTTCCAAGACATCTCTTTTTTTTTCCCCCTGCCACCGATCTTCTCCTGTGGTAACGTCAACAAGCCAGTGAAAGGTTTAATGGCTGTCGGTGCTCAGATAAAAATAATGATGGATGGTTCTCATGTGGTGGGATTTCAGGGAAATACTCGACTTTGGTTTGATTTATGTGACGTCGTACGGGGAGTGGATTTGGATGTCATCGCTGGTGTTATTCAATAGTGTGTGTGTGTGTGTGTGTGTGTGGTGTGTGTGTGTGTGTGTGTCGCAGAGTGACCTTACATCTGTTTACCATCATGTGGACTGTGTCGCTTTACACCACAGTGAGATTTGGGATGTTCTGTTCGGTCATAAAGCCTAAAGTTGCACATTTTATTATGCGCATATGAAGTTGTTTGTAATGATGTGTCACCGATACAATTTTTGTTGTGTTTTCCATTAAAAGTCAGACTTTTATTCATCAAAAGAGTTGCAAAATGAATAGAAAATATAGTCAAGACATTGACAAGATTAGAAATAATGATTTTTATTCCAAATAAAACTGTTTTCAGCTGTGCTAACATCATTGCACAAGGGTTTTCTAATCATCCAATAGCCTTCTAACGACATTAGCAAACACAATGTTCTATTAGAACACTGGAAATGGGCCTCTATACACCTGTGTACATATTCCATTAAAAAACAGACGTTTTTACCACATTAACAATGTATAGAGTGTATTTCTGATTCATTTAATGTTATATTCATTGAAAAAAAAGTGCTTTTCTAAGGACATTTCTAAGTGAGCCCAGACTTTTGAACGCATGTGTACATATTAACTCAATAATAATTGTTTGTGTTGGTTATTCGCCGACATATCCTGGGGTATTTTTTTTAGCATCTTGTTTTAATGGCCTTGTCCCAGCGCACGAGCACTAATGTGGAATCGATTTATTGAATGAAGTGTGTCCGTCTCCGTTCCACTAAGAAGCCAAACAGCCGCTGAGTTGAGTTGAGTGCCGTTCAGAGTTTTCTTGCCATGCATAAACTGAAAGATGCTCAGGATGGCACGATCACCAAAGTCACAAACTCAGGTTTTGGACACAGTCTTTTTTAGACCTTTTTAACTGTGACGTTGTGCCATTTTGAGCTCTTTAAAATACAAAACTCTCCAACTGTGTAACTAATATTCTTCTCTTGCTGATTTTTATTTACATTTTTATCTATCCGATATCCAATATAGTGATTTTAACCGGAATTGGACCCATACTGATCCTAAAAGTTACCCAGTTCTTCAAGGTGATGTAGCTTTGAGCTAATAGTCTCCTTGTTTTTCCACTTTTTCCTCTTCTGGTTATCTTATTCTTCTGTGTTCCGGCCTCTTTTGTTATTGTTGTTATTATTTATTTCTTGATCAATAAGAGATCTTTCTCAAAGTTACTGTTCATGCAATACGAAAGAAACTAAAGAAACATCTGCTGCTGTGTTGTAAGCTGATTTTCTTCCTCTTGTTCCTCTCATGTCCACAGGTGGACTATAAAGCAGACGAATGGTTAATGAAGAACATGGACCCTCTGAACGACAACGTGGCCACGCTCCTTCATCAGTCCACTGACAAGTTTGTCGCTGAGCTTTGGAAAGACGGTAAGCTGCTTTCAAACCAGCAATGGAAAATATCACTTCTGGATGTGTTGTGGATGTACGGAAGAAGATTAGGGCCACACAGGAAAATAAGATTTGAGTTCTGACTTTAAAACTCAGAATTCTGACTTTAAATCTCATAATTCAGACTTTAAATCTCATAATGCTCACTTTATTCTCATAATTCTGACTTTAAATCTCATAATTCTGACTTTAAAACTCATAATTCTGACTTCAAATCTCAAAATTCTGACTTTATTCTCAATTCTGACTTTATAAAACTCATAATTCTGACTTTATTCTCATAATTCTGACTTTAAATCTCATAATTCTGACTTTATTCTCAGAATTCTGACTTTAAATCTCA
Organism: Microchirus variegatus; assembly: GCF_963457635.1. Classification (NCBI taxonomy): domain Eukaryota; kingdom Metazoa; phylum Chordata; class Actinopteri; order Pleuronectiformes; family Soleidae; genus Microchirus; species Microchirus variegatus. Next base: position 16,744,393 of record NC_139824.1, read on the forward strand.
TAATTCTGACTTTATTCTCAGAATTCTGACTTTAAACCTCATAATTCTGACTTTATTCTCAGAATTCTGACTTTAAAAAAAACTCTTAATTCAGATTTTTACTCATAATTCTGACTTTAAATCTCATAATTCTGACTTTATTCTCAATTCTGACTTTAAAAAACTCATAATTCTGACTTTAAATCTCATAATTATGACTTTATTCTCATAATTATGACTTCAAATCTCATAATGCTGGCTTTATTCTCATAATTCTGACTTTAAAAAACTCATAATTCTGATTTTTACTCACAAGTCTGACTTTAAATCTCAGAATTCTGACTTTAAATCTCAGAATTCTGACTTTATTCTCAGAATTCTGACTTTAAAACTCATCATTCTGACTTTATTCTCAGAATTCTGACTTTAAATCTCATAATTCTGACTTTATTCTCATAATTATGACTTCAAATCTCATAATGCTGGCTTTATTCTCATAATTCTGACTTTAAAAAACTCATAATTCTGACTTTATTCTCAGAATTCTGACTTTAAAACTCATCATTCTGACTTTATTCTCAGAATTCTTGATTTAAAACTCAGAAATCTGACTTTATATCTCTTAGTTCTTACTTTAAATCTCAGAATTCTGACTAAAGTCATAACTCAAATATGTTTTTTCCTGTGTGGCCCTAATCCTCTTCCATATGTATCTGTTTACATCAGTTAACACACTGACACGTCTCTCTCTCACTCAAGCCCTCCACTCTAACAGCAGCTGTCTGTCTGCACTTGTGCATTGATGGTTTTTCCAAGAATGAACGTACTATAACGTCGCCTCCCCCCCCCCACCTCCCCTCCCTGTCTCTTTCTCTGTGTTGTAGAGATTCAGACCATTCAAAGAGCGTCATTCTATGAAAATGTCACTAGTCTGGATGAGCCAGCAGGTGAATGACTGGGTCGTTCTGGAGCGCAGACCTGGGCCAAAATCAAAAAACAATTGTTTTGAGTTGTGGAAGCATGCTCCTTAAAGGATAAACACAGAAACGCTCCACAAACACTTGAATATGCAGTATTTTTGCCCAGATCTGGCTGTATGGCATTGGGTTTCATGCTTCAGCCGGTGTCTGTGTCTGTCATAGCTACACTGGCGCTGACTCTCATTTTGCTTCCAGGCTGCATGGCTTCCTCGTCTCAGCCAAAATGCAGTAGTCGACAGTCGAGTAGACGACACTGAGTTGCTCCATGAAGTCGAATCTTGGTGCTTAAAGTATTTGTCTGGGCTGACGTCCTCCTCCTCCTCCTCCTCCTCCGTGACGCGATACATCATGAGCAAATTAAAGATTTTCAAGCGTGACTGAAGGACGGTGGATATTTAATGATATTAATTTCCATCCTCGTCCTCCTCCTCCTCCTCCTCCTCTCCCCTGATGGACTCGCAGTAGCGGCGAATTGAAAACCAGATGTTTTCTCGCTATTTGTTTTTGGCTCTGAGCTCAGACTTCGGCGCACAGGGTCCAGATCGGCGGCGCTGCATCTCTTCAGTTTAAACTCCAGCAGACTGTGTCTCATCAATTACTGGTGTCTTTAATGTGCTGCTGGGACAGTAATAAGTGACATCATGTGTATATTTATGGCAGAGTGAGAAGAACTCTCCTCCTGGGTCACTTTGTTGAGCTTATTTTAAATAGTTTTGGTCGAGGTTAATTCTGGTGATATTCTTCATGCCAATATTTGGACTATTGAAGTGTGGTATATGTATGTGTGTATATGTGTATATATATTTATACGTATATGTATGTATATATATGTGTATACCTATATGTATGCATGTATATACATATATTAGTGCAGGGCACTCGGTTAGTGCACGTTAACGCACAGCGCGTTTCCATGACGACTGACCGGAAAAAGACATGCGCGACGTCACGTTTACGCGCCGCGACACCGGAGTCCAGGCACCGTTTACCAGTTAGCTCCGTTAGCTGCATTAGCTCCTTTTAGCGCTGTTAGCGTTAGCCTACAGTCAAACTGGAGCGGTCTGTTTATTAAAGGAAAAGAGCGGCGCTAACAAATAACGTTAGCGTACCTGTGTTACTGCGTATGTGTGCCTCTGTTTTTAAAAGTTTAGCGTTACTTTAGAGACTTTTACTTTTAACAATCGGGAAGTCACGCAAACAGGACGTCACGCCGCGTCTTTTTCCGGTCGGTCGTCGTGGAAACGCGGCTTGCGCTAACGTGCGTTAACGTTGACGTCGTTAACCGCCGCTATCTACGCGCCCAGTACTAATATATATGTATATGTATACCTATTATATATACGTACATGTGTGTACACACATATATGTATATGTGTATATGTGTATATATGTACATGTATACATATTATATACACGTATGTGTGTGTACATATATATATGTATATGTGTATATATGTATACATACATGTATATGTGTGGATATATGTATATACATATATATGTATACATATATGTATATATTTATATATGTGTGTATACATATGTATACATACATACATATATTTATATGTATATTTATATACAAACATATATACATATATAATGCAACTATTGCTTTGGTGTGTTGTTGAAACATCATTGAGAAGAACTAAAACTAAAAGAGGTTACTTTGTGCTGTAGATTTTAAATTCAACCATAGTTCTCTATTCCATGTCACTATCACCCAGTTAGAAATAATAGATTTCAGTAAAAGAAAGTACTATATTAAACGCTGTTGTCAAGAAACGTGCTTCCCTCTCTCAGTAGCATCACAGATGGCTGCACATGTAGAACTAGAGGCTACATTCTCCATCTCTATATCGCCGACAGCTTCTGAAGCTCGTCACAGTCCCACACTTTGAATGCTCCGTTGTTTGAATATAGCGTGCATTCGTCTCGTCTCGTCCATCTGCACTTCTGGTCATTGTAGCTCCATCATCACATCACTCTTGTGTCGCAACCGCCGCATTGTCCCTGCAGCGAGCGTTCCCGCTCCTCTGCAAAGTCCCTAACGCGCTCTAACCCCCCCGTTCCCTTCGACCTTCGTCTGCCTCACCAGTCGACCGCATCGTCGGCCTGGACCAGGTGACGGGAATGAACGAGACGGCGTTCGGCGCCACCTACAAAACCAAAAAGGGCATGTTTCGCACGGTGGGGCAGCTCTACAAGGAGTCGCTGGCCAAGCTCATGGCCACGCTGAGGAACACCAACCCCAGCTTCGTCCGCTGCATCATCCCCAACCACGAGAAAAGAGTAAATACAAACAGAAATGCATGCAGGAGCGCACACATATACAGTATTCATTTCCGTTCCCTAATGGTGGATGTGTTTCTTTGTCTCAGGCTGGTAAACTGGAGCCTCACCTGGTTCTGGACCAGCTCAGGTGTAATGGAGTCCTGGAGGGGATTCGTATTTGCAGACAGGGCTTCCCTAACCGCATCGTCTTCCAGGAGTTCAGACAGAGGTAACGGACAAACAAAGAATAATAATAATAAAACATCCGTATATTTTACATTTTACACAATAAGAAAGTATTGCCCTCGTTTTTTAGTTCACATTAACGTTGTCGTTCGCTCACAGATACGAGATTCTGACGCCCAACGCAATCCCCAAGGGATTTATGGATGGAAAACAAGCCTGTGAAAGAATGGTAACGTACTTACTGTTTTTGGTATTTAAGTATTTTATAGTATAGGACTTACTTGCAAATGAGTGTTAGTTTAAAAAGTGAGACCATCACCGTTTATCTTAATCCAATTTAAAGGTGCATTATGTAATAAATCTAAAGCAACTGGCCATAAAATCCTCCTAATATGTCACAGAGACTCAGGAATAATGTTCATATAACAAACTGGACTCACCAACAACAACAGTACAGACAAAATATTTGCATTAAAAAAATATATTTTGCAGACTGCAAATCATGTTTATGTTTTGAAATCATGTTTTGACGTCATGTGGCGTCTACCAATCATTGCAGTCATTAGAGTCTCAGCTGCCGAGCAACCGCGGGTTGCCAGTTACGTCAAAACACCAAACCTAAAAGACCTCGGTGTTTTGAATTTGAATGTAGTAACCGTTTCTGGCCACATTCTTACATATGGCGCCTTCAAGGATATTATACTTGATTTTCTATCTACATCCATGAAAAATAGCAACGAAAACATTGCAACGAGCAGATATGACAGCTTTAGTGGAAGTTGCACAGATTTAAATAACAGTTCAAACTAAATGTGACTGTAACCCATCCAATAATGTTCTTTCTCAACATCTCTCCGCGTTTTTAATTCACAGATCCGAGCCCTGGAGCTCGACCCGAACCTGTTCCGGATCGGTCAGAGTAAGATCTTCTTCAGGACCGGTGTCCTGGCTCACCTGGAGGAGGAGAGAGACCTGAAGATCTCCGACATCATCATCTACTTCCAGTCGGTTTGCCGCGGATACTTGGCGCGCAAGTGAGTGGCTACGTCTCACTGCAGACTTTTAAAGCACTGGTTTAAAGGTCCCATATCATGCAAAATCAACTTTTTAATCATTTTAATACTTATATTTGGGACTCTGGAGTCCATACCAGCCCCCAAAATGTGAAAAACAAACACCGATTCTCTATTTGTGTGTCTTTCCTCAGAGCCTTTGCAAAGAAGCAGCAGCAGCTAAGTGCGCTAAAGGTCCTCCAGAGGAACTGTGCCGCTTACCTGAAGCTACGACACTGGCAGTGGTGGAGGCTTTTCACCAAGGTGATGACAACGGCCTCTTCTAACTTCATTATAATTCATATGTGCGATGTCTTGTTAACGGCCTTTCCAGAAGTTAGCGAGTTAGCTCTACCCAAACAAAAAATTTCAACATTTGTCCATATTTTTTTTCCCAAAAAATATAATGTTTTAACTTTAAATTTTTTTTTTTTTTTTTAAGTGATTTTCTTTTCAAAAATGTAATGTCATTTTTGTTAGTTTCAACTTTTTTTTCAACATTTTATATTTCGGCTTTTGTCATTTAAAAAAATTTATAAAAATGTAATGTTTCAACTTTTGTTTAAAAAAAATGTTTTACAAAAATCAGGTTTCAACTTTTGTCTTTTTTTTTTCTTTTTTTTTTTTCAAAAATGTTATGTTTCATCTGAATCAGGTGTTTTTGGAGCAGGGCAACATCTAAAACATGGCAGGGCAGAGTTCCCTGAGGATCAGGGTTTGGGAAACACTGGTTTATTGTGTTCTATGTGGTGTTAAAAATGGTAGAATTGTGTCTTTCACAGGTGAAGCCTCTGCTGCAGGTCACCAGGCAGGAGGAGGAGATGCAGGCCAAAGACGAGGAGCTGATCAAGGTGAAGGAAAGACACGTCAAGATGGAGAATGAGATCGTGGAGATGGAGAGGAAACACCAGCAGGTAAACGTGTCCTTTTGTTGTGCCAAGCGAGTTATGGAGGGGTATTTCTGTTTTATTTTATTTGAATCAACGTTCTCGTTCTCTGTCGCTCTTTCACCAGCTCGTAGAAGAGAAGAACATTCTGGCAGAGCAGCTCCACGCGGAGACGGAGCTTTTCGCCGAGGCGGAGGAGATGAGAGTTCGTCTGCTCTCTAGGAAGCAAGAGCTGGAGGAGATACTCCACGACCTGGAGTCCAGGGTGGAGGAGGAAGAGGAGAGGAACCAAAGCCTGCAGAACGAGAAGAAGAAGATGCAGTCGCACATCCAGGTTTATATCTGGATGTCCAGGGGTTGAGATCTCATTCTTCTTGGCAGTAGATTGCATGTTTCTAAGTTCGTGTTTTCTTCTTCTTCTTCTTCCACAGGACCTGGAGGAGCAGCTCGACGAAGAGGAAGCCGCGCGACAGAAGCTACAACTGGACAAGGTGACAGCGGAGGCCAAAATCAAGAAGATGGAGGAGGACATTCTGCTCCTGGAGGACCAGAACTCCAAGTTCCTCAAGGTGACTGGATTTTATCTGGAAACGATGGTGGAGCAGAGCAGGTTCTCCTTCTGTGAAGCCTTTGTCGAAGCACATGATGAAGTAGTTCTGTAGAAACAAAGTCTCCATACACATTCTACCCCTTACATTCGCTCCAGTCTCACCTTCATCTTTGATTTTCCTTTAACAGGAGAAAAAGTTGCTGGAGGACAGGATCGGTGAGATGACCTCACAGCTGACGGAGGAGGAGGAGAAGGCCAAGAACCTCAGCAAGGTCAAGAACAAGCAGGAGATGGTCATGGCTGACCTGGAGGGTAAGGACTTCTGAATACAGAATTACAGAACATAAGTATAGATGGACATGTAGATACGAGCTAAATGAAGACACTAGTTGGTTATATTTAATGTTTACAGCCGTGGAAGTACTGAATGAACTGCAGAGGTTCAGAGGTTTATTTTCCCAATAATCACGCGTTATTGTGCCTCCCTTCAGAGCGTTTAAAGAAAGAGGAGAAGACCCGCCAGGAGCTGGAGAAGGCCAAGCGCAAACTGGACGCTGAGACGACCGACCTGCAGGACCAGATCATGGAGCTCCAGGTCCAGGTGGAGGAGCTGAAGGTCCAGCTTACCAAGAAGGAGGAGGAGATGCAGACGGCTCTGGCCAGGTCAGTCGCACCGGGTTCCTTATACTGTGACTTAACTTTCCTGTTCGGTCGCTGCAGCTCATGATTCGGCACATTATTCTCTTCTACTTGTACGGCTGCCAGCTGCAGTGTTTTGACTTTTTTGTCAGTGACACTGATGAAGATCTTTTCGTCCTGGAGGCCTCTGGGTGTGATTGATTACAGGAAAATTCATGTTGAACGATCCTCTCCGTCCTTGCAAATGGTTTTTCTTTTTCAAAGCATTCTGAACCCAGTGTTAACATATAGTCTTAATTCAGCTCAGTCCTTCCTTGATCTCGCTTTTCCGCACGTTTGTATTTCCTCTATTGAGAAATCTGTGGAGCTCAGTGCTCAGATCATTTTAATATGGCGTTGTCATTCCCTCCTTTCACTAGATCAGATCACAGGGGTCGATGTCTAACAAATTTCACACAGAGAAATCATCACTTTAGTCACAGATACTCGGATAATTCAGCTTTCATAACAAATGATTTGCCTCATTTTGAGGCCTAGCGGCTTAAATACTGATATTTTTTGTTGTTGTCTGTGTAAGTGGGAGAATTTAACAGCGCAGCTAGCATAACAACCATGTTTTCAGCAGAGAAACAGAAAAGATATCACTGACTTAAGCACTGAATATCACATAATATATATAAAAAAGCTATTTTATAGTCATTTTTGGGACCAGAAACTGTGATAAGTGCAAATCAGATGAGCATAAAGAGAGTTAATTAATGTTATAATAGATTGGAATCCAATGCCGGCTCAATTGTGAGCATTGAAAGTAAAAGAAATCTAACTTTCCTACGTGTGTGCTTCTCTAACCAGAGGTGACGAAGAGGCCGTCCACAAGAACACCGCCTTGAAGCAGGTTCGAGAGCTGCAGGCCCAACTCGTCGAGCTCCAGGAGGATCTGGAGTCGGAGAAGATCTGTCGCAGTAAAGCAGAGAAACTCAAGAGGGATCTGAGCGAGGAGCTGGAAGCTCTGAAGACGGAGCTGGAGGACACGCTGGACACGACTGCTGCCCAGCAGGAACTCAGGTACGTTTTATCAGTGAACTGAACTCCTGACACCTGTGTCCTCTCCTCTTAACTCCTCTTAACTTGAACTCCAGGACCAAGCGAGAGCAGGAGGTGGCCGAGCTGAAGAAGGCCATCGACGAGGAGGCCAAAAACCACGAGGCTCAGATCCAGGACATGAGACAAAGACACGCGACGGCGCTGGAAGAACTGTCTGAGCAGCTCGACCAGGCCAAGAGGGTGAGTGCAATTATCAGATTTGATTCTATAACTACAAACATAGAACTACAAACCCCCCCCCCCCACTTTATTTTTGTTCATAGTTTAAGTCCAACCTGGAGAAGAACAAGCAGGGTCTGGAGTGCGACAACAAAGAGTTGGCCTGCGAGGTGAAGACTCTGCAGCAGACGAAGTCCGAGTCGGAGCACAAGAAGAAGAAGCTGGAGGCTCAGCTGCAGGAGTTCACGGCCAGGGCCACCGAGGGTGAGAGGGCCAAGGGGGAGCTGGCTGAGCGCTCGCACAAACTCCAGGTAAATAAATACCTCCATGAATACTTTCAGACGTGTGTTTTTGCGATATAATGATGCAAAATGACATTATTTCCTTTATTAGACTGAACTGGACAATGTCTCCATTTTGCTGGAGGAGGCGGAGAAGAAGGGCGTCAAACTGACCAAGGAAGTGGACAACCTGAACAGCAAACTGCAAGACTTAGAGGTGTGAAAGAACGGCCTTTACCAAGCAAGCAGCATTGTCATTGCTTTACAGTTCGCAAAATTATTTTGTGTTTAAACATAAACGGATGCATTTCTTTCCATAAGCAAAATGCTTCTTGCTAATGAGGAGCATCTCTCTCTTTCTCTCTCTCTCACTCGCACCACTGTCCACGGTGCTGAACCAAAGAAGCCCTGAACATGGTGCAATATTTGAGCGGCCGGCAGTCAAAAGAAACTTGAGATCTCGACTTTCCTAAAAAATTATGGGAAAAAAAAGTTTCAAAAGAAAAAAAAAATTCAAAAAAAAATGTTTTCCAAATGTTTTGGAAAGTCGAGATCTTGAGTTTCCAAAAAGAGGGAAAAAATGTTTTGAACAATTTTTTTTCTTTCTTTTTTTTAAACTCAAGATCTTGAGTTTCAAAAAAATTATAAAAAAAAAAAAAAAAAGTGTTTTCAAAATTTTTTTGAAACTCGAGATCTTGAGTTTCCAAAAAGTTAGAAAAAAAAAGTTTTGAATTTTTTTTTTTTTCATTTTTTTTTTTTTGTCTATTCATGCAAATAATTTTTTTTTTTTTTTTTTTTTGAAACTCGAAATCTTGAGTTTCCAAAAAAATTATGACATTTTTATTTATTTATTTAAAAAAAAAAAGTCATATTTTTTGGGAAACTCAAGATCTTGTGGCGTAATTTTGCTCATTGCTCCTTGTTTGTGTTCTGGTGTTTAAGGAGTTGAGGCAGGAGGAGACGCGTCAGAAGCTGAACCTGAGCGGCCAAATCCGCCAGCTGGAGGTGGATAAGAGCACTTTGTTGGAGCAGCAGGAGGAGGAGGAGGAGGCGAGACGCAACGTGGAGAAACAGCTCCAGTCAGTGCAAGCTCAGGTACACTTGTTTATATTCACTCTCTCACATTAATATAAGAATATTCAATGTAATTGTCTCACAAACAGCACAGGAAGCAGGTTATATACATCCAAACTGTACCTTCTCTAAAATAAAAGGCTAATTTTGCTGTTTTCTGTAGCTGTTTGAGACAAAGAAGAAACTGGAGGAGGACATAGGAACGATGGAGAGCCTGGAGGACGCCAAGCGGAAGCTTCAGAAGGACATGGAGTTGACCAGCCAACGTCTGGAGGAGAAGACCATGTCCATGGACAAGATGGAAAAGACAAAGAATAGACTGCAGCAGGAGCTGGATGACCTGATGGTGGACCTGGACCACCAGAGACAGATCGTCTCCAACTTGGAGAAGAAGCAGAAGAAGTTTGACCAGGTAAATCTGGATCCTCTAAACCCCAAATGTTTCATGGGTTTTACAGTGAATTAAAGGCCTCTGTTTTAATAACAGATGCTGGCTGAGGAGAAGACCGTCTCAGCTCGCTACGCTGAGGAGCGTGACCGTGCCGAGGCTGAGGCCAGAGAGAAGGACACCAAGGCTCTGTCTATGGCCAGAGCTTTGGAGGAGGCCCTGGAGGCCAAAGAGGAGCTGGAGAGGTTCAACAAGCAGCTTCGTGCCGAAATGGAAGACCTGATGAGCTCCAAGGACGACGTAGGAAAGAACGTGAGTGACATCTTTGTACTTGTAAAAAACAAGGGTAAACAAAACAAGTCCGGTTTCATCTAACGTCATCTTCTGTGCCGCACGAACAGGTCCATGAACTGGAGAAGTCCAAGCGCATGCTGGAGCAGCAGGTGGAGGAGATGAGGACTCAGCTGGAGGAGCTGGAGGACGAGCTGCAGGCCACGGAGGACGGCAAACTGCGCCTGGAGGTCAACATGCAGGCCATGAAGGCTCAGTTTGAGCGAGACACTCAGGCCAGAGAGGAGCAGGGAGAGGAGAAGAAGAGGGCTCTGGTCAAACAGGTGCAACACGGCTGAATATAACGACATATTAAATGTCCCCTATTGTGCAAAATCAACTTTTTAATCTTATAGTACTTATATTTGGGACTCAGTGGGCCATACCAGTCCCCAAAATGTGAAAAAAACAAGACTCAGTCATGTTTTAGTGGTTCCACTTTGTGTAAGTATAGGCGATAAAACACGCAATGTTTTAACCTCACTCGCAATGACGACATAGCAACACATTTCACCGTGAATGTTGGCACCCCGCCAGGCAGAGTACTTTACAGCTCCCCACAAGCTTCACAAGCCCTTTGTTGTTGATCGTGTGTGTAAATTCCTATGCTGGAGGGACACCGTGAACGCACCAGTTACGTGCCTGCGGTAAGCGAGTGGCGTGTGTGGATCGGTGATATGAGGAGCACGCGTTTGAAAGCACTGCAGAAAGATGTAGATGTCGTCCTACATTTCTTCTCAACCAAAGGCTGCCTTTCTGTCGCGTTTCCACGTTCTCTCCTCGTGTTGTCGATCCGCACGCGTCAGTCGGAGCCGCAGTAACACTGGTGCGTTCAGGGTCTTTTTCTAGCATGGGAATTTACATACACGCCACCTCAGTAACAACGGGTAAACGGACATTACTATGGGGTATATGGAGCGGGGGTTGTGACGACGGTGCATGACAATAGGTGATGGGTGGCGACACTCCCCTGGAAGCAGTGGATGCGTGTTTACCTGGGTTTCATTCACATGTAAATGATCAGGCACAAAACCGAGCGTTCTGAAAAAGGCCGTTTTGGCAGAGTTATTGAACTGCTATTGTGCTTCATCCTTATGATATTTTGACTAAAGCATGACACAGACATGTTCATTCGGGCACCAGGACCTAGTTTAACTTGGGTTAATAGGGTACAATATGGGACCTTTAAAACCATTGTGCAGAAACAGTTTATTAAATTGACGTCATGCTGTGTTGTTGTTGTTGCTCCTGCAGGTGCGTGAGATGGAGGCAGAGTTGGAGGACGAAAGGAAGCAGAGAGCTCTCTCTGTTGCCGCCAAGAAGAAGCTGGAGATGGACCTGAATGAGCTGGAGGGACAGATCGAAGCTGCCAACAAAGGCCGGGACGAGGCTGTCAAACAGCTGAGGAAACTACAGGTTCGGAAGCCTGCAAACGCGTCACGTTTTTTTATTAATTAAGTATCTTACTCAATAGCTGGAATGAAAACCTTCTCCTTGTTTGTGTTCCTCTGTAGGCTCAGATGAAGGACTACCAGAGGGAGCTGGAGGACGCCAGAGCCTCCAGGGACGAGATCTTCACCCAGTCCAAGGAGAGCGAGAAGAAACTCAAGAGCCTGGAGGCTGAAATCTTACAGCTACAGGAGGTCTAGATGTTTTTTGATGATCATACTCGTAATATGAAAATGGATTATGATCAAGCGTAATAACTAGGACTAATGGTAGCATTTTTATCACTCTACGAACAAGATTCACCGATCCAGCCCCAAAATAAGAGCAAAACAACAACTGACTTTTAAAAAATACAAGCGCAAATGTTGTCTTACCTTTGCTGTTTATCAAAACAAAGTTATTTCCACCGGAACAAAACTGCTTCTCATGAAGAACTACACTTCCCAGCATGCTTTGGGGACAAATCCCAGTCTGAACAGTATTGTTTTGTTACAGAAAAGAGAGAAATCTTTGGTTATTTATTTATTTATGTTCAAATCTATGTCTCTAATATGTTCACAGCGTTCCGAAATATTTGTTATTAAATGTTACATTAAGTTGTTATGGAAGTAAATGTTGTTTAAATCCGTGTTTTTCAACCTTTTTTGGGCCAAAATCACGAGGCACACCACCAAACAAAAATGTTTAAAAAATGATACTCTGTAGCCTATTTAGTCATTTTTATCAAAGTGTCTTGACTATTTATATCCATATTATTTGCAGATAATTAATTATTTGTTTTAAAAAAATGTTTTCAGACCAATTAGGTGAAATTGGATCATTTCCCACGACGACACACCTGACGATCTCTCACGGCACACTGGTTGAAAAACACTGGTTTAAATAAAATGTTTTTTAAATGTAAAAAAATATTATGGAATGTATCGAACCGTGGGTCAAAAATAGTGATATAAATCGAATCGGGATTTTGGGTATCGTTACAGCCCTAGAAGTAACCTGTGTGTATGTGTGTGTGTGTGTGTGTGTAGGACCACGCAGCCTCAGAGAGAGCGCGGCGACATGCTGAGCAGGAGAGGGACGAGCTGGCTGACGAGATCTCCAACAGCGTCTCTGGAAAGTCAGTGTTCAGACTCGTCGTGTTCACGTCGATGTTTGAGTCATAGAGTGAGAAAATTAATTAAAAAAAAATAATAATAATCTGTGTCATCAGGTCATCGCTGCTGGAGGAGAAGAGGAGGCTGGACGCTCGAATCACCCAGCTGGAAGAGGAGCTGGAGGAGGAGCAAGGCAACACGGAGATGGTCAACGAGCGCTTGAGGAAAACCACACTTCAGGTAGACCGAAGGAAAACCGCGGATCATCATCTGAACGGGTGTGGTTCTTCTTCTTCTTCTTCTTCTTCTTCACTCTCACCCTCGTCACCTTCCGTCTCTCTCAGGTGGAAACACTGAGCACTGAATTGTCCGGAGAGCGCAGCGCTGCACAGAAGAGTGAGAACGCTCGACAACAGATGGAGCGGCAGAACAAGGTCTTATCATTTGTATAAATGTGAATTTGAATATGTGTTTGGATCCATATACAGGAAAAGAAAGAACTCCTCGGTTTTCATCCTTGCATCAGTATACGAGAGAACCTGAAAGTGTCACATCTTTGCTGGGACAGATTATTAGCACCTGTTTTAAGTTAGAATGGTAGTTTTATTGTGTTGGCTCTGTCCTGTGGAACACTTAAAGGTGCATTATGTAATAAATCTAAAGCCATAAAATCCTCCTAATATGTCACAGAGACTCAGGAATAATGTTCATATAACAAACTGAACTCACCAACAACAACAGCACAGACAAAATAGTTGCATTAAAAAAAAATATTTTGCAGACTGCAAATCATGTTTATGTTTTGAAATCATGTTTTGGCGTCATGTGGCGCCACCTACCGCCGTCTACCAAGCATTGCAGTCAGTAGAGTCTCAGCTGCCGAGCAACCACGGGTTGACAGTTACGCCAGAAAACCAAACCTAAAAGACCTCGTACAAAGACTTGCGTGGATTTCCTACTAAAACTTGGCGTACGCCAAAACTCAGAAGTTGGGGTGGGCACCGCACATTTCGTATGACGTACGCCACGTTTTTGTGCGTACGTAACCTTTGTTAGCATCACCCTTGGTATTTTGAATTTGAGTGTAGTAACCGTTTTTGCCACATTCTTACATATGGCGCCTTTAAAATAAAAAGTACATCATTTATCAGTGAAATACTTACCGTTTACATGTTCGTGAACGCAGGATTTGAAAGCCAAACTGGCAGAGCTGGAAGGGACGGTCAAGTCGAAGTTTAAAGCGTCCATCGCTGCCCAGGAAGCCAAGATCCTGCAGCTGGAGGAGCAGGTGGAGCAGGAAGTCAAGTATGTGTCGAATATTCAAATAAGAACACACAGTGTAAATCAGGGGTTCTCAAAGTTTTGATACCTGAGGGCCAATTTAGGAACCCAACATTGGACTGAGGGCCGCCAAAGGAAAAAAAGAAAGAAAAAAAACTGAAAGAAATCACATTTGTAATAACTATGGCGTCCAAAATTTGACAAAACCGACATACTATACTATGTTGTCCAAAATGTGACAATTTTTTGGGAAAAAAAAAATTTGGTCCAAAATTTGACAAAAACATCATACTATACTATGTCGTTCAAAATTTTTACATTTCTGGGGGAAAAAAATGTTGGTCTAAAATTTGACAAAAACGTTGTACAATACTATGTCATCCCAAATTTGACAATTTTTTTCAAAAAAAAATTCGGTCCCAAATTTGACAATTTTTTTCAAAAAGAAATTTGGTCCAAAATTTGACAAAAACGTCATTCTATACTACGTTGTCCAAAATGTGACAATTTTTTGGAAAAAAAGATTTTGGTCCAAAATTTGACAAAAAACGTCATACTATGTCTTTCAAAATTTTACAATTTTGGCAGAAAAAGTGTTTGGTCCAAAATTTGACGAAAACGTTGTACAATACTATGTTGTCCTAAATTTGACAATTTTTTTCAAAAAAAAAATTGTCCAAAATTTGACAAAAACGTCATACTATACTGTGTCACTATGTCATCCAAAGTTTGATGACATAGTAAATACAGTTGTACAGTTTACACTTATTGGTCTGTATCCAATAATGTCCAATAAACATTTAACAAGCTTAGTCGCTCCTGGATTAAAACTATCAACTGTTATTCACTGCGGGCCGCACTTTGAGAACCAATGGTGTAAATCAATGGAATAAATCGATCAACGTTAATCTTTCAGGGAGAGAGCAGCAGCCAACAAAATCGTCCGTCGCACAGAGAAGAAGCTGAAGGAGGTGATGCTGCAGGTGGAGGACGAGCGACGCCATGCAGACCAGTACAAGGAGCAGGTACGGTACTCGCTTATGACGAGCTTGAGGGCAAACTTTTGCCCAACCGTTCCACAGCATCTCACGGTTTGTCTCCCTGTCAGCTGGAGAAAGCCAACACTCGTTTGAAACAGCTGAAGCGTCAGCTGGAGGAGGCAGAGGAGGAAGCCACCAGGGCAAACGCCTCCCGCAGGAAGCTGCAGCGGGAACTGGACGACGCCACCGAGGCCAGCGAGGGCCTCACGAGGGAGGTCAACTCGCTCAAGAACCGCCTCAGGTGAGAGAGAAGAAGAAAAAAAACACACACATAATAAAAGAACGATGCAAATGGAAGCTAGATGCAATAATCGGAATAACAGGTTAAAGTAAAAATGACCTTTGAGCCACAGTTTCAATGTCTGTAATATGTAACAGACACTTTCTAACTCTTCTAAGTAAGAACACGGCAACATGTTTAGTTTCCGTGAAATCTATTTTTTTATTATAAAGGCATTATTATTAGGGACCTCGTGCACAAGGGTGTGAGGAGCCTATTGTAATTCAAGGAATTATTATTATTATTATCATTATTATTATTAATCATTTCTTTCTCTCCACGGAAACCGCAAATTTGACCCCCTAAACGTGCCTGAAAACGGACAAAAATGTCTACGCATATCAGAATTTTTTTTAATAAAATAATGGACTTGCGAAAAACCAATGCAAAATAGCTCAGTAGCACCCCCACAGGTCAGGCCCCTATGGAGCGGGCCGAAAGTTAGGTTGGAACATTGTCTGGAGATTCGTTCACCCGAAACAGGAAGTGCCCTTTAAATCGCGCATACATTGACTGATCGGCTCCAAACTTGATATGTGAGACCAAGGCCCCGCCCTGAACATGTCTGCTAACTGTGACCTGCACACAGGAAGTAGGTCACCCGAAAGTGGAAGTGCCCTGTAACTTGCCCGTACATCGATCAATCTGCTCTAAACTTCACATGCGAGATGAGTGACACAGAGTCCAGGACAAATAATAACAGTGAAAAACAGTTATTATGTAATTAGATAGTGTGTTTTAATCATTAAAAAATGAAAACACTCAAACCAATTCATCACTTATCGCAATGGTTTTGGATTCATTTAGCAACCGATTGATAATTTAACTGTTGCAACCCTAAATAGCAGCAATGTTGAAGGTAAACCCTGTATAAAACACAGTAGGAGGAGTGCAACAGAAAACAGTGATCAGCACACGTCCAAAAAATGCCATTCTCCTCCTTTATAAGTAGCTGTTTCATAGACGTATTCTTGTCTTCTCTGACCAGGCGTGGAGGTCCGGTCAGCGGCTTCTCTTCCAGTCGCTCCGGCCGCCGCAACCTCAACCTGGACGGCGCCTCGGTCGACATGTCCGACGACGACGCCGACAGCCGCACCAGCGACTTCAACGAGACGCAGATCTCCAGCGTGGAGTGATTCGCAGCGACACTTTTTTTTCCCCCCTTTTCTGGGCTTTCTCCTTCACTTCTTCTTCTTGCGTCATCTCTCTCGCTCTCTCTCCAGCTTTCTCTTCAACTCCATGCACATGGTCTGTTGATATCAGTTTTCACTGGAGAGAAAATCCACCACCATAAAACCCTGAAGAAAGACCTCCAACACACCGGAGACTTTCCTGCTTTACCGCTTGTCCCGGTGTCATCTCAGCATCAAAACACAGCCCTCGCCCTCCTCTCCTCCATCATCCCGTCATGAAGCCTGAAGTTATCTGCCGAGCTTATTGAGAAGTATGCATAGGCTACAAAGTGCTTTTTACACGCCCCCTACAGGACGAATGCAGGACTACGGGGAAACATGGCATTGTTGTAGGTTTTCTGCTCAGCAGTTGCAAAGAAAAAAAAAAGCCATTTCACACCCGACACACTACCTGTTTTCGTTTGTTTGTTCTTTTTTGAGACCGAAACACGAGGCTGCTTTTTGTCGCACGAGCCTCCCTCTGATGTACAGACTATACGTCACGGGGACGACTAACACCGCGGGACGTGCGCTGCGTAAACGACGTAAACGCGACTGAAAATGTATTACTGTGAAAAAAACGAGTTGTTTTATTGTCTCTGTCGCTTCATCTCAAACATTAACGAAGGAATGTCGAGCTGAGGGTTAATCTCAACGTGACGAGGTGAGTTTCTTTATACTGTCGATGATGCAGAGATGTTGGAAAATGCACAGTTTTGTTTTTAACTGGAAACCAACGGTGGTCAAACCTCTTACTGGAAGCACTCAAGTGGCACTTAGTCCGTATTTGGTTAATTTATAGTTTGATTAGTAGTTTCTACATTTCATTACATTTAACTCATCTCTTGAAACAGAAAAGGTAAATAAGGACTTGATAACCTAAAATCTATATGTTGGCACCAGTTTTATCACCTTTTTTTAAAACCCCCATTCCAAAGTTGTGATTATTTTTGTTGTTTTTATGGATTTTGTGCAAACGCAAAACAAAATCAAAAGCACGTTTTAGTCGTTTGTCTGTGCCAATGTTGACGCGAGTCATTTCAGGTGACCCGGAATGAGAAACGGGTCGTACTATGTGTGTTTTTAAAAAACAAAACAACAATCTGACCAAGTCCGTTTGGATCTCCATTCCATACATTCTCCATTTTGCGTTACAGCATATGTCATAAGTCATGCCGCGGGTCCTCGATCACCTTTTTTATTTAACCTCCTTTTCTTCCTGGATACACTGATGAGGATCTGCTCGCCTTCCTCCTAAGATGTGACGCTTAACACAGTATGTTTCTTTAAAAGTGCCTTAAGACACTGAATAAGAACATAACGCAGCAGAGATGTCATTCACACGTGTTCGTTGTTCTTTGTTGTCATCATTTTGTATTGTTTGCTGTGCTTCATATCATATTCACCATGTAACTCTGTGCACAAATATCCTTCTCGCTCGAGTATTGGGGTCAAAAATCATTATTACAGTATTATGATTAATAACTACATGAGCTGCTCCGTGTCCCTTCATTGTTTTTGAACAGTTTCCCTGTATAACCACTCATCTGTAAGTGTTGGAAAGTCCTTTTGGATTTCACTTGGTCGCGAGCTTTAGTGAACTGACGTTTATTATCCAGCTGGCTGTTGACAACCAGGCATTCAACTGCAAATACTCCCACCTTATTATTTCGTGTATACCTGTATTTCTAGATGGTTATTATTATTATTATTATTATTATTATTATTTTCTGTTTTGTTTTTGTAAAAGGAAAATAAAGCATATTCATTGTAGCCGTGATGGTGTTTTTGGTCTGTTGTGGGAGCTGAATTGTAATGACTTAGTATCTCATTATACTGACTTAGTAGCTCATTATATTGACTTAGTAGCTCAAAATAATGACTTAGTATCTCAAAATAATAACTTAGTATCTCAATATATTGACTTAGTATCTCATTATATTGACTTAGTATCTCAAAATAATGACTTAGTATCTCAAAATAATGACTTAGTATCTCAAAATAATGACTTAGTATCTCATTATATTGACTTAGTATCTCATTATATTGACTTAGTATCTCTAAATAATAACTTAGTATCTCAATATATTGACTTAGTATCTCAATATATTGACTTATTATCTCATTATATTGATTTAGTATCTCAAAATAATGACATATCTCAAAATAATAACTTAGTATCTCAATATATTGACTTAGTATCTCATTATATTGACTTAGTAGCTCATTATATTGACTTAGTATCTCAAAATAATGACTTAGTATCTCAAAATAATGACTTAGTATCTCAATATATTGACTTAGTATATCATTATATTGACTTAGTAGCTCATTATATTGACCTTGTATCTAAAAATAATGACGTAGTATCAATATATTGACTTAGTATCTCAAAATAATGACTAAGTACCTCAAAATAATGACTTAGTATCTCATGATATTGACTTAGTATCTCAAAATAATGACTTAGTATCTCATTATATTGACTTAGTATCTCATATTGACTTAGTATCTCAAAATAATGACTAAGTATCTCAAAATATTGACTTAGTATCTTATTATATGGACTTAGTATCTCAATATAATGACATAGTAGCTCAATATATTGACAGTACCTCAAAATAATGACTTAGTATCTCAATATATTGACTTAGTATCTCATTATATTGACTTAGTATACCAAAATATTGACTTAGTATCTCATTATAATGACTTAGTATCTCATTATATTGACTTAGTATCTCAAAATATTGATAGTATCTCAAAATAATGACTTAGTATCTCAAAATATTGATTTAGTATCTCAAAATAATTAAATAGGATCTCAAAATAATTAAATAGTATCTCAAAATAATGACAGTATCTCAAAATATCGACTTAGTATCTGAAAATAATGAGATACTATGGAGATACTATCCTATTATTTTGAGATACTATCTCATTATTTCGAGATACTTGCTGAAGCCATGAAAGGCACGTAAATAAAGTATTATCGCCCCTTTTGAGGGGAAATAAATACATGAGGATAATTGATAGATTCAAGATATCTAAAAAAAAAAGGACAATATAAACGGAGTTACAGATATGTGGAACTTGAATTATGACAAGTATTATCTACAAGTCAGTTTCATAATACCCATAAACATGAATGGCAACCGTGACGTCACTCAGACTCGTAAATACTGATAGCAGATGATCAGAAAGTGTAGTATTGAAGAGAGACGATGACGCAGTGGCGGTTAAAGAGTCGTTCGTGACGCCAGACACACAGACATGCTAAATATCTCCGCCTGTCACGAGTGTTTGTAGAGCTAATAGTCTGAGGCTAAAAGGAAAGTGACTTTACTGCCGCTAACGACTCTGTCAGTTCGCTAGCTTAGCTTTGCCCTTTTTCCAGAAAGTTCTGCGTCCGCGTGTCGCGACCGAACACTGCGAGAAAACATTCAGTGGTTGTCAGTGGATTAAAAACAACAACAACAACAACAACAACACAGGAACAACATGGTGTTTTTGATGAAGTTCCAGATGCCGATGGTGCTCATCATCACCTCCGCCCACCCTTGACATACTTTGGAGTCCGGTGAGAACGAGAGCTACATGGTAAGTTAGCCTTGTGCTAGCGCTAATGTCATACAGCTAACTAGCTTTTCGCCCAAAAATGCCCCGTGTATGTGTATGTGGTAACTGTCCCATAAATAAAAAATAAATAGCCGTTGGCAGCTTGTTGCGGTAAATAGAAAGAAAACAGGGCGTTTGTGAAGATAACCGCGGTCTCTCCATCACGCCCGTCCACTCTCCGGTGAGCGGAGCTTTAAGCTAGGTTAGCTTACTAGATAGTGCATGTGATAACTCAACCGGGGGATGTTTTTTTAAATAAATAATCGACATGCTTTGAAGTTATTTTTTTGGTCGGGATCTAGTTCGTCCTGTCCCGGGACGCTGGTTTTCTACTGCCGTCATTTTTGATAACTGTACTCTGACAGCTAACCACTACTAGCCTGATGCAACCGGCTTCTTTTGTGACTTGTGTGGTACTCGTGGCTGATTCCCCCCTCCTCTCCTCCTCCTCTCTTCTCTTTTCCGCTCCTCTCCTGCAGTAACGTTGGCGGAACTCGAGCGGCTTCAAAACGGCAGCAGCGGGAGAGAAACCGGACTCGTCCGACTCCACGGGCAGGCCGAAGATGGAGCTGGCCGCGGTGAGTGCGAGTCTGCCTGGTCAATGATAGCAGATGTGCTGCTGAGTACATCTGGTACTACTGTCATCCCTGTGAAAATTTAAACTAACTCATATCTATTATAACACACTAGTTAAACTTTTAAAATAGTGTGTGTCCTAATATTGTTTATTTCTGAGGATCTGAGTTTGCAGAGTCATGTTTGATTGACTCTGCCTGAGGTCAGGTCGGGGTCTGTTACCCTCACACACTTGCTGATTCAAGACTTTACCTCTGACACACATATTTACATTTATTTATTATAACGTATTTACGTGCGTACTTGCTATACTGACTGTCCCCAACTAGTGCTGACTGGTGCAGACTCTGCCCAACTGTGCATCTTGGGTAATATCAGACAAGAAGTCTTGTAGTGTGTCCCCAGCTTTAAGGTTAGGGATAACACTTTGTTATTATAATATAAAATATAACACAGCAAATCTGATTTTGTCTTCCTCGTGTGATTTAAACCACATTTGGAGGTGGTTTGTATTAAGATTAAATCCAATTTCTGCAAACGTGTCTCCATCAGTACGCCCTGAAACTGAATTTCTTATTGTCTCACTTGCATCACATGGCATCGCTGTGTATTTATGGGCTATTTTTAAGGGTTTGGATGGGATAATATTGTAAGGAAACTGTCTTTTCACCTCGCATATACAGTATGTACAGTATATACACAGATAGCTTCTTTCTAACCTTTGCAAATAGACTATGTGACCCATATTTAACCCCACTAACCAACACACACCACACAGGCACAAACACAGCCACATTGTGACTCATGCCGTTTGACAAGATGTAATTTAGCAGTGAGCTTTGGGGGGTGATGGGGGGGGGGGTACAGATGTGTGCATGTGTCTGTAAAAATAAAGATAGGAGCTCATAGAAAAAAAACACGGCGTTGGATTAAGCTTCGCTTTGGCTGCACAAATACGAGGGGGAGGGAAGACGAGAAGCAGGAGAGAGCCATTGTGGGTCGGTGGGGGGAGAAGGAAGGAAGGTTCGTGTGTGTGTGAGTGTTAGAGATGGATGTTTGTTTTATAAAATGCTGTTTGTAGCGGCAGCATCACAGAGAAAGGGAG
Source organism: Microchirus variegatus (assembly GCF_963457635.1). NCBI lineage: Eukaryota > Metazoa > Chordata > Actinopteri > Pleuronectiformes > Soleidae > Microchirus > Microchirus variegatus. The sequence goes on from NC_139824.1 coordinate 16,765,891, forward strand.
TTTAAAAAGAGGACAAAAATGCAGGAAAAACAAGATTCTCCGAGCCAAGCCTCAGGCAACTTAGGAAAGGTAGGGAATGTGTGCAGACATCGTTTGTTTGTCATTATTGTTGTTCTTCCTGTTTTCTTCTCCACAACGGATGTTGACAATGTGTCTGACAGTGTGATGTGTGGACTGTCTTTGCACATCATCATCATCATCATCTCCAATGTGCATGAACCTTGTTTTGAATTAAAGTCCTTTGCGTTTATGAGGTTCATTATTTCGGGTCACGTCTCTGTTTGTTAGTCATTTGTTTCCCTGCAGCCTAACGAGAGGTGTCTGATACTGAGAGTAATGTTGAATGGTTCATTTTCAGATGATGCTTTTTACACTGCGATTAATCAGTTATATTACCCCCCCCCCCTCCCTTCTGTCTCTCCCTTGTCTTATTTATGTCCTCTTTCCTCCTTCATCCATCCCTCTCTCCAACATCATTTTCAGGCTCACCCGGCTCTCAAAGCCTTCATGTGTGGCTCTCTCAGCGGCACCTGCTCCACGCTGCTCTTCCAGCCTTTGGATCTGGTGAAGACGCGGCTTCAGACCCTGCAGAACAAAGCCAAGCCCGGGTATATGTGTGTGTGTGTGTGTGCAAACACAACATGATGCAGACACATTTAGAGCAACAGTTAGTCACAGCAGCAGCAGCAGCAGCATGTAGTCACAGTGTCAGGCTGCTGCTGTAGGTTGTAATTACCTCCACTAGGAACAGGAAATGTAAATGGCTAAAAACAAAGGTTTATTTTAAGCTTTTCTTAACTTTCCATAACTTGTTCCTGCAGTGCACCAAAGGTGGGGATGTTTGCTGTGCTGGTCAACGTTATCAGGACAGAGAATTTCTTTAGCCTTTGGAAGGGTGTTTCACCGGTGAGGATCTTAACCCCTGTTCAGTATTTTAATCCAACACTCTCTCTTGTAACTTACATGCTATGCTACATTTTGACCTTTATTTCTCCCCGGCAGTCCTTTGTTCGCTGCATCCCTGGGGTCGGCATCTATTTCAGCACCTTCTACTCACTGAAGCAGCACTTCCTCCTGGACCGGCAGCCCAACGCCGGCGAGGCCGTTCTCCTCGGGGCGGGCGCCAGATCTGTGGCTGGTGTCTGCATGCTGCCGTTCACCGTCATCAAGACGCGCTTCGAGGTGAACATTCTAGTCGTTAAAGAGTCTTATTTTAATCTGTACGTGATGCACTCACTGTATGTTTTCAGCACAGTCGGCGATTACAAAGGTGATTATTAATGAACTATGGAGCATGACTCGCCACCTTAACCTCCATAAATGAATGACCACAATTTACAATGGAAAAATCAGATGAGTCCAGATTATACAGATCAGATTATTAATGAATTAATAATGCATGTGTGCTGCAAAGTTGGTTGTGTTCTGTATCAGAGGTCACATTCAGATGCAAAACACTTTATATGAGCGTGACTTTATTCTCTACTGACTCAGATTTTAATCGGTCATCTGAACGCAATCATGCACCTGCTCGCATTTGCATAACGGTATGAATTATTAATATGTATTGAAAATGTATGTCTTGTGTTTTCAGAGTGGCTTCTACAACTACGTGAGTGTGGCCGGGGCTTTGAGGAGCATGTACCGGACCGAGGGGATCAGGAGTCTGTTCTCGGGGCTCACGGCCACGCTGCTCAGGGACGCTCCGTTTTCCGGGATTTACGTCATGTTCTACAGCCAAACCAAGAGGGCGCTGCCGCAAGGTGAGAGCAACACTTCTTCAGGCGTGGGAACGTGGAACGTGTGCGGCATGTACCACCGTTTGAGAACCATTGACATAGAACAAATGTTAGTTTAGCTGTTAGCTTCACGGGAGCTAAAAGTGAGTGTGTCTCGTTAGATTTGTGCACGGGAACTTTTTTTATATATATATAGTCTCAGTGTTGATATCTTTTTATATTGTACTTTTCTTGTTAATGCATGGTTGTTATTTATTATCCTTATCTCTACTGTCTTGCTGCTGTGAAGATGTAAATGTCCCCACTGCAGGACGAATAAAGGACTCTCTTATCTTATCTGAAACAGGAAATGACATATATGGCATACTAATGATTTTATGAATCAATATTGGGATCTTCCAAAGTAAAATGAATATGAATCAATACCCAGCCCTCATTGATGCATGGTTTAGGTTTGAAAAGTTAGCGTATTGCTAATGACAGACATCTAATAAGTGCTAAGATCACGTTATTCTCTTCACATAAACCGTGTTCCTCTCCTCTCTCAGACGTGTCCATGTTGGGTTACACTCCGCTGGTGAACTTCAGCTGCGGATTGATGGCGGGCGTCATGGCGTCTCTGGTCACGCAGCCCGCAGACGTGGTGAAGACGTACATCCAAGTGAGCCCGTCTCACTGGAGCACGACCGACGCCATCCGCTTCATCTACAAGGTGTGTACTCCTTATAGATTGTAGCACGTGCACTCATATCATATCCACTAAAAAAGAAAATCCGAATATCAACTTTTAAAGATGATTACATGACGTGTAACAGGCGAGTCTGCAGATTAGCTTTGTTTCTTTGCCGTCTCTGGCGTAGAACCTGAAATACTTCCACGCGCTGCTGTGCTCGTGTCCTCCATTTTCACAGCAAAAACAAACCATACAGTGTGATGTGCTTTTAGGCTGGATATTTTTGAACTTGAAGGTATTGTCAGGTTTTTAACTTTCCTCCTTCAAGTTCAAATGGATGGATTTCACATAGATGCAACTTTAATGCCACTACAGGGTATCCGCGGGGTCTTGAAAAGTCTTAAATCCAATAATTTGTATTTAAGGCCTCAAAATGTCTTAAATTCTCCTAAAATCTCATCAAAGGTCTTAAATCCATTAAAAATCTATTCAAGTTACTTTTATTTAAAACATGCATAAACTTCAGACTCGCTTTGAAATGTTTCTGTTATTGAGGATGCGATAACAACAACAACTACAACACGAGCACCACTAGCTAGCGTGCTGTGCGGTGTGTTACAGCTTAGCGTAGCAGCGGAGAAAACTTAACGAAAGCCCACAGCTGAGCCCAATTTCGACGATTTGTGGCTCCAATTTTCCTTCATGTCTTTTGTACTTTTTTTGCCAGTATGGATTTGAAATGGGTCTTAAATTGTATTCATTATGGTCTTAAAAAGTCTTAAAAAGTCTTAAATTTGACTGTAGAGACCCTGCACTAAATTAGCATGGTACCGATACTGTCCCGGTGTTTCCCCTCAGGAGCACGGCATGCGCGGGTTCTTCCGTGGAGCTGTGCCCAGGTCTCTGCGACGCACTCTGATGGCAGCGATGGCTTGGACTGTGTACGAGCAGCTGATGGCTCAGCTTGGCCTCCAATCCTGAAGAGAGCAACGTTTTTTGTTTTTTTTTAAAAGGACAGTATAATGATCTCTCTGAAGAAAAGGTGCTTATGGAGAGTGAGCCAACATTACCAGGAACCAGGTGGATCAGTATGTGCAGTGTGAGTGCGTTGTGTGAGTGTTGTGCTATTTAAATATCGGTGAAAATGTGCCTCTGTCTGTAGGTGCGTGTGTGTGTTTGACACGTTCTCCTCTCAGTCTTGTGCTGAAGTGACGTTCCCTGCTGTGAGGAAAACCGATTCCTTTTCTTACTTTTTTTTTTACGTCTGGACGTTTCCTGATGCATGGCTACTATTCCAGTAACCCCTCCCTCCTCTCCGTATCTGAAGGGCAGCCTCTGAATGGGCCGTTGAGGATGCTGCTGGACCGTACCTCATGCCGAGGTAACCAAAAAACACAAAGCACTGATATTTATTTGAACCGAGCGATGTTTTCCGACTTTGTTTCCGGCTCAGACAATCGCAAGAATTATACACAACGAACCAAGCTTTGGATTCTGTAATTTCAACCTTTGTGTACAGCTGTGGTGCATTTTTGCATAGAGGTGTGTTTTTTACAAAGAAATGATGACGGGTCACACATTTACAGACATATTATTCAGACCTGTGTTTGACTTTTTGGTTTTGTTTACGACTTAAAGGTTCCCTGTGGAGGTGAAGGTGATGTTTACATTTTGTTCAACCTCGTGAATAAACACTAAACTAAACTCCAGAGGGAACCTTTAATCAAACAACACTATAGTCTGCATTGTTTATAAAAGCACTTATATAATTTATTTCTCCCCCCATAAATTAAGAAAAACATTTTTAAATATGTCAGTCACCTGTGATGAAATATAAGTTTCATTTTTCCAGAAAATTAGGTTTAGCAACACTTTAAAAAAAAAAAAAAAATCAATAAGAAGAAGAATAAACAGTAAATTCAGGACTTATTGACTTTGACGTGGTCGAGCATATTTTTTTAACGTTGCTTTGTACAGTGTACATTTTTCCTCAGATGTTTATTTGTGTTGATATAGAAGAGAATATATATATATTAAAAAGAAAAATAGCGTGTTAATAATAAAAGAAAAAGCAATACTACTGGTAGATAGCGTTAATGGACGGGATGATGTTCAGGTCAATATGCGATACAACAGGGAAATATGCTAATAATAATAATAATAATAGAAATTGAAGTTAAAATGACCCTAACACAGAGTCGTGCAGTGTTGGTGTTGTTTTTTTAAATGTTGAAAATTAGTGCTGTGTGTTAGCATTGATCTCTGAACGCCTCAGTATTAGCTCTTTTTTCTTTATTTTATTATTACAGTCTTAACTGTGCTTTACATGTGCCATCATTCTCACACACACACACACACACAAATGTTTTTACTTCATCCATTATTCTCTCCATCATCAGTCCCGCTCCTGTTGTGACTGTATTGTATAGACATATATGGTCATTGTTAGTGCAGACTCATGACGTGTGCCTGGATTTTAAAGTCAATAAACTTTCTTTTTCCTCTTTTATTTAAATATGTATTTATTGCACTTGCTATAGAGTTTGTTATGGGAACGCGCGGAAGTAGTTTATGCACACTCGCACTAATAATGCACATTATTGTCATTATTTACCAGAAATTACATGAAAAGTGAATAAGGCAAAGTCTCAACATTGACCAGGAGATGGCACCAGAGGGAAGAAGCCACCACAGAGTCAGAGTTTGTCACATTCATACGACATTAGTCATCTGTTTTAGATAAAAGCAAAGTTTCTATCTTGCTGACATGGCTTTATTTATTGTATCCTATCGTAGTGAATGTGACGTGTGTGTGCAGGAAGGGTGTTGACGTGCTGATGAATTATAGGATGCACAGTGGAGCACAAACTGACAGCGACTTTTTAATAAAACATGAGACTCCGGGTTGAGTCTGTTGTTCTTTAGCAAATTAACAGTTCTCCACTGAATATACTTTTTGAGTTTAATGTTTGTTTGTTTGTGCACAGTAAAGCACTTTGGTTTTAGTGTACTTCAGCGTGCACACCGCAGCTAGTACAGGATTTTTAATGACTATCAATAATCTCTAATCGTATTTACCACGGATTAACATCAACAGCATGTATTTGTATTGTTGTCGGTTGTAAAACAGTTCACCCCAGATGGGACTCGAACCCACAATCCCTGGCTTAGGAGGCCAGTGCCTTATCCATTAGGCCACTGGGGCGCTTGTGCACAGCATTATGGGTAATGCACTATTTATAGGATAGCTAGTGATGAATGGTATAACGTTTTACTTATCGTGTCTCGAATAAGACATATATATATATAGTGTGTATTATGAAAAGGCAAACTAGCGTCGTTGCTGAGGAACAAAATAACGAACCACTGATTGATTAAACACGCCACTCGCCTGTTTCTCTACAAAATAAGAGGCAGCAAGAAGATTTTAATAATATTTATTTAAAAATACTGTACTTTTTATTCGTCTAGATCAAGAACTACATCATCTAAGGAGGTAACGAGGCGACGTATTACTGTTTGTGTGCAAGAGTTGACCTGTTATACCATCATTATGTTTATTGAACTTTTATTTTGAAAATATGAGACCGGAAAATAGGTCTACGCCGCCGGAAGAGTAACCATGGAGAGCTAGCTAACACAAACTCGGAGCCTAATTTAGCAAACCATCCTCGCCCGACACTGAAAAATGTTTACCAAATGTTAGACAAACAAATCTACGCGAGTTAGTTAGTTAGTTCGTTAGCCGCGGTATTTATCGGGAGACGACGTCCATAATGTTGCGTTACTGCCTTTTCGTCTACGTCAGTAGCGTTTTAACGCGAGTTCAGTGCGACACGATGGAGTAGAAATGTGTGTCGAGCTTCACTTTTCTCTGTTTTCACGTCATTTGTGTCGCTGTTGAAGTAACGAGAAGCAAAAAAGGTCTCAGTTGGGTCGCATTCATCTCTTCAGACTCGTCGAAATGGTGAGTTAAAAGCTAAAAACTGTTGTAAACCTATTGCTCAAAGTCATCACCGACGAGTGTTATGTGTTTTTTGTTCATGATTAAGTAGATTAGCTGATATTTCAGCTTCTTAAATGTGAGTATTTTCTGGTTTCTTTGCTCCACATAACAAATAAACAATTAAAACCGAATAATTTAAAGGTGCATTATGTAATAAATCTAAAGCAACTGGCCCTAAAATCCTCCTAATATGTCACAGACTCAGGAATAATGTTCATATAACAAACTGAACTCACCAACAACAACAGTACAGACAAAATATTTGCATAAAACATTTTTTTTTTGCAAACTGCAAATCGTGTTTATGTTTTGAAATCATGTTTTGGCGTCATGTGGCGCCACCTACCGCCGTCTACCAGTCATTGCAGTCAGTAGAGTCTCAGCTGCCGAGCAACCACGGGTTGCCAGTTACGTCAGAAAACGAAACCTAAAAGACCTCGGTATTTTGAATTTGAATGTAGTAACCGTTTTTGGCCACATTCTTACATATGGCACCTTTAAGTTTGTGGGCAATACATTTGAGGACTATGTGTAAAGTTACAGTGTAAAAGTCAATGTCTCCATGTTGTGAATGAAATTAACAATTCATAATTGGAGGTATCTGGAATTAGTTGAAGATATTCTGTTGAAACCACTCCACACTCCCACCAGCAATTATTTATTATGATTAATTGCATTGTATGTCATTTGGACCACTGTCTGAAACCACCCACTATGTTTTTTTGTTTGTTGATGTTATTTACCTTTTGACAGATCCTCTCTCGCGTGAAACCAGCTGTGGGAGGAGAAAACGCAGCGAGCATAAGCGAGAAGAAGAAGAAAAACAAAGCAAAGGTTCCTCGCCTGCACGATTACATACAACAGAGGGACTATCTCGGTGCCCTGACGCTGCTGGAGGTAAAGCTGCTGGATAAAGGGAATATAATCTTTGTGCGGAGACGTGTGAATATATATATATATATATATATATACATATATATATATATATATATAACCTTTCTATGCCACTGTGTTGCTGTCGTCATCTCCAGTTTCAGAGAAGCGTCGGAGAGAAAGAGGAGCATGCAGACCTTTGGATCGGTTACTGCGCCTTTCACTTGGGCGATCACAAGAGATCGATGGAGGTATTCATCCACCCAACGCAGTACTTCTGAATACTCTTTACATACTTTTTTTTGACACTTCTAATGTTTCTCGTCGTGTTTTGACAGGAGTACAAGTCTCTGACAGATGACCCTGAATGTGCTGCTGAAGTCTGGGTGTTTTTAGCCTGTGCCCTGTTTTTTCTGGGCCTCTACAAAGAGGCAGAGGAGGCTGCGTCCAAAGGTAAGCACAGCAGCTCAGAACTAACGTTAAATGCCACTTACGTTACGTTTTTTGTTTATTTATTTGTGTAAGGATGTTTATTTTTATTAAACGACTGTCAACCTTTTTTGAGGAGAGTGGGATTATATTCCGATCAAAGCAGTCTGAAGACGAAACAGGAGTAATCCAGGATAGTCTGAGGTTTTTCCAGCCAGAGTCTGAGTTTCAACAATTGTGTGTTTGGTTTTTCTGTCATGTAATGAAAGTCAAAAGTAAGTAAGCTAAATTCAATCACATATAACCCAGATATGTACATACTAAGCATTTGCAGTACTTTGTACTTGTATCTGTGATTATTCAGCAGTGAAAAACATAAACAAATGCCATTATATTAACTTTTAATTAACTTTTTCCATCTAGCTCCAGTTTCGCCGCTCCAAAACCGGCTCCTCTTCCACTTGGCTCACAAGGTTAGAAATAAGTCATATTTGACTATTTTACTACAATATGGTGGCAGATTTTAAAGTGTTCACAGTACATGTATCTTATTTTGCCTGAGGTCAGCAACGAGGGGAGAAAAATGTGTTTGTACAATAAATCATTTTAGTTTTGTAACATTTTTTACGCACAGTAAGTCAATTAAATGCCTTAAAAATCCCCTCAAACGTCGCCGTTTGTGTCGCGTTTCAGTTCAACGACGAGAAGCGGCTGATGGGTTTCCATCAGAACCTGGAGGACGTGACCGAGGACCAGCTGAGCCTGGCGTCCATTCACTACATGCGCTCCCACTACCAGGAGGCCATAGACATCTATAAACGGCTTCTGCTGCAGAACAGGTCGGTGCCTTTTTTTATGAAAATGGCGTCGCAGTCCAGTCTAGAGCTGCAACTAACGATTATTTTCGCAATCGGATGAATCCGTCGATTATTTTCTCGATTAATTGATGAATCGTTTGATCCATAAAATGTCAGAAAATGTTTGTCAAACCTGGAAATTATGATGTTCTCAAATGTCTTGTTTTGTCCACAAACCAAAATGATTCAGTTTGAATGATTTCTTTGTTATGTGGAGCAAAGACACCCACAAAAATATTAACATTTAAGAAGCTAAAACAATCAGAAATCTGGTTTTAATCATGAAAATCGCTTCAAACCGATTATCGATTATCAAAATAGTTGGCGATTCATTTAGTTATCGATTAATAATTGAATAATTGATCGTTTCAGCTCTAGTCCAGTCGCACGTGAATCACCCAGACGCCACGTTGTCAGGTGTCAGTTTTGGAGCGTTAGGTTTGATGTGGAGCCATAAAAACAGATGGAGCGGTCATCGGTGCTGCAGAGCTGCTGAGCTGGCTTCATCAAACACGGATATGCAGCATCTGAAATGAATTTGAACGACCTGTACCTCGCCTTTCACCCTGTGTCAGCTGGGATTGGCAACCCTAATGCGGAGATGAATGATGAATGAATGAAAACATCAGGCTTCTGCAGCAGCTGTTTGCACACTTGTTGTTCGAATACAAATTAGCTTCACCACTGCTACCTCTAACTTCTTCATATAAAACAGATATAAATATACGCGTAAACTATCGAATTAAGATGCAGTAAAATGTCCAGCATACTCGCCGTGTGGCTCTTTGTGACATTGAATAAAATCACACTATTTGCGTTTCCCACCTGGTCTTTGCAGGGACTTCCTGGCGCTGAAAGTCTACGTGGCTCTGTGTTACTATAAGCTGGATTACTATGACGTGTCCCAGGAGGTGCTGGCCGTGTACCTGCAGAGCATCCCTGACTCCACCATCGCTCTCAACCTCAAGGCCTGCAACCACTTCAGACTCTACAATGGCAAGGCAGCAGAGGTAAACAGTGTGTGTGTGTGTGAGCTGTAGCTGGGGTTTTAAAACTTCTCTTGTATTTTAAAGCTGTAGTGTGTAACTTCTGATGATGCACAAATGTCCGATCATCTCCACGTGACTTTCTCTCTCTGTAAGTATATCAGTGTTTTGTTTTTGGTGTCTATGGTGACACACAGAGTCATGACTGAGCAAAGGTGGAAGAAGCTCTCGACGACAAGCCTGCAAATAAGCTTCCTGGATACAGTAGAGTAAAGAGTAGAGTTAAAGACGGATATACAACACATAACTGATCAAAGTACCTCGTAAATAACATCAGAAGACAGTACAGTTGTATCTAAAGGTTATTTTCTCAATTTTTTTGGTCCATAAAACGATTTTTCAGAATTGTTATATGGAGCAAAGGAACCAGAAAATCTTGAAAATAAAAAAAAAATCAGAGAAACTAGTTTTAATTATAAAAAGCAACATTCAAACTGATAATAATTGATCTTAATTGATTCATCGATTAATCTTAGCAACACTGGGCCTAATTAATCAGATTTGAATAATGACTCTGAATCAAAAAGATGATTTTAATTATTAAAAAAAAACATTTTGAGTATCAAAATAGTTAAAACCAGGTCATAGAGACCTCACTATTCTGGTAATAACTCTGACGTCCACAGGGGGCGATGGAGCTTTAATTTTACTATGAATTCTAACTTTAATTTTTTTGTTTAGAGTAAGAATTATACTTTGTATGGTGTGTTTTTACAGTTTTTCACAGTCCTGTGGATTTTGTGGATGTACAGTAATTGCACTTCTAATGGATGCATTTGTTTAATATTTTATTTATTTATTTATTTCTTATTTACTTACTTTACTTTGCTCCATGACAGTTTTTTCCTTTTATTAAAGAGGAGAATATCTGCTGCTGCTGCTGTTGGTTTGACTCTGACTTAACTGTGAAATCCTCTTCCTCTCAGGCGGAGTTAAAGAACCTCATCGACATATCCTCCTGCTCCTTTGAGTTCGCTAAGGAGCTTATCCGACACAACCTGGTGAGCTCAAGTTTGTGTGTGTGTGTAGTTGTGCAGCTGTGTGTCTGTGTGTCTGTGTGTCTGTGTGTGTGTGTGTGTGTGTGTAGCGTTCTCCAGCCTGTATCTCTGCTCTGTGTGCTGCTGCAGGTGGTGTTTCGTGGTGGCGAGGGGGCGTTGCAGGTGCTGCCACCTCTGATCGATGTGATTCCCGAGGCCAGACTCAACCTGGTCATCTACTATCTCAGACAAGGTGTGTGTGTGTGTGTGTGTGTGTGTGTGTGTGTGTGTGTGTGTGTGTGTGTGTGTGTGTGTGTGTGTGTGTGTGTGTGTGTGTGTGTGTGTGTGTGTGTGTGTGTGTGTGTGTGTGTGTGTGTGTGTGTGTGTGTGTGTGTGTGTGTGTGTGTGTGTGTGTGTGTGTGTGTGTGTGTGTGTGTGTGTGTGTGTGTGTGTGTGTGTGTGTGTGTGTGTGTGTGTGTGTGTGTGTGTGTGTGAAGGTTTGACACCACTGTTTTCCGGAACAAGCAAAATAACTTAACAAATGAGACAAATTTACGTGAGACCCTTTTTTTTGTCTGTGTCGGAAAGATGGACTTTCCATTTATTCCAGAAAGGGCCGTTTCTAGCTGTTTGGGGGCCCTATGCGAGAGACTATTTGGGGGCCCCTATTTTTTTTTTTCAAACTCGAGGTAGAGATTCCTAACTTTTTCTGATTACCCCACAAACACTTGCATGCTTTGCAAATATATGCATCCAATACATGCAAATAAAGACAGGTACTTTTAATTCTCAAAAATATAATAAAATATGAGTTTGGGGGCCCCCTGGTGGCTGTGGTGCCCTATGCAGCTGCATAGTCCGCATATAGCAAGAAACGGCTCTGATTCCAGTGTAATTTACCGATATTTCAGTGATGTAGTTAAGACCTGGTGGTGTTCTCACAGCTATAACATTATGCTTCAACATTGTATGTTTTGTATTTTTGATTTACTTTATTTTATTTAGTTATTTATTGATTTATATATATATATATATATATATATATAATGTTTTATGTAAACGTATTGTCTTGTTATTGTTCGTACAGTTTTGCTATCCTATGTTGTTTTTTGTCGGTGGTCAATTATTTGTTCTTAATCTGAAAATGTCAATAAACAGATTAATATATATATATATATATATATATATATATATAACAAGGACGTTTTATATGAGTATTTGGTCTATTTAACTATTTCAAATGTATTTAACTCTTTAATTAACGGATTCTCGTGCTTCCTTCTATAGATGACGTTCAAGAAGCTTACAACCTCATCCAAGATCTGGTGCCCACGACACCTCAGGTTTGACTCGTTTTTATCATCGTTTATCGTTTATTGTCCCAAAAGGGAAACTTTTCTGTCTTGCAGTCAGATTCACACAGACCAGGATGCACAACAAGGAGATAACACTGGCTAATATCTTTTAAAACACTGTCCTACTTTCCTGATCATCTATTTACATGTGCAAATGTGCAAATTTAACAAGGTTTTTGAAATACTTTGAAAAGACAGAAGTCCAAAACTTGACTAAAAGCTGATGCTTCCAGAACGTATGAACGAGGGAGTCGCAAGTTGAGTCCACGTCAGGATGCATTCACGCTTTAATTTAGGTTTTTAATACGATATTGTTGCTGCACAACTTCTCTCTAACACGCGTTCATTCAGTATCAGTGTTTATTAATAATAATAATAATAATAATAATAATAATAATAATAATAATAATAACCACGGCTCATATCGACTGTTCTGTCTTTGTAAATCCTCCCACTCGTTTTCACTTTCTTTTCTCACTGTTTGACTCTTATTTTATTTATTATATCATATTATTTTCTCAGGAGTACATTTTGAAGGGAGTGGTAAATGCTGCACTGGGACAAGAAATTGGATCTGTGAGTATTTTGTGTTAAAGTGGAATAAATAAACAGTGAAAAACAGTGTGTGTGTGTGTGTGTGTACATGTACAAATACTGTCCTGTCTTTTCAGAGAGATCACCTGAAAATTGCACAGCAGTTCTTTCAGTTGGTGGGAGGCTCGGCCAGTGAATGTGGTACAGTGAACACAAGAGTTTAAGAAACACCATGTGTGTGTGTGTGTGTGTGTGTGTGTGTGTTAATAGTTAATGCTCTTGTCCTTTCAGACACTATTCCTGGCAGACAGTGCATGGCCTCCTGCTTCTTCCTCTTGAGGCAGTTTGAAGATGTGCTCATATATCTCAACTCAGTCAAGGTCAGTCCAGGCATATTCCAGCGTTATTTATGACACTTTTCCTGCTGTATTGGTAACATTGTAACACGAAGGAGGCTCCCACACACACACACACACACACACACACACACACACACTGAGTGACAAGTGTCACTTCAGATAAAGTGCTGCTTTGTGAGAATAAAAAGCTAACACTCGATATGCTCTTTTCTCTCTGTGTGTGTGCGTGTGCGTGTGTGTGTGTGTGCGCAGGGTTACTTCTATAACGACGATACCTTCAACTTCAACTATGCACAGGCTAAAGCTGCCCTTGGCAACTACAAAGAAGCTGAAGAGGTAGAGAGAGAGAAAAAAAAAGACCTCACTGCTGTATATTTTTATTAGACTTTTATTCACTCTGACTTTGATACGACTGACTGTCTTTCTGTTAATATTATATAATGTCAATGTTTGCTTTCAGATTTTCCTGCTAATTCAGAGCGAAAAGACCAAGAACGACTACGTTTACCTCAGCTGGCTGGCACGATGCTGTACGTACTACTATATTATTACAAACATCTTTCTGTGTGGCAGATTTATTCTATTTATTTCTCATATATCAGAATATATATGATATATGATATGGTGTGTATATGTGTGTGTATGTGTGTATATATGTGTATGTATGTGTTCATATGTGTATGTATGTGTGTATATATGTCTGTGTATGTGTCTATGTATGTGTATGTATGTATGTATGTGTGTATATATGTATGTGTGTATATGTGTGTATGTATGTATGTATGTGTATGCATGCGTGTATATGTGTATGTATGTGTGTATATATGTGTATATATGTGTGTATGTATGTATGTATGTGTGTATATGTGTATGTATGTGTGTGTATATATATGTGTATGTGTATATATGTGTATGTATTTGTATATGTGTATGTATGTGTGTATATATGTATATATATATCGGCGACCTTTAGTGTCTTGAAAGGCGCCTTAAATATAATGCATTATTATTATTATATATGTGTGTGTATGTATATTTGTATGTATTTATATGTGTATGTGTTTATATGTGTATGTATGTGTGTAAATGTCTATGCATGTGTATATATATATACACATATATATATATCTTTTTTTATATATATATATATATATATATATATATATGTATACACATATATATATATGTGTATATATATATATACACATATATATATATACACATATATATATATGTGTATATATATACAGTATATGTGTATACATATACAGTATATATAAGAATTTAGGATGAACCTTCCTCTCATCGTCTTTCTTTTTCCGCGTCGATAAACTCGACCAGACCCTTTTTCTCTAAATCTCTCAAAGTTGAAGTTGGTGAAGTTGTCTGTGAGTTAGTTATTGAACTCCTTCTCTTGTCTTGTTTTTCTTTTTCTTTTTTCTCGGTCAGACATAATGAACCAGAAGGGTCAGCTGGCCTGGGAGCTGTACCTGAAGATGGGCACGTCCTCAGACTCCTTCAGTCTGCTGCAGCTCATCGCCAACGACTGCTATAAGGTGACATTCTCTTCTCTTTATTATGTTATTATACACTGATTTTAGAATTTAGTCCAAATGCAGAACGCTCTTCTTCACCTTTTTATTTTTATTTTTTAATCCAAACATTTTGTCTGTACTGTTGTTGTTGGTGAGTTCAGTTTGTTATATGAACATTATTCCTGAGTCTCTGTGACATATTAGGAGGATTTTATGGCCAGTTGCTTTAGATTTATTACATAATGAACCTTTAAATGTATACGTTATATACTAACGCAGCATAGCCTACCTGTAAATGATATGAAGCTAATCAAGCTAGCTGTAGAATATTGTTGAGTTACCATGGTTACTGTTCGCTGTACGATTCTTCTTCTCGTTTATTATTTTCCGTACGTGTCGTCGAGCCAGACCCCTGTGCTAGTTTTCCGAGGTCTGGCTTCGTGAGGGTTTTAAAACCATTTATTTACATAATCAGCATCTAACAATCGTTATCCGATTGACTGGAAAAATCCTCCGAGAAGTCTGAGAAAAGTGTGGAATTGTTTTTGAATTTCGTCCTGGTTTCTTTCAGATGGGTCAGTTCTACTACGCGGCAAAAGCCTTCGACGCTCTGGAAAAACTGGACCCAGAATCCAACTACTGGGAGGGCAAGAGAGGGGCGTGTGTGGGAGTCTTTCAGCTCATCCTGGCAAACAAGGAGCCCAAGTATATTTATTTATTTATTTATTTATTTATTTTTGGTTCAACTTATCCAATAACATCACAAACGAGCGGCCCGTGACGTTGCGTTTCTCTTCTCTTTGCGTTCCAGGGAGACGCTGAAGAAGGTGGTGCCCCTGCTGCGGAACTCGGGAAACCCCCAGGTGGAATACATCATCCGAGCCATGAGGAAGTGGGCCAAAGACAACAGAGTGCTGCTCTCCTGACGGCCCCTTCCTCGCTGTATTATTCACCGCGCTATGATAACGTCAGTTATGCAGACATCATAACAAATAAACATACGCAGTGCAATGTCCTTATAGGTTATTGCGCAAAAAAATGTAAATCCATCTATGCCACGTATGCCGTTATCTCTGTTTTTAAATGTTCTGTTTTTGTAATTATTGCAATTCTCTACATATGCTTGTATATTTGTATTAAAAAACGTGACGATATGCACTCGATAGTTTGAATGAATTTCATTGAAATAATTAAGCCTTAAAGGCGCCACATGTAAGAATGTGGCCAAAAACTGTTATTACACTCAAATTCAAAACACCGAGGTCTTTTTAGGTTTGGTTTTCTGACGTAACTGGCGACCCGTGGTTGCTCGGCAGCTGAGACTCTACTGACTGCAACGATTGGTAGACGGCGGTAGGTGGCGCCGCACAACGCCAAAACATGATTTGCAGTCATAATGCACCTTTAATCTTTGATATAAGTGAAAATAAGGCAGAAATGTACAAGCAATTAAGACAGAGCCAAGTCCAGTTCTGTACTTATATTATTATATATTATTATATATAATAATATATATTATAAATCCTGATCTTAACTGGTTCTTACCCGTATCATAGTAAGTTACTCTCACCTGCTAAATGTCAACAAAAAGCAAATGTTGGTCACTTTAAAGAGTTTGGAAACTTGAAGCAAACAATAATGTTCTTTAATAAGTTTAAATATATAAAGAAAAATTGATTTTTGTGAAAAAAAACAATAGTAAACATAGTATAAAACAGCCTACAATTCCCACAATGCAACTCAAATGTCAGTTTACAAACAAACGCCACACTTTATGAGTCTTTATCACACAGATTGACGCAGGCGCCGTGACCCCGACGATGAGATCAGATAAGACGACGCTGCTCTACGAGGACACCGCTGCTCTATGAGGACACCGCTGCTCTACGAGGACGCCGCGTCTATTTTTACTTTTATCTCGTCCTACAATGTTTTTTTGTTTTTTTTTAAACGGTTAAATAATGGTTATCTCAAACGTAAAGTAGGCTGACCTCCAGCAGGAATCTCCTCAGTGCAGGTGGGGGCCTCAGAACAGCATTTTTCCCCCTCTATTCACTTTGACAACAGGTTAATCCAGCTTGTGTTTGTTTGACACACAACAAAACACACTATAGAGCAGAGTTTCATGTGTCTGACCTCTCTCTTAACTCTTAATCTGAGTTTAAGTTTAATACACATCACGATCTGTCCTGGGCCTTGTCCTTCAAATCATTCAATTGTTGCTCAAATTAGTTGAAAATCAGGCTAAAATAATCACACTGATTTAAATATGAACAAACGCAGCGTTTCCCAGTCCTGATCCTCACGGAACACTGCCGTGCCATGTTTTACATGTTGCCCTGCTCCAAAAACACCTGATTCAGATGAAAATAAATTATATTTTTGAAAAAAGGAAATTCACAAAACATGACTTTTTTTTAAATGAGGAAAGTCTGAATATAAGATTAATTTAAAAATGGACAAAAGTTGAAACATTACATTTTTGAAAATAAATGTGTGGGTTTTTTCCGCAAAAATTTTATATTTCATCTTTTGTCAATTTTTTTTTTTTTTTTTAAATGTAATGTTTCAACTTTTGTGAATTTCCTTTTAAGATGTTTGTTAGTTTAAAATGTTGTTAGTTTCAACTTTAAAAAAAATGAAGTTTCAAATTTTGTTAGTTTCAACTTAAAAAAAAAAATGTTATGTTTCAAATTTTGCTAGTTTCAACTTTTTTCTTTTTTAAAAATTTTTTTTTTTAAATTTATGTTTCAATATTTGTTCGTTTCAACTTTTTTCTTTTTTTTTCAAATCTCCTAATGTGGTGGCAGTTGTGGTTAAATTCAGGGATTATTATTAGGTTAAGATTATGGTTAGGGTGGATTAAGGTTAGTGATAACAGGTGGTTCAGGGGAATTGATTGATTTATTGAATAAATGTAATATTGTGATGGCTGTAAGTCAGTGTGTGATTGTGTTGACTTTATAAATGTCATTAAAAACACTAAAAAAGTGTTTTTGTTATTATCGCTGTTTAAAGTTCGGGGGGCACGCGCTGGTTGATGACAACCCCCCCTCCGGCCGTGTGTCACGATGGTTCCGTCCGTCTCGTGCGTACGCGCAGGCGCAGCGACCCCTCTCTTCTGATATTTTATTTACTCCCGAAACCCAAGATGGCTCCTGTGAATGTCTCGGTCCCGTAGCAGATAGAGGATGCATCCAGCTGCCGAAACAACAACTTTCCCCCGACCGCTGCCTCCTCTGGAACCCATCTCCCGCGGCGCGGAGGAGCCCATGACTTCCGTGTAGCCGCCGAAGAGCCGCCGGAGCGCCGCGGAACCCTTCTTCGAGCCACCGATTCGGAGTAGTTTCGCGAAGTAGCTCTTCCCTCGCCGTCGCCGTGTGTCCGGAGCGAGGTTTCGGGGAGGGGGGGGACGACGGCAGCGCATCCAAATGGCCGAACCGAGAAAAGTGCAGTTTGTCACCCTGTCGGCCTTCGCGGCCGGAGCCGCCGCGGACTCCAGGAAACGCCGGCTCGACGACGAGGCCGACTTCAGCTTCGGTCGAGCCGGGGAGGTCGAGGCAGCGACCGGGGCAGGAGGTGGCGCTGCCAGTAACGGCGGTCGCCTCGGCAAAGCCGGCGACGAGGACCGGGCGGCGGCGGCAGCAGCAGCAGCAGCAGCAGCAGCGGCAGCGAGCACCGGCGAGAAGAGGGCGACGATGCGGCTCAACCTGCCGCTGTCCGAGCCGGACGACCGAGCCTCGGCCGAGTTTAACTACGGCGAACTCGTCCAGAGCCTGCAGGTAGTATCTCCCTGTCAGTTTAGGCCAACTGAGGCTGCACTTATTTTATCGCTCTTCAAGTTGTCATTGCTAAATAGAGGGTGGAGGAGGAGGAAGGAGGAGGAAGGAGGCACCTTGTCCGCTCCAAAGTGACCATTAGTGGGAGAACACACAAAAGGCAGCAGCAGTGTGTGTGTGTGTGTGTGTGTTCTCCAACTTCAGCTGAGCTCATAAACAGAGGAACTCTCTCCCCATGTGGAGACGAAGCTTCCTCCGCCGCCGCCGCCGCCGAAGCCTCCTCCTCCGTCGCCGCTGCCGCTTCTACCTTTGCGGGTGTGCGTGTGTCCTGTTCACCGTGGACTTGCCCAGCAACAGTCACTCAGCCATTGGAGCAGTGGTGGGGGGGAAAAATGCCACATGCAGTTCGGCCCTGTGGCTGCGGGTGATAGATAGATGAGAGGTGGGGGGGGGGGAGACGGGGAGAGGGAGAGCCGTAGCTGCTGATGGAAGTACCAGGATGTAGCACGGGGACGAGGCTAATGTCAGGGCGACTCATCCGTGGATCCTGCGCACTTCGCACTGGAATGTTGTCTTTATACGAGTTGACATTTTAAAAGGACAAAAGTTCGCAAATTATACCATTATTATTTTTTTTTTGTATTATTTAATTTGTTCAATGAACATGAATAAACACTAAACATAATGTTAGTTTTCACAGCAATAAGAATAACAATAAGTAATTAAAAAAAATACATTTATATGATTTTGGCAACCCATACATAATCAGCACGGCCACCGCGTTTGTCACTGTTGGTGTTTTTTTTTTAACATAGGTTTTCAAACCTTGCAAAAATAAAAATTAAAAAAAAGTAGTAATAATAATTATATATATATTTATTTAACAAAACTTTTTTTTCCTCCTGGAAATGTGAATTGACACTGACAACATACTTTGTCATGTCATTTTTAGACTATTTTACTACTACTTTTTAAAAAATGTATGCGAACCAAACCAGAGAATAATTTAATTTAAAAACGTTTTGATTTAATTATCAAATAGTCATGTCAGCACCATGTTTGGCATGTAAATAGTAAATGGTGGTTCATGGATTTTGCAAATTATACAATTATTATTAAAAAAAAAATTTTCTTTTTTTTTTTCACGGCAAGTAATAAAAAAAAAAATACATTTATATGATTTTGTCAACCCATATACCCATACATAATTAGCACTGCCACCACATTTGTCAGTGCTGATTATTAGTTTTGCATTTAAAAAAAATAGGTTTTCAAACCTTGCAAAAATTAAAAATATATAATAAAAATAATATTCTAACCATAGAATAATTTAATTTAAAAACGTTTTGATTTAATTATCAAATAGTCATGTCAGCACCATGTTTGGCATGTAAATAGTAAATAGTGGTTCATGGATTTAGCTAATTATATATTTTATGACTATAATAATCACAATAACAATATTTTTTTTTAACCAGTCTTTTCTTTTCTTTTCTATACGTCATTTTTATTTAAAGTACACGTCCATAGTTGCAGTGCAGATGTGAAGATTTAGGCGACTGGTCATAAGTTTATTATAGTTGAGCTAATTTTTTATATAATTTGTTATATATTTCCAAATATAAATATAAACAATTAAATATTGTTTTCATTGGGTGTTTTTTTTCCCAGGCAAAGAGCAAACCTCCAAACCTGACTCCAGCCCTTAATCCCAACGACCCGTTCAACGACGACGAGAAAGAGCGACTCCGGGTCGAGGCTTTGGCCAAGAAGTTTGAAAATAAATATGTAAGTTATATTTTTTGTATAAATGTTACTTACTATGTTATCCCACCATATCGCTTCTGTATGATTACATATACAATATGAAAACACCAGTGGGATGTTTTACGCCATCAACTTTTCAGTGGGGACAAATATAATATGTTAAGAATCTTAAATTAACTTTAATAACTTTGTTATCGCAATACTTAAATAATAGCATCAAATAATAGCAAGCAAATAATTAATTGCAGACACTGGTGAAGATTATTGCTCGTGCTGTGCTAAGTGCTTGTTTTGTCATTTTGACAACCATACATGTAACACAGCATGTTGTAACCACATGCATTATGTTTTTTGTGCTCTGTAAATGTGAGGATTTTTTTCCACATAGCTCAAAATTAAAACATAATATTTCTTTTTTTTTTTTTTGTTATTATTAATCAGGGTAATACAGTGAAGAAGAGGAAGGACAGAATGCAAGATTTGATAGATATAGGCTTTGGTTACGACGAGACAGACCCATTTATTGACAACTCAGAAGCTGTAAGTATCCTTCCCTTTATCATTATGGGCGGATTTAGGCTTTTTTTTTAAATTTTTATTTGGGTCTCCCTTAGGTCTTTTTAATAATAACACTCAACCTTGTTATTTTTCCCTCCCTTTATTAGTAATTATTTGCACTCCTCCATCACATTCCTGTACATTGTGTCGTGGTTGACCTCATTTTTCTCTTGTGAGATATTTATTTTGTTTGTTTGTTTGTTTGTTGTTTGCACTTTAATAGAACATTACAACAAGGAGCATATCACATAAAAGAAACAAAAATATACATAACAATAGATAATATATGATAAAGTACAATGAGTCAGTGCTGGAGAGGTTAGAAACCCTGGAAGGGCTTATCGAGAACCTCACCATTAAATAAATAAGTCATTATTGTTTATAAAACTTTCATTTGTCATCTTATCAAAATAAGATGACAAATGAATGAATTTCTTGACTTGCTGCTTCAATACACTACAACACGTGTCAAACTCAAGGCCCGGGGGCCAGATGTGGCCCGCCACATCATTTTATGTGGCCCGCGAGTGATGAATTGGTCTTAAAAATCTGTGTTAAAATACGTCTATGTTGCTTTAAGGCGTGCGTTGACCATGAACTACATTTCCCACAATGCATGGCGATTGTGTTACCCGCAAAGTGACAGCACCGCCACTAGATCACAGTGTATCATTATATATGCATCATGCGACGAGTGAAATTGAAAAAGTAATAAATACAGAAAGTTATTCAGCTTTTTTAGATTTATGTTACGGAGTAGTTACGTTTATTTTACATTATTTTTGGTTACATTTAGTTACATTTATTCTGTATGACGGTTACATCTGGCCCTTTGAGGGTAACAATTACACTACAATATACTAAATTAATCACATGTGTCCCTTTGATAACAAAGAGCCCATATCTGCGGTCTAACACCATCCTCATGACTCATGAATATGTACCCGATCCTTGTGTCCACGCAGGGAAATGTCATTGTTTTTGGTTGAAACTGCTTCATGGCTCAGTATTCGGAGGCTCTCGCTCTCTGCTGGGCCTGGAACAGCTAGATTTGTGTCTTTACGCTATATTTCGTAGTGTTGTTTTGATAGCTGTTCTCTGTGCGGCGTCTGTGTTTGTGACCCCTCTCGTGCTCCGCGATGGAAAAATATTTTCATCTCTGGCCCGAGAGACTGTAATTCTTTTCAGGGTTTTTTTTGTTTTGATTTATTTTGGCGCGCACGTCGTCCAAATCCTGCTGACCGACGCAGATACGCAGACGATCGGTTACTCGACGTGCTTTGATACGTGCAGATAATATCCACACTGCAGGATGTAATGTTCCCTTAAAGTTCCCAGTGATCTTACACCACTAACTGCCCTGTGTTATTCTTCTCAGTACGACGAGCTGGTGCCGGCCTCTCTGAGCACAAAGCTGGGCGGCTTTTACATCAACACCGGCACACTTCAGTTCAGAGCCACCTCTGACTCGGAGGGAGAGGACGACCAGGTGAGGCTTTGTTTGGTGTTTATTTTTTGATGGTTTAGAAAAGAAGGGTGAGACGGGATTCATTGAACTGTCCGTGACTGATATAAATAGGTTTCCACACACAATACAATGAATCTGCACCGTCGTTGACATTAAAATCGTCGTTAACCGTCTTTCAAATTACATAGAGTACATAGAAAAGTCATTGTCACCATGTTTATGATAATATGCATATTGCACTTCTTCTTGGGCCAAGATCTTAAAATGAACGTAAATACATATTTTAACGGATCACCGAGGGAAAAAAAGAATTGCGGCGCGTTTGGAAATTTGAGGGAAAAAATGGGGCATTCTGAGGCTTTTTGAAGGATCATTATGGTGACTCATGACGTAAGGGCAAGTAACTCAAAATGGAAAAAAAACTGAAAAACCTAAATTAATTATTGTGCCAATTTTGTAGCATTTATTAATTTCGTTAGTTTTTTTAATCTAATTTTGTTGTTATGGCTGGGACTGTGTGTACTGACATCACTAAAGTCAGGCATGTCCAAAGTCCGGCCCGGGCGCCAATCACAGGATAGTTTCAGTTCTATCCTGTATTATTCATGTCATTTCCTGTTACCTTATTATGTTATTATGATATCTGACTCCAGATGTGAAAGAAATGCAGAATTCATTTCATTTGTCCATTCCTGCGTGATTTAGATTGGGTTACATCTCCAAATCTAAGATGATAATTGTGACAAGGGCAATACAATTATTATAAAACATGGCCTTTGTGTGTAAATGTGGCTGTTAAAAAAGACTCTTAAAGACTACTATTGGCCCCCAGAAATCTTTACATTATCAAATTTGGCCCTCGTTATAACAAGTTTGGACACCCCTGACTAAAGTCAAGGCATTGCAATTATAGAGGGTGCCCCTCATCTGGTGCGGGCCTTTTTTTTCTGTGCACCGCCCCTGCTGACTCTGCTCTTCACTCTCCTGCATTGAGCGCCACTGTACGCGGGTCATTCGCATCCAACGCAGAATGGATGGATGGATGGATTTCTCTATGCGCAGTTTTAACCACACATCCATATAATATGACACATACGTAATGTTCTTTATGACGGGGATCGAGTGCAGTCGCGATGAAATACAGCGGATCCAAGTAGATCTTAGATAAATGTGTCGACAGGTTCTGAAGAGCGCACTTTTTATTGTTTTCACGCCGTGGTCTCATTCTTTCTTTAGAAGACGCTTTAGCGCTGTAATTAAGGGAATAACAGAACACAGGACGCCCTGCTGGCTAAAAGCCTGTTAACACCTATACTTGAGTGTTTTATTTATCCCGAAGTCATATCACCATTGAAAAATTATGTTTTCCTAACACACGGAGCATGAGTCCAGGAAAATAATCTATCACAGGACAGGGAGTTATATATTTTATGGGATTTTTTTAATCTAGACAACAGGGAGGTTTTCAACTCAACAGCCAAATCCACTAATATGATGCCTTTAGTCCTGCTGAGACATTTGATAGTCCTCCTCATAAGAATGTGCTTTTCACTGGTTTTAGTGATATTTGATGTGGACGATTATCGCCACGAGGAGGAATCTCTCACACACACAAAATAAGAGACAAGTTTCCCATTTTGTGCTTTTGTCATCTGCTTATTGGACTTTTAAGAGCGTTTGTACTTTTGTTGCAGAAGCCCAACGACGACAGGGAGCACATCCTTAAAAAGAGGAAAAAGAATGAAGCGAACAACCTGGAAGAGAAGAACATGAAGAAGAACAGAGTACCTAAACAAGGGTGAGAAAGAAACGTATCTATATAATATATATATATCACTTGTTTTTTATGTTTGTGCTTGTCCTGTGCCAGGTGGTGAAGGCTTATGTGGGCTTTATATTAATTAAGTAAATGTAGTTAATGGCCGTGGTAGCTGAGCAAGCTGAAACTGTATTCTTTGCATCTTAAGAATATGCTTTTCGACAAATATCTCCATCTCTATAAAACTATTGATTGAAGCAACATTTAAAAAAAAAAAGTCACTTTAAAAGTTGACCTTTCAGGCCTGCGTGGATTCAGAGTCCACTGTGACTTTACGATGATGCATTTGTCCACTCTTTTATTCTGCTAATCATCATCCACCACCACCATCACCACCACCCTGTGTGACATTCTACTCCTCTGCTCTGCTCTTTTTTGTGTGCGAGAGCCCACTCACACATCTATCATGAGGCAGAGATGCTGACTGTGACTTGCTCTTTTCTGCTGTGACGAGCCACAGCCACCCTTTAGAAAGGAGGCCATTATCCACGCTCAAATAGGCCAACACTCCACCGTGCCGCCATTATGAAAACAACGTCCAAAAATAGATGCAGCCGCTGCCTTTGTGCTGTTATGACACTACGATGACATATTATTACGTGTGTGTGTGCGTGCGTGTATGTATATATATGTGTGTATGTATGTATATATGTGTATGTGTGTGTGTATGTATGTATATATATATATTTGTATATGTATATATGTGTATATATATATATATATGTATATATATGTATGTATGTATGTATATATATATATATATGTATGTGTGTATTTATATATATGTATGTGTGTATTTATATATATATATGTTTGTGTGTATATATGTGTGTGTGTGTGTGCGTGTGTATGTATGCATTTATGTATATATGTGTGTATATATGTGTGTTTGCGTATATGTATTTGGTGTGCGTATATGTATGCGTGTGTGTGTGTATATGTGTATATATGTGTGTATATATGTATGTATATATGTGTATATGTATATATATATGTGTGTATATATGTATATATATATATACATATATACACATACATACATACATACATACATACATATATATATATATATATATATATATACATACATACATACATACATACATACATACATACATACATACATACATACATACATACATACATATATATATACATACATACATGTATACATGTATACACATATGCATACATATATACATATATATTTAAAGGTCAGCTGATGCATCAAGGTGTTATAAACAGGATCAGTGGAGTAACCTGATTTCAGATCCCAGAATAACTCATGCTGTTTTCATGCTAAGTATAAAGCTCACATCATCTTGAATAGTAAGACATTTCAGTCTGAGGTCAACACATTTGTCACATTTTGCTTTAATTCACTCTCTCAGAGTGACGTCTCTCAGCCTCCATCGGCCGGAGAAGAAGAAGAGGAAGAAGCTCATGAAGGACTCGCTGTACCTGGCCGCCATGCTCCGCCGCTTCACCCGAGAGAAGGAGGACATGAAGAAGAGGAACCCCAACGTCGCGCACCCTGTCCTGGCGGGAGGCTCGGCCAACAAGCCGCACCCCGCCAACTCCACCAACCACCTGTTGGCCTCTAACTCCGCCCAACCGCAGGGCGCCGCCGCCGCCGCCACTGCCGCCGCGACCAACGACCTCTCGCTGGCCGACATCACGTCGGACCCAGCCGTGATGTCGCTGCTGGGCTCGGCCAATGAGAAGGAGCTGCAGGATCTCCTCGGAGACTTGGACTTTAGCTTGTCTGACACCGACCAGCAGCATGCCATGGTGGCTGCTCGAGAGAATGGCATTCTGGGAGTTGGTGTTCCAGGTAGTAAAGCAGCAGCAGCAGCAGCAGCAGCAGCAGGAGCAGCTGTAGGAGTAGGAGGAGGAGGAGGCGTTCAAGGGCGAGGCCCAGGATCATCCAGTGGCCTTTTTTCTCCTCCTCCGCTGCCTGCTGGACTCCCTGCTCCTCTTATGAAGCGCATCGAGGACCTGCGGGCGGTAAGTCAGACGTGGGCTCGCCGTGGGAGGCTGCAATTATCGGTGAAGCCTGTTTTAGCGGACCTAAACACAAAATGTCAGTCAGAGGAGGAAGTGGCACAGTTATTGTTGTTGTTGTTCAGTCCGCAGAGAATCGTCTCTGGCTCCGAGCTGAAGCCAGAGGGGGTTTTATGTAACCGCATCATCTGCTTTTGAAGAAGTTCTCCTCTTCTTCTTCTTCTTCATGTTGTTTTTACCTCAGTCGACCTGAAGCAGGGAAATCTGGTGTAAATGTAAAGTGAAACAGGAGTGAAGAAGAGAAGGTTGAGGAGGAGGAGGGATGAAGTCGTGTTTCTGTTACTTCTACAGCCAACGTGTGCTTTTGTAGAAAGAAAACCAAACTAAAGGGAGCCTCACTTGATCTGTAGTTGAGTTTATTTGGTCCATCGTTGCTTTTTATATCTGGATATTGAACCTAATGTGATGACGGAAAGTCTCTAAACTCTAAATATCGCAAGCTCGGTCGTAATATTTGTATATTATATTTGTAGAAAAAGCACAGAAGCATATGTTGCTGCAGTTGGAACTAGAGCTGCGAGTAACGATTATTTTCGTAATCGATTAATCTGTCGATTATTTTCTTTATCAATCGATGAATCGTTTGGTTCATAAAATGTCATAAAATGTTAAAAAAACGTTCATCAGTGTTTGTCAAAGTTGGAAATGACGATGTTCTCGAACGTCTTGTTTTTGTCCACAAACCAAAATGATTCAGTTTTAATGATTTCTTTGTTTATGTGGAGCAAAGAAAGCGAGAAAATATTCACATTTAAGAAGCTAAAACGATCAGAAATCTGGTTTTAATCATGAAAAAAGCTTCAAACCGATTATCGATGATCAAAATAGTTGACGATTAATTTAGTCGTCGATTAATCGTTTCAGCTCTAGTTGGAACGGATGTTTGTCGCCGTCTATTTTTTTTTTTACACACAACGATGTTTTTGCTTGTACGGATCGAATTTAACAGCAGTTTAATTGTCGAATGTGTTGTAAAAAAAATCACTTCTCTGTTGATTTTTGTGCAAAATTTGATGGAGAATCTCCTCAAAAGCAGCGAGTGATGATGTCTGTATTAACTGAGCCGGAGAGCTTTAGTGTCAAGGTAACCTTTGCTGTGTGTGTGTGTGTGTGTTTGTCGTTATAATAAAATATGAGTGAGACACATGAGGTCAGTATCAGGCCAGATATAGATGAAGAATTAGTGCCTGTCTGTAAAGTCCTCAGGGCTCAGCATCTCAGATATATGTGTGTATATATAAATATATATATATATATATATATATATATATATATATATATGTATGTATATATATATATATATATATAATGTGAAACGTGGCTGTTTTGCTGACTCAGCCTCTTCTCCCACAGGCCTCGCGGCAGTTTGATCAGGAGGGCAGGAAGAAATTTTTCACCCTGGACATGAATAACATTCTCTTGGAGTGAGTAGGACAGCCTTTTTTTTTTATTTTAAAAACCCACCGTCGGCTAAAAATCCTAACTTCACTTCACAGTCTTTCCTCTGCGTCACCTCTACTGTTAACGTCCGTGTTAATGAAACGCTAACATTTGTCCATCACTCGTGTATCACCGCCATTCTTCTTCTTTGTCAGTATTGAGCTGCAGGTCCAGGAGCAGCCTCCCGACGCTCGCTCGGAGATCTACGCGCACCTGGAGGCGTTTGTGCCGTGCAACAAAGAAGCCCTCCTCAAACGGCTGAAGAAGCTCAGCCTCAACATCCAGGTGAGAAACTCCCTCCTCTTGTTAAAGTTGATTAAAGAGAGCGAGGAGTAAATAGATCTGTTCTTCTGCTGCTTATCGATTTCTCTGTGGTCACGGGAAGACGGATTCAGGAAAAACTCAGAAGAGACTCGAGAGTCTGCAAATGGATTCATGCATTATTACAGTTACCAGTGTGTTAGACACCTTCTCTGTTAGCTACTTTATGTATATAAACGTTTTGCTGATTAACGTACACTACCGTTCAAAATTTTAAGCTCACTTAGAAATGTCCTTATTTTTTAAGGAAAAAATTTTTTTTTCAATGAATATAGCACATTTTGAGAAAGAAATTTAAATGCTGAGAAAAATCTTTATTCTTTTTAATTTCTAGAAGAAAAAAATTTGGAGATAGAAATTTAAATGTTGAGGGAAAACAGAAAAAAACATTTTTTTGAGGAAAAAACATTTTTTGAGAATTATTTTTTTTAATTTTGAGAAAATAAATTTGAGAAAAATTTAAATTTTGACAGAAAAAAAATGTTTTGAGAAAAAAAACATTTTTTGAGAAAAAAAATTTTGAGGGAAAAAAAAAATTTTGAGGGAAAAAAAAAAATTTGAGAAAAAAATAACATGAGAAAAAAAAAATTTTGAGAAAAAAATAACATTTTTAAAAATGTCCTTATTTTTGAAGGAAAAGCATTTTTCAATGAATCTAACATTAAATTAATCATAAATCGACTCTATACATTGTTAATGTGGTAAACGACTATTCTAGCTGCAAACGTCTGGTTTTTAATAGAATATGTACATAGGTGTATAGAGGCTCATTTCCAGTGTTCTAATGGTACATTGTGTTTGCTAATGGCGTCAGAAGGCTATTGGATCATTAGAAAACCCTTGTGCAATGATGTTAGCACAGCTGAAAATCATCTCGTCAATGTCTTGATATTTTCTATTCATTTTGCAACTCTTTTGATGAATAAAAATCTGACTTTTAATGGAAAACTTCTTTAATTGTTCCTCCTCCCTCAGGACGACAGAGTGCGGACGCCGCTGATGAAGCTGAAGCTGGCCGTGTGCAGCATCATGCCGGAGCAGATAGCGCGGTACAACATGGACTGCATGGCCAAGGTTGCCAAGTAAGTCCGAAAAACGCTTGAATAACACTAACGCCTAACTTGTTACGTATTACGCATAGTCATGATTCAACATCTTGTTATGCGGTTTTGTAGGCAGCACTCGGAGGAAGGAGATAAGAACGGCTCAGAGGAGGAGGACGAGGAGAAGCCTGGGAAAAGAGTGATGGGTCCACGGAAGAAGTTTATCTGGGATGACAAGCTCAGGTGATCATCGCTGCTCTCTGCTGCTGCTGCTGCTGCACTGTGTCTATATTTCATCTCATTTGGTTCCTGATGCTCTCTCCACTGCTGGTGTTTTTAATGTAGTGAAGAAAGCTTCGTCTTCCTTTTTAAAGTAGTAAAACATAATGATTTTATCTGTAAAAAAAAAACGTTTCATTAATGTTTTAATGACTCTTAAATACATTTATTATACTCTGTCACCGTGTTCTCTGCACCCTCAGGCTAATTTAGATTTGAACAGTGAATGATTTTGTTGCTTAATTTGGAACGTTTGTGTGCGTTTGTGTGTGTATTGTGTGTGTGTGTGTGCAGGAGCCTGCTGTGCAGCCTGGTGCGAGTAAAGCTGAGCTGCTACGACATGGAGAACCAGGGCTCTCTGTCTGTGGAGGACTACCTCAAGGCCTTCTTAGAGAACGAGGTCAAACCACTGTGGCCTAAGGGCTGGATGCAGACCAGGTCTGTGTGTGTGTGTGTGTGTGTGTGTGTGACACATGAGTGTAAATGTTTGACTATAGATTATGTCAGTGTCACAGCGACTATAAGTCGTATAATTATCAACAAATTGTAGTCTTGCAGCACGCAATTATGATGCTTTTTAAAGGCTAACCGTGCTGTAACAGTTAAACAATATAACCTCGCTGTGATACAACACTGACAAAACCTTTCATTTTTTTCAATTTGCACTCAGAAATTGGATAAATGGTCTGTTTAGTATTTATATTAGTGCTGTGCAAAAGGATAACGCACGACACGTTTCCGTGACGACTGACCGGAAAAAAGACGCGCGCGACGTCACGTTTACGTACCGCGACACCGGACTCCAGGCACCGTTTACCAGTTAGCTCCGTTAGCTAAATTAGCTCCTTTTAGCGCCGTTAGCACGCGCCTACAGTGAAACTGGAGCGGTCCGTTTATTAAAGGAAAAGAGCAGCGCTACAAATAACGTTAGCGTACCTGTGTTACTGCATATGTGTGCCTCTGTTTTTAAAGTTTAGCGTTACTTTCGCGCGTTACTTTACGTGCGTTAGCGTTGACGCGTTAACGTTTGACAACACTAATTTATATCCCTTTATTCGTAAGGACTGTACACATTGATCAAATGTTTGCTGATCGATTCTCATGTTTCATTCCTTTGGTAACGTGTTCAAAAACCAATGAAATGAAAGGATAATAAACACGTGTATAGGCATTGAAATGACTATAAAAGAATTGTGCACAAGTAAAATCGTATCAAAATAGACGATAAAGAAGTAAAAGATTGCCAAAATGGTGCAAACATGATTCAGTATGTGTATTAACATAAACATACGTTCACACAGCTCCATGAAGAGAATCTTCATCACTGACCTGTGGTCTTCATAGAGGGTTTAATTCCCTCGTCTGTGCTCGGAATAATAAAACGAGCATTTTCGTCTCTTAAGTTTCAAACTGTGGTCATTGTTGTTGGTCAGTTTGTATCTTAACAGTTAACTTTTGTTTCTAATCTCTTTGTTCTTTTACTCAGGATTTTATTTAAGGAGAGTCTCGCCGTTCACAGTCACCTCACTGGAAACCTGTAAGTGTTTACTTTTTTCTCTTCACCGTCTTGTGTTTCCTAATACTTCATCTGAGACGAAGTGAATCCGAAATGTCAATTTTTTTTAATATCTGCTGATGTGTTTTCCCTCAGAGTCAAGAGGAGAATGATGCCTGGGCCCAAGGCCAAAGCTAAGGTGAGGAACAATACAACATACATTATTTAAAAATGTTCTCATAGATATAGATGTTCTGTGAAGGTAACATCGAGCATTAGTGTCGCATTTGTATGACTTACAAAACTCTGAATTGACAGTCCTGCTCTCTATCTGTGAGAGTCATATTCAAATCAAAGTGTAACCGCTCACACGATAAAACACTTATGTTGTTCTCACAGAAATGATGTTTTCATTCTCCCAATAATTACATCCGTTTCTTGTTTGCTGTTCCTATAAATGATATCAGAACACTTTTTACACTTTGAACATTCATTCATGGTAGTTTTACAGAGCGTTCCAGTTGTTAATTTTATGTTGGTGATACATTTACTCGCATTAATACTGCGGTAATGGACGTTTAAACAGAATTAGCTGCTGTTTTGAGCTGCGTTATGATAAACTGGGAACACAAAAGCCCCCGTTCTCTCTGATAATCCGAGAATGAACTGTTGGTTTTCGTTCCGCTCACGATCCCTCGATATCTTCTGATCTTCAGGACGGTCTTTGGCTCCACAAGCCGCCTCTCGCCATGACCTCCGCGCCGTCTCTGCTCACCGCCGCGTCCGCCGTTACCTCCGGCCGTCAGCCTTCCTCCTCCTCGCCCTCGGAGCCCATCTGTCTGTCGGACTCTCTGGACGAGGATCTGACCGCTCCCTCTCTGGACTCCATCTCCCACGCTCTGGCTCTCCTCAGCAGTGCCACGAAGGGCCTGGGGCCCTCGGACAGCCCCCTGTCGCCTCCGCCGCTCCAGATCCCCACCTCCTCGCCTCCCCCCGTCGCCCCTCACTACCCCTCGGCGCCTCCCCTCTCCGTCTTCGTCACGTCCACCATGCCGCACCATTCCCTGTCCAAAGCGGAAACCGCTCCTCTGACGGCTCCGTCTGCAACGACGATAGCGATGCTGCCGACCTCCTCTGCTACCTCCTCGTCCTCGGCTGTTTCCTCGCTGGCTCGCGTGCAGCCTGGAGCTTCCTCTAGAACTGCGGAGAGCTCCTACGGCGCGATCAAAGTGTCCGCCGTCGTGAGCCAAACCCAGAACCAGAACCAGAGACACGCTACCTTAGCGTCAGCGAATCACAGGTCGAGCTCCATGATGGGCGCGAGCGGTAAAATGCATCCGCACCCCTCGCCGTCGCCGCCGAAGCAGCGGCCTCCGCCCACGGCTTCTCCTCTGCTGCCTCCTCACCAGAAGAGCTTCGTCGCTCCTGCAGGGATCCTGGGAAACATGGGCGCTCTTCAAGGACTGGCTAAAAAGGCGAGTGGCGTTAGCAGCAACGGCAGCGCTGTGAGCAGCAGCAGCAGCAGCGTCATCACGTCTTCATCCTCGCCGTCGTCCCAGTCTCGCTCAAACCACACCTCCCACCCCGCTCTGCAGTCCTTCTGCTCGCCCTCCGCAGTGTCGTCCTCATCCACCTCCCACACCTCCCACACCTCCCACACCTCCCACTCCTCTCAAGTCAAATCCCACACGCACCATCACCACCACCAGCCCAACTTCATTACGCCCATGCAGGCCACGCTCACCAAGTCCTCGCACAGCAGTAACTCCTCCCCCATCATCAAGCTCACCCCGCGGCCTCCTGCGCCCACGCCGCCTCCCTCTTCCTCCTCCTCCCCCTCGCCCTCATCCTCGCCGTCGCACCCGCTCCCCCACCAGATGATCCCCGCTCAGCAGCAGCACCAGTACTCCCCTAAAACCCCCAAAACGTTCAGGCCGCCCTTCAGCGTGTCGGGGAGCGCGCAGTTGAAGCAGACGCAGAGCAGTCTGAGCTTCGCCGGAGGTCAAAAGCCTCTGTCGCTGTTGTCGTCGTCGTCGTCCACTAACAACAACAACAACAGTAGCGTCATCAACATCATCTCCCACAACAACAAAGGAGTGGTGTCGTCCGTCTGCGGTCACGCAGACAAAACCACGCTTCACTCGGCGTCACCGTCGGTTTCGGCCGCTCACGGGCAGAGGCAGCAGGTGGTGGGCGGAGCCAACCCAAGCTTGAAGCCGGGGAACGGCTGGGCGGCGTCGGGCACTTTGGCCGCCACCTCCTCCACAACGTCACACCTCTCACAGGTGAGTTCTCACAACAATGAGATAAATATGGATACATACACTACCGTTCAAAAGTTTGGGGTCACTAGAAATGCACTTTTTTCAATAATGAATATAACATTAAACTAGGAGCGCTCGTAGCCCTCGCTCCACGAAAAGGCAGAAATTTCACTTCGTTCTGTTTACGTTAAAGTTTTCAAAAAGTGGAATTTTAAAGTCGTTTTCCTGCCATTTTAACGTCAAATTTGTCGGAACGCTGAGGCCACGCCTTTTCACGTAGAGAAAATCCTTTGACTTTTAATCATTAACGTGTCCAGAACGTATGGGACGAGCTTGGCTAGCACATTTGAGCTAGCCGCGAGTTTGTTCAATTGCGTAGGCTAGCCATTTTTGTTTTTTAATATGTCCAGAATGTATGGGACTAGTTTGGCTAGCACGTTTGAGCTAGCCGCGAGTTTGTTCAAATGCGTAGGCTAGCCATTTTTGTTTTTTTAATATGTCCAGAACGTATGGGACGAGTTTGGCTAGCACGTTTGAGCTAGCCGCGAGTTTGTTCAAATGCGTAGGCTAGCCATTTTTGTTTTTTTAATATGTCCAGAACGTATGGGACGAGTTTGGCTAGCACGTTTGAGCTAGCCGCAAGTTTGTTCAAATGCGTAGGCTAGCCATTTTTGTTTTTTTAATATGTCCAGAACGTATGGGACGAGTTTGGCTAGCACGTTTGAGCTAGCCGCGAGTTTGTTCAAATGCGTAGGCTAGCCATTTTTGTTTTTTTAATATGTCCAGAACGTATGGGATGAGTTTGGCTAGCACGTTTGAGCTAGCCGCGAGTTTGTTCAAATGCGTAGGCTAGCCATTTTTGTTTTTTTAATATGTCCAGAACGTATGGGACGAGTTTGGCTAGCACGTTTGAGCTAGCCGCAAGTTTGTTCAAATGCGTAGGCTAGCCATTTTTGTTTTTTTAATATGTCCAGAACGTATGGGACGAGTTTGGCTAGCACGTTTGAGCTAGCCGCGAGTTTGTTCAAATGCGTAGACTAGCCATTTTTGTTTTTTTAATATGTCCAGAACGTATGGGATGAGTTTGGCTAGCACGTTTGAGCTAGCCGCGAGTTTGTTCAAATGCGTAGGCTAGCCATTTTTGTTTTTTTAATATGTCCAGAATGTATGGGACGAGTTTGGCTAGCACGTTTGAGCTAGCCGCAAGTTTGTTCAAATGCGTAGGCTAGCCATTTTTGTTTTTTTAATATGTCCAGAACGTATGGGACGAGTTTGGCTAGCACATTTGAGCTAGCCGCGAGTTTGTTCAAATGCGTAGGCTAGCCATTTTTGTTTTTTTAATATGTCCAGAACGTATGGGACGAGTTTGGCTAGCACGTTTGAGCTAGCCGCGAGTTTGTTCAAATGCGTAGGCTAGCCGTTTTTGATTTTTTCCAAAATGGCTGACTTCTGGGTGGGCGGAGCTAATGGAAGTACATGGGAAATTTGTTTGGAATCGTGAGAGGAACATGTGCACTAAGTTTGGTTAAAATCAAAACAACTATGTGCGACTCAGACACGATGGAGAAATTTTTTTTAAATATTAGCATTTAACGTAATTTTGGCCGCTTTCTCTTGCGTCAAAAATTCCTTAAGAGACTTTGGAGTAAGCCTGGCAAACTCACCAAATTTCATTTCAATATGTACATAGGTGTACAGAGGCCCATTTCCAGTGTTCTAATGGTACATTGTGTTTGCTAATGGCGTTAGAAGACTATTGGATGATTGGAAAACCCTTAAAAACCATTGTGCAATGATGTTAGCACAGCTGAAAACAGTTTTTTTGAATAAAAATCATTATTTCTAATCTCGTCAATGTCTTGACTATATTTTCCTATTCATTTTGCAACTCTTTTGAGGAATAAAAGTCTGACTTTTAATGGAAAACACAACAAAAATTGCATTGGTCACCCCAAACTTTTGACCAGTAGTGTACTACTCATAACTCCTGTTGAAAGGCACCTGTGACAGTTTTTGCAATCGTAAAATCACTGTTCTTTATCGTCTAATTCCCTCTCAATGATAACATCGTTTTCTCTAACTGACATCATGTTTTTTACTAAAGATCTGAGACCAGTTTGCTTTTCCCCTGCAGGTTTCTACAGCAGGCTCTCCTCTCCTGGGCAGCCCCTCCACGCTGCCCCTGGGCTTCGGCATGCTGGGAGGCCTGGTGCCGGTCTCGCTCCCCTTCCAGTTCCCCTCTCTGCTCAGCTTCAGCCCTCCTGGAGCCCCGGGGGCCGCTGGCATTGGCTCAGCCCCCAGCTCCAACTCAGGATACCCCATAGCACAGAGCGACCTAATTGGTGAGCCTGACACTCATTGATGCAGCAGAGTTTGTCGCTTAAAAGTCCTTTATTTAAAAGAATAAGGTCGAGATGGAACCATCTATAAAACTAAATAATCATTATGTATGTAATATGTCGTACATTTGTGTGTTTTGAAGTGGATTTTGGGAAAAGGAGCTAAAAACAATAATCACAGTTTTTAAGGTTGGTAAGAAATTGTGGACCGGGATGAGGATCTGGATCCACCAATGTGGCAGAAAACATTTTTAATCGGTTCTGCCTTTTCATGTCTGTAACTAGTTTTTTCAGAAGATTTCCAATTAGGCATAATATAAGGCATAATGTATAAGAATAAGAGTGTTTTAAAACTAACAGCAGCTGTAACTGAAAGTGGAAAAACAAGAGTCATGAATAGGGCGGAACAGTTTGGGTCAAAGGTCAACATTCATATTGTAATTGATTTAAAACAACAATAATAATGAACAACAATATAATTAATAATAATAACTATTATAGAAAGATCTGGGTCAGATGTACACATCATGCATATCGTATTGCAGCTTTTGTGATTTTTGCTTTTACATAAAACCATGAAGTGTTCGTCCGTTAGCTTCTTGTTTTAATTTCAGCTTTATTTTCCACCTTGTAAATGAATGTGTTTGTGCTATAATTCATACTGAGGTAAACCAGCAGTTCTATTACTGTGCTATGTTCTGTTGTGTTTGTCATCTCAACCATTTGATCCGTTGTTTTTCTCCATACTGCATCTTATTATTGTTGTTGTTGTCACCTTCTCCCTCTCATGTGTGGACCCTTCCCTCCGTCTCTCCTCAGAGCTGTATAAGAGTCTCCAGTCAGGGTCACAGGCTGCCCTACCTCCTCACTTGCAGCTTGCTTTCTCAGGTAATCTGCATTCCTCCTCCTCCTCCTCCTCCTCCTCCTCCTCCAAACGTCTGTGTTAAGTCGACCTGTCGTCCTCTGCCCTGTTGTTGTTGCTCTGTTGTGTCTTTTCTTCTGTCGCTCTTCCACAGCAGATGCATGTACTAAAGCTGCCGTTTTAAACTGATCCACTGATGTTGATGATGAACCGCTTTGTTTCACCCGTTTGCAGGAAAACACAGGCGAGAGTTGCACAGATGGCTCTTTGATGTGAGATTAAAACACGCAAATCAGAGATGTGTGATTTTTGAAAAATGAAGAAAATCCTTGTTATTCTGCGTTTATCTGTTAACATCTGCTTTGCTTACTTTCACTTTTGTTTCTCTCCGTAAACAAAATGTAAAGTCACGTCAAACTAACAAAATCTCGTGCCGTGGATTAGCCGTTTATCAGCAGCAGCTTGTAAAACCTTTCCTTCGTCCTGTTGCGTCAGCTCCGTGCAGGGTCACGAACCCTGTGCTTTGAGATAAGATAATGCTTTATTAGACTGTTTTTAAACATGTTCTGCTTCACTTTGTGCCACAAATGTCACTCTTTATGCATGATTTTTATACCAGAACGTGAGCAATATGAACTGATTTCTCCCAATATTTGGCAAAAACACAAGTCCTCTGTTTTTAAAACTGCATTTTTGACTCTTTCTCACACACACACATCAGGGTCTTTGGCCTTAATGTTGAAGTCATGTAAGAAATACGAACTATGGTCTTCATTTTTTTACAATCAGTAGTTTGGAAGGTGTGTTTTTAATGGACAAAGCTCCTTTGGCAACCACTAAAAGCAGGTGGCACACAGTTGGTTCAGATCAGCAGATTAGACTGCACACAGGTAAACATGCACACATAGAGTAGCTCTACCACAACAGACGTTTTATTTACTGAACCATGAAGTGCAGAGTCATTTCAAAGATAAATAAATAGCCCAAACGTGACTCAGCTAAAGTACATTTTGCCGATTTTTAAAAAATGTATTCGTGCTGTGCAATAGGTTAACGCATGACACTTTTTCATGACGACTGACCGAAAAAAGACGGAAATGATATTATGTTTACGTGCCGCGACACCAGACTCCAGGCACCGTTTACCAGTTAGCTGCATTTGCTCCTTTTAGCGCCATTAGCTCCTTTAGCGCAGTTAGCGCGCCTACAGTGGAACTGGGGCGGTCTGTTTATTAAAGGAAAAGAGCAGCGCTACAAATAATGTTAGCGTACCTGTGTTACTGCGTATGCGTGCCTCTGTTTTTAAAGTTTAGCGTTACTTTAGAGACTGGTTTTAACAATCCGGAGTCGCGTAAACATGACGTCAGGCGTGTCTTTTTCCGGTCAGTCGTCGTAGAAACGCATAGCGCGTTAACGTGCGCTAACGTTGACACCGTTAACCGCCAATGACGCGTTAACATTTTTTTGGTATGAGCGCTTTTAGTTTGATTATAGGAGAGCTAATGGTGGAAATGTGATGTTTTTACGGGCTGAAAATAACCCATCACTGCTCTCTGGTGGACAAACTGTGTAAGAGCGACATTGTTTTCCCTCGATTTTGCCTTAAATCTCCGCGTCCTCTTCTCTCAGATGCGAACCAAAGCCAGAGTGGAGACGCGAAGAGGAAACCCCACTGACCAGTAACACTGCAGTCCACCCACACCCTACTACGCCCACCACTGGGGGGCGACATCGCAGCTGCCGCCGCCACCGCCGCCCTCCTGGATACACCACGCCCACCAATAGAAGGGTCTTCATTTTGATTGAGTGACGTGAAGACGTGCGGTACGAGGGGAAGGGGCGGGGCCTCCTTTTTAAAAAAAAAAAAATAAAAAATTCAAAAAATAAAAAAATGGACCTATAGGAGAACGAGTTCATCGTTCGCTACAAGTGACACCGATGAATTCTTCATGTAGTCGTGTTTTTCTAATGAACCCGGGTATGAGAACAAGACGTTTGTGAGTGAGTGAGTGAGTGATGAGAACACTTTTAAGTTTTTTTTTCTTTTAATTATTTTATTTTGTCAACATGTTTACATAATGACCGACCTTGATCACTGTGGAACGAGTGAGTGAGTGCGAGCGAGGTGCGAGGCGCCGGTACAGATGAGAGTAGTCGTATATATACTTCTACGTAATATAATTTGTATTTAAGCTTATATGGAAATAACAGAGGAAAAGAAGAAAAAAAAAAAAAAAAAAAAAAGATGGATTTAAGTAAGTAATTATTAATTAATTTTATTATTTTTCTGTCTTTCGTCTCCGATGTGGGATTTTGTCGTGTGTGTGTGTGTGTGTGTGTGTGTGTAGAACTTTGTGTTGGTCACCTCTGCTCCCACAAATGACTGTTAAATAGTAGCTTAAATTAATATTGATAAATTATTTGTAATTTACACAGGGACAACGTGTGTGTGTGAGTGAAGTTGATCTGAATGTGTGTAAAAGAAAGAAAGAAAAAACACAAAAAAAACATGGTAAACTGTTGTTTTTCTGTACGAATGAGCATTTTATCAGAATATCGAGCGACGTTTATTGAATTCATCGACGCCCCTCTCTCTGCTCAGTGTGTTTCTTGGTGCTGTTTAATCACACTGGACCTTTTTTTCTGGATAAAAGACTTGAATTGAAAAGTTTTTGGCCCTGTGAGAGAGAGGGGGGAGGGGCAAAGGGGAGGGGGCGGAGTCGAGATTGTAGCCTACTTGAATTGTTTATTTAATTTTTTTTTTTTTGTGAATTAAGATTATTTCCTTTGACCTATTATTTTTTTCTCTGCTTATTGACTCAAACCAACTTAATATATATATATATATATATAAACATATATATATTACACGACGCCTTAGTTTGTATTGAAGTACGATAATAACGATCTATGCAGGACTGTTTTAAAAACACACGCTCAACGCAAAAGTGCAAGTTTGTCGCTCGGCTTTTTTTCCTCGAACCTCGACTCGAAAACGATCAGAGTGAGTGAAATGTGTTTGTCGCGTGTTTGTTCTCCACTGCGTGTTCAGACAGGAACGTGAAGGGGAATTGGAGTGCAAAAATTGACGATAAAGACAATTATAACTCGATATATTTAGCGTACAATCGCCCGATTGTATGAATCGTTGTTTTTCCACGACCCTCAGCTCTGTGGATTTTTGGACAACGGTGATTGACAAAGTGATTTTTAGAGGTTTATTTGATATTCTACAAGAATATCGCTATGAAAAGGTGACGCTACAGTGATATTCAACCATGAAAGTAGGGCGTTTACGTAGGAGGATGCAATGCTAATAGAGCTAACGGTGAACAAATCTCAATGTCTCAATAATTCAATATTGTCATTGAAACAGAACTTTTACTACATGAGTAGACACTTGTTAGAGAACAGCATGTTATTCAATAATTACTGAAACATTGACCAATTGGACACGAGCATTCAAAAGTTTAGAGAAGATTAACTTCACTTTCACCTGTAAAGGTTATATTGTATTTTAGGTGCATTCTGAAATGTTAATCCCTAACTTTTTGTGAGTAGTGTATATCCTCCAAAGCAGTGTTTTCCCAATCCTGATCCTCAGGGATCTCTGCCCTGCCATGTTTTAGATGTTGCCCTACTCCAAAAACACCTGATTCAGATGAAACATTACATTTTTGAAAAGAAAAAAAAAAGTTTAAACCTGATTTTTTTTTAAGCATTTTTTTAAACAAAAGTTGAAACATAAAAAAAAATTAAATGACTAAAGTCGAAATATAAGATTTGAAAAAGAAGTTGAAATTAAGAAAAAAATTGCAACTAAATTTTTGAAAAAAAAAAAAAAAAGTTGAAACCTGATTTTTGAATGAAACTAACAAGTTTCACACAAACCTGAATGAAAGTAACAAGTTTAAAACTAAAAAAATTTTGGAAAAAAAAAAAATGTTGAAATATAAATTTTTGTGGGAAAAAACCCACACTTTTGTCCATTTTTTAAAATAATCTTATATTTCGACTTTTGTCATTTTTTTCAAAAATGTAATGTTTCAACTTTTGTGATTTTTTTTTTTTTTTTCAAAAATGTAATGTACACATGAATCAGGTGTATTTGGAGCAGCGCAACATGTAAAACATGGCACGGCAGAGTTCCCTGAGGATCAGGGTTGGGGAAACACTGCTCTAAAGGAAGTGTGTGTGAGATGGTGAATATTTTTTTTTTTTTTTTGATGCCACGTGGACGAGACGCTGCTATAGGCTAACACCTCAGGACGCCACTTTACAGAAGTGCTTATGTGAGAGTGACCGTAAAGCTAATATCTGTGGGTTAAATTGGATTTGAACCATCTTCGGACGACCGTAAGAGCTATAACTCGGTCACGTACGTTGCCTTAAACCCCGCCCACCGCGAGCCTCAAAGTCACGCCACGTAAACGAGCATCTCCAGTCGCTAACCTGA
The DNA here is from genome assembly GCF_963457635.1 of Microchirus variegatus. Taxonomy (NCBI): domain Eukaryota; kingdom Metazoa; phylum Chordata; class Actinopteri; order Pleuronectiformes; family Soleidae; genus Microchirus; species Microchirus variegatus. The sequence continues at coordinate 16,806,228 of NC_139824.1, forward strand.
GAAAAAACGAGATAAAAACTACATTACTACAGATTTTACTGGAGCAATACGCTTGTCTAGTATCTGGTTAAAGCTTCCCAAAATGTTATGGATTCCTTTTTTAGTGTTTATTTTTTACTGTATATAATTAATATAACATTTTCAATAGGTTTTATTGATATAATCTCAGTGAATGTAAGGAATTGGGTCACAAAAAGAACTGACTTCCTGTTGCTAAAATTCTCCTCACTGTCTGTCTGAACACTGTGGGTAAAGATTCCTTCCTTCCTTCCTTTGAATACCTCCTATAACTCAACTGTTCTTCCTTAAATCTCGCTGACCTCCCCCTGACCTTTGACCTTTCCCCCCTCCTCCTCCATGTTGTGATGGACTGACCTGCACCATCGAGAATGATGCCAAAGATTGTTCCTGCTGTTCTTTTCTAAGATGGGATGTTGCTGGTCAGTGTGTGTCTGTGTGTCTGTGTGTGTGTGTGACAGAGAGAGTGATAACATGTAAACCATGAGTGTCATTGTAAAGTCATGTGACCGGAGCAGTGGGTGACATCTTAAAACTTGTGCTTTCTTTGTGACGATGGAGGAGGAGGAGGAGGAGGAAGACGAAAGAAGACATTTTGTGGTAAACGTTACTATGATTTGGTCTTTTGTAGATGATGATTTTTTTTGTGTGTCAGTTATGAAATTAAACTAAAAACAGGTGGTTTTCATGACGACTGTTCCAGACTAGTTTGTCCAAAAATGCTTCATTTTTTAGAATTATTTTTTCTATCTATTTATCTATCCATCTATCTATCTCATCTTAAAGTTATCTATAATCTATCCATCTATGAGTTAGCTTCAAGTTTTATATCAGTTAGCTTAGTAATCTGTTAGCTTAAAATTATCTATCAGTTAGATAAAGTGACAATCAGTTAGCTTAGTTGTCTTTCTGTTAGCTTAGAGTTACCTACCTACCCACCCACCCCCTTAAAGTTATCTATCAGTTAGCTTCAAGTTTTATATCAGTTAGCTTAGTTATCTGTTTGCTTAAAGTTATCTATCTGTTAGATAAAGTTAACTATCAGTTAGCTTAGTTATCTTTCTGTTAGCTTAGTTATTTACCTACCCACCCACCCCCTTAAAGTTATTTATGTTAGCTTAAAGTTATGTACTAGTTAGCTTAGTTCCCCTTCTATGGGTTAGCTAACTAACCCTCTGTCTGTCTGTCTGTCTGTCTATCTATCTATCACAACACAAAGGTGTGTTCTGTCCGTCAAAGGTAGTGATGTCATGCGGCACTGCAGTTCCAACAGTGACCACAGAGTGTCGCTGTTGTCCTGTGTGTCAGACCTCACAGGTGTCATAGACTTGCATTGAAATATATAAGCATTTATTCCCACACGTTAATGAAGTAATGAGCTGTATTTACATTACTTTTAATCACATGCTTAAGACTAAGCAAGTTTTAAAGAATTATTTTTTTTTGTACGTTTTTGTTCTGATAAACAACATTTTGGTTTAAATTAAAGACGCTAAATATGAAACTATATTTACAGGAAAGTAAATATAGTTTCATATTTAGCGTCTTTAATTACAACAATAGTAAAAATAGAAGAAAATTCCACTGCAAAATGTTTCTATTTTATTATTGTTGTAATTAAAGACCCTAAATATGAAACAAGATTTACTTTCTGTAAATACAGTTTCATATATTTCATATATATATATATATATATATATATATATTTTTGTCTTTAGAGATACTCATGAACTTTGAGTGAAATGATGGAAAACGATCCCTTATGTTCCATCTGTTGCATGCTGCTGCTCTGTGATTGGCTGAATAGACCAGTGCATTAAGGAGCAGTTGAACATGTGCATACCTCATAAATGACATAGTATATACATAAAACGCCCCCCACCCTCCATGGAAAATGACATACATGATGATGATGATGATGATGATGATGCACGTCTGCTCTTCCTCACTCTCAGGACTCCAGAGTTCAACTTGATTCCATGTGAAGCCCACATCTGAGATAAGAGCCTGTAGAGGTTTGATGTTTCATCAGCAAACAGCGCGTGTTTGGATCAAAAACACACATCTGTTGTGTCAAATAATAACCTTTAGGAACTTCTTGGAATATATGTGTTGTGGCGTTTCATTTTGTACACTTTTGAGGATTACACACACCCACACACGAGGGTTATTTTAATTCGTTTTCATGCAGGAATAAACATGTCATTGTTAACGTGTGAACTGCAGAAGTCAGTAAATATAAAAGCAGTTTATCTGAAGGACGCAAATGCGTGTATATAACGTTAAAAATCTGTTTATTTTTAACGTGACGTGGTGCATGTGACGGCTCTGTGGACGCTTCCTGCTTCACTTCTCAGAAAACGACACTGTATGTGAAACAGTTGGCTCAGAGTGCCTCAGATTACCGTAAACAAAGCACAGCCCACGGCCTTATATAAAGCCCTGATCCTGACACATGGACAGTTGATACCAGCAGTCACTTCTGTAACTTCTTCTTCTTCTTCTGGAGAATGACTCTGGACATGATTCACATTTCCAGAACGCCCGAGTTCTCCCACTGTGGGAACATGAATCCAGTCTCTGACCTCGACGTGGACCGTGTCGTCGTCGCAGGAGGCCGAAGCAGACAAAGATCTCACTCCTATTATAGCCCTGAAGACAGTAAGAACTATGGCAAACAGCCACGGGCGGAACAAGCTTCTCTTAGACCTCGATCCAGGTATGTTCTTACTGTTTTATTTCATAATGTAGAACCTTTATTATGTTGGTAGTAAGATCATGGAGCAATGTACCTGTTTACAGAGAGGCCATAATCAACACTAGAATAAACTAGATCAGTGTTTCCCAACCCTGATCCTCAGGGAACTCTGCCGTGCCATGTTTTACATGTTACCCTTCTCCAAAAACACTTGATTCGGATGAAACATTACATTTTTGAAAAATAAATGTGTGGGGTTTTTTCCCCAAAAATGTTATAGTTCAACTTTTGTCTATTTTTTTCCTAAAAAATTTTATGTTTCAACTTTTTTTTTTTTTTTTTTCAAATCTTATATTTCGACTTTTGTTATTAAAAAAAAAAATTATGTTTCAACTTTTGTTTAAAAAAAATTAATTTTCTTTTTTAACTTTTGTGATTTTTTTCCCCAAAAATTTTTATATTTTAACTTTTGTCAAATTTTTTTCCGAATTTTTTTTCAATGTTTCAACTTTTTTTTTTTTTTCAAATCTTATATTTCGACTTTTGTAATTAAAAAAATTTAAAATTAAAAAACATTTTAAAAAATGTAATGTTTCTACTTTTGTTTAAAAAATGTTTTAAAAAAACTTTTTAACTTTTGTGATTTTTATTTTTTTTTCAGAAATGTAATGTTTCATCTGAATCAGGTGTTTTTGGAGCAGGGCAACATGTAAAACATGGCAGGGCAGAGTTCCCTGAGGATCAGGGTTGGGGAAACACTGGACTAGAAAGAAGTTTAATTATTATTACTGAATACGTTACTAACTCCCTTTAACTCCTCAGGTCCTTTTACAGTTATGAGACGTCAGAGCTTTACTCCACCTTGAAGCAAGCAAACTTGATATCAAATCAAGACAACGGAGCTCGAGTCACTGCCAAGAAGTCAAAGTCTAAACCGCACAAACTTTCATCCTCGAGAGAACTTCACGGTACTGTGAAATTAAGTTTTCTATCATCAATAAGAAGAAAAAAATGTTTGTTTCTACGTCAAGCCATTTTAACATTTAATAGCTAGACTGGACATGTGTCACTGTAATTCAATTCTTCCTCGTCAAATAGAACATTTAGGATATCCACAATTACATTCTGGATATCTGCAATAGAATACTTACAAGGAGAAACTCCCATTTTCAGATATCTTCAATCAAGACAAGTGTTACTAGTCATAATAACATTTACAGTAATTGTAATGAAACCGCACTGAAGTGACGTCATTTGGAAGAATGACATTGTGGATAGGAAGAATATCATTGTCAATAGGAAGAATGTAATTGTGGATAGGAAGAATATAATTGTCAATAGGAAGAATGTAATTGTGGATAGGAAGAATATAATTGTGGATAGGAAGAATGTAATTGTCAATAGGAAGAATGTAATTGTGGATAGGAAGAAAGTCATTGTGTATAGGAAGAATATAATTGTGTATAGGAAGAATGTAATTGTGGATATCTGAAATTGAAAGCCCAACACACATGAATTGCAAAATTGATGTAATTTTTCCTAGGAAGAAAGTCATTGTGGATAGGAAGAATTGAATTACAGATATCTGTAATATATATATCCAGTCCAGCTATTAAATGTTAAAACGGCCTGTCGTATGTTCCTGTGGTGTCGCTCACAGGCAGTAAAGGCAGTCTGAAGTCCGTGTCCATGATGACCATCTCCGAGTCGGACAACTGGGAGATCAGCTCCAACTCTGGGATGAAGTACGGACAGTTCGTTGACTGGGAGAAGATCGACCCCGACGCGGCGGGACGATACCAGCACATCGTGGAGAGCGAGCACCGGCAGCTGAAAGCCATGGGCCGCGAAGGATTCTGGGCCACGCCGCACACACTCAGGGCCAAAGCTTACTATCACATCATTCACAGCATCAACTTCCGGTGAGGTGTCGTGAAGAAACACATTCATGTATGCAATGTTGTTTTGTTTTTTTTAACTCGAATCAACTAAATAATGTGATATTTGCAGCAAGTCTGTCACTTCAGACAGAGACGTCTACTATGAATTGTCCAAGAAGCTGTTTGGAGAACAGAAGATGAGCAACCATCCTGTCCCAGAGTACATGGAGGCAGAGGAAATACCAAGGTACATACATCCATTTCTGGATTTAAAAAAATGATGTTTTTTCTCAAAATTAAACTTTTTTCTCAAAATTAAATTTCATTCTCAAAATGAATTTTTTTTTTCCTACTTTTTTTTTTTTCCTCAAAAAATTTTTTTCTCTCAAATTGTAATTTTTTTCTCTCAAATTGTAATTTTTTTCTCAAAATGTACATTTTTCTCAAAATGTCATTTTTTTCTCAAAATGTCATTTTTTTCTCAAAATGTCATTTTCTATCTCAAAATTAGTTTTTTTCTCCAAAATTTTTTTAAAAAAAATTTGTTTTTTTTTCTCAAATTTTTTTTTTTCCCCACAAAATTTTAATTTCTTCAGATTTTCCAATCCAGAAATGCTAAAAAACAGGAGACAAATAATAATATCTTCACGCAGATATTGTCTCAACAAAGCCGGGCTGAACTCCGTCAAAAAGATCATCCTCTGTCTCGACGAACACTTCCCAGACATGAACTTCTGCCCCATCCTGCCGGCCTTGGTCGCCCTCATCCTCCACTTCAGCCAGGACGAGGCCGAGTGTTTCTACAGCGTCTCCAAGCTCATCCGTTACCACGACCCCAACAAGCGCTACATAGACCAGACCTTTCTCACCTACCGCGCTTCCTGCATGACCTTTGGAGACCTCGCCAACAGGTGCTGCAGGGGCATCCGGAAGCTGATCGCCAACTCGCACCAGAACCTCTTTGAGTTCTACTCGGACTGGATCATGTGGATCTTTGCGTACCTCCCGTTCACGTACGCCATCAGAGTGTTGGACGTCTACCTGTTGGAGGGTTACAAGGTCCTCTACAGGTTAGCGTCTTCATTTTTTTAATCATCTTTAATGTGTGTCCTTTTTCTTGCGACGTAACCCCCTCCGTCTGACTCCCTTCTCTCTGCAGGGTGGCTCTGGCGTTGCTCGGCCTCTACAAAGTGTCGGTGTCGTCTCGAGTGCAAGACGTGCAGGACTTCCAGACGGACATGAAGAGGTTCGTGCAGAACATCGCTCGCCACTGCACGGCGGAGAAGCTCCTGCAGAGGGCCTTCAAGATCCCCATGGCCATACGGCGGGAGCTCAACCTGCTGTTCAACGCCAACAAGGACTCGCTCATGCAGAAAGGTGTCAGCGTCCACCAGAGGAGGTTGGTTTCTTAGAGAACGACCGTTTTAGCAAAGGCGGACGGAGTGCACGGCTTCATTACTTGAGTAAAAGTACAGATACCCCTTGCTAAACCGCTTTATCCAAGGTCGCGCGGGGTGCTGTGCCTATCTCAGCTGACATAGGCGATAGGCGTGGTACACCCTGGACAGTTCGCTAGTCCACCGCAGGGCCATATAAAGAGACATCCATCCATTCATCCATCCATCCATCCATTATCTACCGCTTTATCCTCCAGTGGGGAGGAAGCCCCACCGGAGAACCCGGAGAAAACCCACGCACACAGAGGGGAGAACGGGGAAACTCCTTGCAGAAAGGCCCTTGTTCCGAAGTTGTTCCAAACGGGGCTCCAACCCAGGAAGCTGGGTCTTCGTGCTGCAAAGGCAAGAGCGATAACCACTACACCAACCGTGGGCCCCATAAAGAGACGAACAACCATTATCGCATATCGCATGTTTTTGGACCGTGGGAGGAAGCCGGAGAACCCGGAGAAAACCCACTCACACACGGGGAGAACGGGGAAACTCCTTGCAGAAAGGTCCTGGTTCCGAAGTTGTTCCAAACGGGGCTTGAACCCAGGAACCCGGGTAGTTTTGTTTTGGTAAACACTAGAAGCGAACACTATCATTAACTTGTTCAGAAAATGTAAATATTCTGACGAGGTGGGGGCCACGGGTTGGTACATTCCAGAGATGGACCTACTGCGTCTTCATCCATGGTTTCCATGGTTCTCGACTAAATCTGACCATGGAGTAGTTTGTGTTTTTTGTAGAAGAAGAAGTAACGTGTACTCGCTGTTATGGATAGAAATGTAGTGGAAAAAAGAGTACAATATTTGCCTCTCAAATATACTCGAGATCCCTCAAAATTGTACTGAAGTACTGTACTCAAGTAAATGTACTACGTTACTGTCTGGGCTCTGCATTTTAAAGCAGCTCTGTCTCCTTTTGAAAGGTCAATAATAATATATATATTAATGGTTTTAAAGGCAGACGGTGGAGACGGTGGACTTCACAAACTTCAGCTCCAGTGTTGTGACGGGCACAGAGATGAGAGTGGTCTGGGCCTGGATCCCCGAGCGCTTCGCCCTCTTCAGTCCCGTCAGACTGTTTACGACTGCCGAGCACGGAAGAAGCCTCGCTTCGTGAGTAAACCTTTAATATCGGGGGACTTTTGCATGCATCGGGTTTTGTTTTTTTTGTTTTTTGGTGATGCTGTCTGCAGGTCAATCATCGCAGACGAACCGCAGTCAATCATCACATTCCTGTGGCGTCTGATTGCACAACAGCCCTTAAGTGTCGTAAAGGTGTTGCCACTGTCAACATGTTTGCTGTGAGCATGAATGTCAAGTGACGCACGCTCCGATGGTGGCGAGGGAAGTTAAAAATGGAAAACAATAACTTCCTGAATGAGTTCTGCTAAAACAATGGACATTTTTCTTTTCAAATAGTAGCCTAAAAACAAAATAACGGTTCCGGTTTGTGTTTTTTATCTTTCATATAGATTGTATTCACATGTGGAGGGACACGAGCCAACAGTCTTGATGATCAAATCCACGGATGAAGAGGTAACACATTATTATCTACACTACTGTTCAATAGTTTGGGCTCACTTAGAAATTTCCTGATTTTTTAAGGAAAAGCACTTCCTTTTTTTTCAATGAATATAACACATTTTAGAGTCAAATTACAATTTGGAGAAATGACATTTTGGAGAAAGAAATTAAAATTTTGAGGGTGAAGAAAATGAGAAAAAAACTTACATTTTGATTTGGAAAAGGTACATTTTGAGAAAAAAATATATAATTTAGAGAAAAAAAAAAATTTGAGAAAAAAATATAAATTTTGAGGAAAAAAAATTAAATTTTGAGAAAAAAAAAATTTGGGGAAAAAAAATTTGAGGAAAAAGAATTTAATTTTGAGAAAATATATAATTTTTTTAAATGTCCTTATTTTTGAAGGAAAACCAAATTTTTCATTTTTTTTTTCACATTTTGAGATAAATTAAAATTTTGAGAAAGAAATTTGAATTTTGAGAAAAACTAAAACATTTTAGACGAAACATTTAAATTTTGATAGAAAATTTTAATTTTGATAGAAAAATTAAATGTTTAATTATGTTCTTATTTTTTTTTTCAGAAGTTATTATTTTGAATAAAAATCATCATTTCTAATCTTTTCTATTCATTTTGCAACTCTTATGATGTATACAAATCTGACTTTTAATGGAAAACACAACAAAAATTGTATAGGTGACCCCAAACTTTTGAAAGATAGTGTTTATACATATTTTATATATATATATATATATATATATATATATATATATATACAACCTGCTGTACATGCTAATTTACATTTGTCATTATTCCAGGTCTTTGGTGCCTTCCTGTCAACAGATATGACAGAAAGAAGAAAGCACGACTCAGCGGAACTTACGTATATCGGAACTGGCGAATGCTTCGTTTTCACGGTGAGACGCGTTCCTGTAAAAAAATGTGTTTTATTCACAGCGACGTTTACCGGAATGCGTCTTAAACCGTGTCTGAATGACGATTTGCTCCTACAGCTTCGTCCCAACATGGAGCTCTACCAGCAGACCATGGTCAACATTATGACCAGGAGAGCTTTCCCGCAGAACAACGCAAGTTCCTCAGTCACCTCCACCACCTCCACCACGATGCTGACCTGTCCTGCGGGGACTCCACAGGACCCGAGCTACCTGACGATCCCCTTCACTGCCCCCGCAGACGAGCCCACCACTGCCAAAGAGCCAAAGAGACACAAGGAGCAACAAGCCAACAAGTTTATAGCAGGCACCGACTCGCAGCTCATCATCGGTACAAACAGCTCACTTTAGAATAATTCAGCCTCTTCTATCAGACCACAGCAGCTCATGTAATGCATGTATGTGTGTGTGTGTGTGTGTGTGTGTGTTCTCTCAGGTGGTGATGGAGGTCATGCACTTTGTCTACAAGAAGACCTGGAGGGAGGATTCACAGAGAAGTGTGACACGTTTGAGAGCGTCCCACTCTGCAGGGCTCACTTCAGGATCCAGGCCCTGGAAGTGTGGGGCATCCAGAACTCCATTTCTCTGTCTCCATGTTTTCCCTCGGAGTAAAACTTTCTTTCTTTGATTATGATATTGTGATGTTGTTCCACTGGACTTGATTTATTTTTTATTTATTTACACGTGACATCGCTGTTATTGCCAAACGTCACCAGCTTACTTGTGAATAGTTCACATCCCCCAAAGATTTCTCACAAACAAAATAAACACACAGAATGAATGCAACCCTGTAATGTATTGTAAAGAAAGAATGAAGTGCTTTTCCTGCATTTATGTCTACGTCGAGCTGTTTTTTCTGATTTTCCGTTTATATGTGTTTGATACATCATTCATTCTGCTTGTGTGTCTTATTTAAAACCTTTTTTTTATATCAGAAAATAAAACATCCGACCCAAACTTTTACTTAAATTGCAAGAATTAAAAATGTCCAAAATGGTTCGGCCAATGAAAACCTTTCCTTTTCGTCAGTACGTTATAGTTATACTGTATTTGTGGTCAGTTATAGATAGATTAACTGCTATTTGAAGGTTGAAAACTACATTTCGTTGCTTTAACAGCAAGCGTGGATTGGACAGTGAAATAAAAATGAATAAAAAAACACCTTCCTGTGTTTAAGTGGGCTACCTATTGTACATAGGTAAATAAGAATATAGTGCAACTATGCAGCTGCATAGGGCCCCGCAGCCACCAGGGGGCCCCCAAGCTGCAAGTTCAGACTCATATTTTATTATATTTTTGAGAATTAAAAGTACCTGTCTTTATTTGCATGTATTGCACGCATTCATTATGCATATGTTTGCAAAGCATGTAAGTGTTCGTTGGGTAATCAGGTAAAAATCCCATTATAATACATTATATTTATTTAGAAGTAAGTTTAGTAATTTATTTTTTTACTGTTTTTGAATCGTGGGTTAAAACTGTTTTATGTTATGCTACTTTGTTATGATACCTTGTTATGCTACCTTGTTATGCTACCTTGTTACCTGCTGCATCATCACAGAATATATGAAAAAGTTAGGAATCTCCACCTCGAGTTTGAAAAAAATAGGGGCCCCCAAATAGTATCTCGCATAGGGCCCCCAAAAAAACAGCTAGAAACGGCCCTGGCAGTACTAATAATACACTAATACACACTAATAATAACAATCATATTCATAATCATAATAAATAGCATTCTTTTTCTTCCCATCTGAGTTGGTATAAGCCCCGCCTCTCTGTGGCTCTTGATTGGTTCGTCTGTCCACATGAAGCGCAGTGATTTGTTAAGCTTATCCGACCCTGCGAGTATCCACCAATCAGAGACAGGCTCTGGACTCGCTTCCGGCGCCCACCCCGGATGTTAACCAAAGTAGTAGCCCCCCGTGCTACATCTCGCAGAGCTACTGCGACTATTTACATCAAACTGTAAATCAGTTCGCCACGGGAACGAACAGGTTTGACCTCCGTTGCTTCAAACTGTTATTATAAAGCCGGACCACACAGTCCTCTTTACCGCTGAATCGGAAACGATGTAGTTGGCGAGCGCCACAGCGTTAGCTTCGGCTAGGTCGCTGATTGTTGGACTTTGTTAGCCGCTTCAGTGATGCTAACGTTAACCACAGAGTGGTAGGGGGTTTATTTCTCTGAGTATATGAACGAAAAACGGTCTTAAATATGTCACATTAATGCGACATGTTGTAATTTAAAATGCCCTGTGCAGCGTATGCTCTTATGGCGTCAGTTTAATACATTTGCTAGTGGGCTAGCGTTGCTTATTACTAGCTAAAGACGTTAGTAATTAAAAACACATCTGTTCAGGCAGGCGTTTGAATTTTAAATATGTTGCTGTATTTCTTTGAATGTGCTGCTGCTTTTGTTGTTTTTACTTTGTATTTTATTTTTTATGATGATTTGTATGATGTTACAAAGTGTTATAGTAATAAACTTTACTTACTTTCTTACTTGGTAGTGTTTGTAATGTTTAGGTCTATTTTTTACCATTAAGGCTGACCCTTAATATTGTAGTTTGCTGTATGTTTCATAATTGTATGAACATTACTGCTGGAACTAAATAACTGAACTCATTTAGCATCACATCTCTTAAAAAGTAGTATCACCTATTCGTTTAACAATAGTCTTTAAACATCAAGAAGTGATGATGAGACCATTTTTCTCTGTGTTTGTATTGCACAGACTTAGGCTGCAGTCATGGGTCCAGACACGTCACCTGTCATTAAAACAGAATCCTCAGATGAAAGTAAGTGTTGACGCTTCTCATAGAACTAATGCACAAGTCAATTTAGTTGGTTAACTGATTAAAAAGAGTGCTTTCTTTCTTTGACGTGATTGTTTATCAGGTCCAGCTGAAGTGACCGTGAAGGTCATCTCGGACTCCGACGTCACCGAGTCGGAGGACTCCAAAGAGCCGGTGAGAGACGCGAAAGACAAGCGCCACAGTTGCACCATCTGTGGTAAAGCATTTAGCAAACCCAGTCGTCTGGAAAGGCACAAACCCGTGCACTCGCGGGAGCCCAAGATTGTGCACACTTGTCAAATCTGCGAGAAGACGTTCTCGCAAGCGGAGAAGCTGGTCCGACACCAGGTTTTCCACAACAGGACTAACAAGCACCCGTGTCCCGACTGTGGCAAGGTCTTCAACAGGCCTTCGCGCTTGGAGAGGCACAAACGCACGCACTTAAGGAAACCAAAGGAGCCTCACCAGTGCACGTACTGCCTGAAGACGTTTAATAAGCTGAACAAACTGGAGCGTCACTTGCGAATGCACACCGGGGAGAGGCCGTTCACCTGCTCGGTGTGCGGGAAAGGGTTCTCCGAGGCCGGTCACTGCAAAGCGCACGAGAAAACGCACGAGGAGCAGCCGGACAAACCTCACAGCTGCCCCGACTGCGGCATGCGCTTCTTCAAGGCCTCGGCCGTCCGTCGACACTTCCGCTCGCACACCGGGGAGAAGCCGTTCAAGTGCAGCTTGTGTGAAAGTTGCTTCTCGCGCTCGGAGGGCCTGAAAAGACACATGCGGAGCCACACGGGGGAGAGGCCGTACAAGTGCATCGTGTGCACCAAAGGATTTTATACTCGCCAGGATTTGAACATCCACGCCTTGATCCACTCGGGGGAGAAACCGCACCTTTGCCCCGTGTGCGGCAAAGGCTTCTCGCAGCTGGGCAACATGAAGGAGCACATGCAGAACGTTCACATCAAGTCGGACAAGTACATCTGCAACGACTGCGGCGCGACGTTCACGCGCTACACGTCGCTGATCAAGCACCAGAGGACGCACACGGGGGAGAAGCCCTACCTGTGCGCCACCTGCGGGCGCAGGTTCTCGTGGAGCCATTCGCTCGCCAGACACCGCAGGACGCACATACACAAACAGATGTCTATGGTGGCGTCGGAGGATGGCGAAAGTTTTGAAAAACCCTCAGAGAGTCCCAGCAGTTGAGAAGGAAATATTCAAACTAATCTCATCATCTGTGGTTCGTTGAGTGAATCTTCTACTGCAGAGCTCCTAATTAGCTTTATCTTCCTTTTTATTCAAATATGTTGGCAATTAAAATATGAATATATGGTTGTGCGGCATTGGACACGGCGACCGGTTACTGTCCTGCAGTCGTAATCATAAATGTACATAACCCTGGCAGACTTTTATGAAATTCAAATATCTGATTATGCTGGAAATGTCTCTTCTCTTTAAGTTTAGTGATCAGATGAAGGTAATCATGTTTACGTTCAAGTACTGATGAGAAAATCACCCAAGAAATGAGATACTACAATTCATGACAAGTTGGCGACTAAGTTTAAATTGCTATTTAGGACTCTGAGTCGTCTGATATGCTACGAGGGAGTTATTCTCGCTATGTCGTCAAATGTTCCGTTCTTTTTTAGTGACAAGAGAGTTAGAGTTTGGGCTCTTCCTCCGTTTTTTGGTCTTTGTTTTCTGATTTTTTTTAAACATTGATTATGACACCAAGAACAATTATTGCCTCTTAGATTTGGCAGCTTTATCACCTGAGACAATGAAACGTCTCCTACAAAACAGGACATCGCAAAAGACTGAAAGCTGCCGTTAAAGGCAACGCGCAGTATTGAGAAGTTTGAGCCGACACCATCTCTGAAATTTACTTTTATTGTCATATTTTTTGCATTCTGCGACGCTATGTATAATTTTGATTTAATTATACCATTTAAAGTTAAATGTCCGATCATCACTCCTGATTTCCTTGTCCTCAAAAACAAATTTGAAGTCTGTGCATGTTGCCGTCAGTGGCTGCGACGCTTAAATAATAAAAAAAAAAAAATCCACATTTCCTTTGCCAAATTCAAAAATCCAACTTCCAGGTTTGTAAATTTAATCTTTGCGTATGTGTATATAAATAAAAAAAAGTATTATTTTAATCAAACTCTTGCAGACTGCGCTGACTGAGAGCAGAGCAGCACTGTTACAGTGATACTATGCAGGTATGTGACCTGTGACCTTTGACCTTTACTAAAGGGTAAACAACAGCTAATGTGAGTTCAAGAGCGGCCAAAAGTGCAATAGCTTCAGGGTCAAAAATGGTGATTAAGTGGTGCAGCACGTCTCTAGTTTTGTGTAATTAAAACTAATATCAACATTTTTCTCATTTTAATTTTTAAAAAATTTATATAATTTCAATCCATCTCTTTTAGACGTGTATAGCTGATGTAACGTTTGCTGTAATCTACCTTTGTGAGAACGTGCGTCGTCGTAGCTTCCCGCTGATCACCAGGTACACGAGTGCGCTGCTGTAGATCGCTGCATCACAAAACAAACGCGCAAAAGAGGCCAAAACGTTCATATATATATATATAACGCATATGCAACTGGAGTACGACAATGTATTTTCATTTGTGCTGATGAAGACGTGAATAAACACTGACTTGTGAAAATAGGTCTTTTTGTTGCTCTTTTTTGTGTAGTTCTTAAAGCTGCCAGTGAGGGGCAGTGTCATTTTGAAATGTAAAGGTTACTGGATTTAATTTGATGTAGAGAAATACATAATCTGGGATGGCAGGAGGTTTAACAGGAAACTTGGATGATAAATGCTAAAAGGTGAGTTTTTTTTGTTACTGTATTTTTTATTTTTTTAAAGAAGCAAAGTTATTATTAATAAACAAACCCTCAAGGCATTTCAAACTCTTTCTTTTCCGTTTATTTTCAGTGTTTTATTTTGACATTTTTTGAATCGGCTTGTTTGTTTTACCGTAAAAACCATTGTAAAGAGGGCGTTAAAATTCAGTGTCAGATAGTTTGACCACAGCTAACATTGGGAATTGGGTTTCTTTTCCGTAATTGAATGTGTTTAACAGAAAATATAACCGCTAATAAAGTTACAAGTTAACCGTTTTCTTGAAATGTGTGTAAAACGTGCGTCAGTTTTAAAAACAGGAAAAAACGAGGGCACCTGAACGCATCACTGTCTGCACAAAACAGAAAATATAACCGTTAATAAAGTTACAAGTTAACCGTTTTGTTAAAAAGTGTGTAAAACGTGCGCCAGTTTTTAAAACAGGAAAATCCGAGGGCACCTGAACGCATCACTGGCTGCACTTCCGGCGGTTGCTATGTAACGACTGTTTGGTGAGTTCGAAGACGATTTTTCCCCCGTAACTTTCAGAGAAAAGAACTTTCGCGTTTGTTTTCACGGTAAAACATTGAATTACATTTTTGAAAGTAGGTCTAATTTTTAATATTTTTTACAGGAAGATAAATAAACATTGAGCGGATCGTCGACATGGCTCTGGAAACACAAGACGTCCCTCGACTGGAACTGGAGGCCGTTATTGGATTCAATGGTAAGTTTTCTTTATTTAAAAAAAAAAAAAAACTTTATACTGCTGTGATAATGTAATAAAATGATAATCACTATTTGTTTTACTGAGGAGTAATCATTCATGTATTATTTATTAATTAGCATGTACTATTTTACTATTGATCACCAAACTTCACAATAAAATACATCATATAAATACAAACATGTGCACATGTACTAAAAATAATGCTAAGAAAGTATTAGAATAAAGCATTTAAACATATAAAACCACACATACTATGCAGGGAATAAGAAATTAAATGTTGATGCATGTATATAGTGCAAAAAAAAGAATATGAATGTGTGTGTATATGCAGAAGTTAGCTTTTATTCTAATCACTGTGCTTGCATTTAAATGGTTTTAATAATATTAAGACAGCTTTACTAACTGCTCTGTCCCATCTTCTTTCCTTTAGGACACGTGATCTCCGGTCTGAAAGTTCACCCAGACGGCGAGCGCCTCATCTACCCTCTGGGATCCACCGTCATCCTGAAGGGAATCGGCGACGGGAAGCAGCAGTTCCTGCACGGACACACCAACAACGTGTCCTGCATCTCCGTGTCCAGAAACGGAGAATACATCGCCTCTGGACAGGTCAACTTCATGGGCTTTAAGGTAGAAATAAATACTATAAATGCATGCATAGTGTTATTAATGGGCTTTTTGACAGGTGTTACTAATCACACAATCAGTGATTTTCAAAATAAGAGCCCGTTAATTGCTCAATTCCTCTTATTCCTCTTTTGTAAGTCACGTTGGATTAAAAGCATCTGCTCTGTGCTTCAATGCAAATGCATGTGAAATATTAAAAAATAATAATAAAAGTATTTACATTTGACCCTAGGCTATGATAATCATCTGGGACTATGCAAAGCGAACAGTCTACGCCCAGCTGCTCCTCCACAAGGCCAAAGTGGAGGCTCTGGCCTTCTCTCCCAACGACAAGTACCTGGTGTCCCTCGGGGGTCAGGACGACGGCAGGTACGGACACTTAACCCTCACCCAGGGGTGCAGCTTGTGAACAGGCAAGGCAGGCAACTGCTTGGGGCCCCCGAGCCGATAGGGGGCCCCCGACACTCTGAGCCCGAGGGCTGTTTTTTACTTAACAACAACCCTTAAACAACAATGACATCTCAGTAGTAAACCCCCCTAAAGGGGCCCCACCTCACTTTAACCTGTGTGAAGTAATCGTTCTGCAAGTTGGAAAATGAAGAGGATTATTTACAGTGTAATTCATATCTTTTTTACTCAGTTTATATATGGTTTTTTTTTTCAGTTATTTACAATATTTTATTGTTCTATATATTTATATTGTTTTATAATGTGGGTTCTTTACAGTGTAATGTACTTTTTACTAGTTTTTTAAAAACTATTTACAGTATTTTATTGTTCTTTATATTTATATTGTTTCATAATGTGGGTTCTTTACAGTGTAATGTATTTTTTACTCCGTTTATATGTTTTTTTTCCAGTTATTTACAGTATTTTATTGTTCTATATATTTATATTGTTTCATAATGTGGGTTCTTTACAGTGTAATGTATTTTTTAACGAGTTTTTTAAAAGCTATTTACAGTATTTTATTGTTCTATATATTTATATTGTTTTATAATGTGGGTTCTTTACAGTATAATGTATTTTTTTACTCAGTTTATATGTTTTTTTCCAGTTATTTACAGTATTTTATTGTTCTTTATATTTATATTGTTTCATAATGTGGGTTCTTTACAGTGTAATTTCTTTTTTACTCGGTTTATATATGTTTTTTTCCAGTTATTTACAGTATTGTATTGTTCTTCACATTTATATTTCCACATACTTTTTAATTACAAGGTTTTTCCATGTTATTTCATTCATTTCTGATTTTTTATTTATTTATTTTGAACTCATACATTTTTCATTGGTGTCAGATTATTTATAACATAATGGTTGGAAGGAAGGGGCCCCCCTGGAGTATGGGAATGTTTGCTTCGGGCCCCTACAGACTCTAGAATCGCCTCTGGCCCTGACCTTTAAATCACACGGAGACATTTGAAATTAAATGTGTGGTGTTCTGTGTATTCACAGCATCGTGGTGTGGAACATAGAGACCAAACAGGCCGTCTGTGGGAGTCCAGCCTCAGCTCACAGCGCCGGTCACTGCCTCACTGTGCAATACTTCAACACAAACGACCACAGCTTTGTTACTGCGGGGAGGTGAGAGAGAGAGAGAGAGCGTCCTCTTTGTGGGGTTTAAATCCTAACTTACATTCGTAGTAGTGTGACTGTCATGTTTAATATGATGTGTGTGTGTGTAGTGGAACACTGCGAGTGTGGGAGCTGGACCTCGTCAACAGAAAGATCCGTCCCACAGAGTGTCAGACGGGGAAGCTGAAGAGGACGGTGAAGTGCGTCGAGGTACGACGAGGAGGAGGAGAAGCCCAAGAGAGTCGTCTTTCATTCAATTCTTTGAATCCTGAGAATCGTCACATGTGATATAAGTGTTGTTCACGTGTTGCACGCAGATCTCAGCGGACGACGACCTCATGTTCTGCGGCACCACCAGTGGAGACATCATGAAGATCAACCTGAAAACAGGGCTCCTGTGTGACTGTGGACCGGTGAAGACAAAGTACAGCCTGGTAGGTCGTCCACATTTATAATGTCCCTGATGCTTATTCCTTATTTTGTTTGTTTTTTTAACATTTAGGGCCAATTCCTATCTTAACCCTTAATCTTAACTGGCCCTCAAAACCAAGTGTTGAGGGTTATTTTGTCACTTAGAAATGGGACACCCGTTAAATGCAGATACGTCTTCAGACTGTAGGGGGCAGAATAACGCCAAAGCTGCGTCCAGTCTGTCAACTCCAAACAAAAGAAGAAGAAGAAGAAGAAGAACACATTCACGTCAGGATTATTTATTACGATCCGTTTGTCAGTCAAGTTATTAGGTTGTCAGTTAGTTATAAGATGATACTCATACAAATATTCAGCTGACAGTTACCACACACCACGACTTATTGAAAAGTAAAACAATAGCAAACCATCGCGTGTCCGCACCGGCCGGCTATTGACAAAAGATCGTAAAATACAAATAAATGTTACGCAACAATGACGTCAGTAATCCATAATATGGGCCTAAACTAAGATAATACAATGGTTTTCATCATTTTTATATCTCTATTAACAAAGAAAATACTTCATTTGTAGCGTACTCGCTTCGCTGCTTTCGACGCCATCTTTGTTGTGTCAAAACACGCAATGCATTCTGGGTAGTCTCAAACTTGGCCCTCAATTGAATCACATCTCAGTCATCATTATTTTGATTCATTGAATTGACATTGTGATCCAAATCTTCACATTTTTATCTGGTTATAAAACAAAACGAACAGAAATCGGGGTGAGTCCATCTACTGCAAGTATTAGAACAGATCGACAGTAATTAATAATAAGTAAAATATGCATAATATTAAGCAAAAGAAGGACGTTTCGGGACAATCTTCACTTTTACCCAGATTTCCTCAGACTTGACTTTCTGAAAACCTCACAGAGAAAGTGATTTTTTTCCATTACAAAAACCTCATGGATGATGTCATACCACTGGATTAAACCATTTCCTTCTTATAGCCTTTTTAGCCGCTAAACTCAGTGTGCCCAAAAAAGGTATTTTGTGTTTTTATTTGAGGATGTAGAAAACAGGAGCCCCAAAATAAATTCTATTTGCAGCTGCAATTTCTTTGTTGGTTTCCAACTAATGTCCTTTATTTATAAACTATGCCATGTTTTTAGTTCCTGTGAGTCATTCAGACACTTATTATCTGCATAATAACTGTTTTATTACACTGTTTCTGCACAGGGTGTGAATGTCCTGAAGATCCTGAAGTCTGGAGATCTGCTTGTGGGCTCTGGATGTGGCCTCTTCACTCTGTGTTCAAGGACTAACTTCAAAATTCTCAAGTGAGGAACTGTATGAAGTATAATTCAATAGATTAATTCTGTTTAATTCTGTTGACCTTTGACTTCCTGCGATGTTTTTGCACTTTCCTCGTGATTATATATCCATTTATTCTATTGTTTTATTGCATAATCAGGAAAGTGCAGCTGGAGAAGGGCGTGACGTCCATCGCTGTGAGAGCACAGAGGCAGCAGATGTTTGTGGGCACAGAAGCCGCTCAGATCTACAGCCTCGCTGACGGAGAGTTCAAAGCTGAGCTCGTGTCCACCGGCCACATCGCGGCTGTCA